>NC_133456.1:78295725-78895725 GCF_048565385.1 Saimiri boliviensis
AAGCTCCTATGAGAATCTAATGTGCCCGCTGATCTGATAGGAGGCAGAGTTCCAGTGGCAATTGTTTGCCCCCTGCCTACCTCTCACCTCCTGCTGTGTGGTCCATTTCCTAACAGGTTATGTAGAGGTGCCAGTCTGTGTAATGGGGGCTGAGGGCCCCTGGCCTCAAGTGAACATGTGTACAACTCGAGTAAACACACTGCACGCACAGCCCCTCCTAAGTGTTAGCAGGTCACTGCACATGCCGACAGCCCACTCCAAGGGAAGAATCAGGGGAGAAGGGACGCAAGACCCCAGACGTACACCAACATGTGAAACCCTAAGTCAAAGGTCAAACCAGGCACTTGAACTTTCAGGTCACCCGCTTGGCCCTCTGCCAAGTGTAGTTTTTACTTCCTTTCATTCTTGCTCTAAGGCTTTTTTTTTTTTTTTTTTTTTTTGAGACAGAGTCTCTGTCTCCAGGCTGGAGTGCAGTGCTGTGGCGTGATCTCAGCTCACTGCAACATCCACCTCACGGGTTCAGGCAATTCTCCTGCCTCAGCATCCTGAGTAGCTGAGACTACAGGTGCGTGCCACCACGCCCAGCTAATTTTTGTATTTTTGGTAGAGACTGGGTTTCAGCACGTTGGCCAGGCTGGTCTCAATCTTCTGACCTTGTGATCTGCCCGCCTCAGCCTCTCTAAAGGTTTTTAAAAAACTTTCACTCCTGCTCTAAAACTTGTCTCGGTCTCTCCCTCTGCCTAATGCTCCTCAGCTGAATTATTTATTCTGAGGAGGCAAGAGTTGTGGTCACTGCAGACCCAGATTCACTGTCACTAACATACTTGGTGCTGTATGACTTGTATGTGTTCCCCTGCTGACACTAGCAGGCTGTGAAATCTGACTTGACCATCATTTCCCATTTGAAACTACACAAGGTTAAGTTTTCTTCAAACTAAAATCAAGATTTTCATTTAGCCAGACAGACTTCTTGTGAAAGCCAGTACCCTTTTGCCTGTTCAGGTCTCTGAGAATTCACAAGAAAACTTTTATATTTTACTTGCTAATTTTGTTTAAGTTATTTGGGTGTCATTCAGTAACGACAACATAATGAAATATCCCCTTTGCCAGTCTAATGATTAAGAGCATGGGCTTTGGGTTTGAACACACCAATATAGCTGAGTTTAAATCTTAGTGTGGTAATGAAGCCAGACCTGAATGAATTCCTGTGTAGTTTAATTCAGTGGTTCTCACAGTGTGTTCTCAGTGGCTGCAGCATCAGCACCACCTAAGAACTAGTTAAGAAATGCAAATCCTTGGGTACCAGTCCAGATCTACTGAATCAGAAACTGGAGGGAAAGTAAGAGCAGAACTGTTTCTATAAGCCCTCCAGGTGATTCAGATGTTTGAGAACCAGTGGTACAATTAAATGATTTAGTATATATTTTTATGAAAGCAGATGGAACTCAGGCTTTGGGGCATGACTAACGTGTCAAGGAAGAGGCAAACTTGATAAAATATTTGAAGAGGTTTATTCTGAGCCAAATATGAGTGACTGTGGCCCTCATATTTCAAGAGGTTTTGAGATCATGTGCCCAAGGTTGTTGGTTTTTGGCTTAGTTTTATACATTTTAGGGAGACGTAAGCTATCAATACATATAAAGTATACATTGGTATGATCTGGAAAAATGGGACAAATTGAAGCTAAGGGCTCATGGGTCATAGGTGGACTTAAAGATTTTCTGATTGGCAGTTGTTTATTATCTAAAAACCTGGAATCAATAGACAGGAGTGTCTGAGTTAAGGAATTGTGAAGACCACAGTTTTTATTATGTAGATGAAGTCTCATAGGTAACCAGTCTCAGAGAGAATAGATGTTGTATTACTCCATTTTCATGCTGGTGATAAAGACATACCTGAGACTGGACAATTTATAAAATGAAAAGGCTTATTGGTTTATTGGACTTACAGTTCCACATGGCTTGGGAGGCTTCACAATCATGGTGGAAGGCAAGGAGGAGCAAGTCACAACTTCACATGGATGGCAGCAAGAAAGAGAGAGCTTGTGCAGAGAAACTCCTGTTTGTAAAACCTTCTGATCTCCTGAGACCCATTCACTAACAAAACCAGCATGGGAAAGACTTGCTCCCCTGATTCAATCATCTACCACTGGGTCCTTCCCAAAGCATGAGGGAATTATGGGAGTTACAAAATGCAATTTGGATGGGGACACAGAACTAAAGCAAATAATTCTGCCTCTGGCCCTTCTCACATCTCATATCTTCACATTTCAAAACCAATCAGGCCTTCCCAGCAGTCCCCTAAAGTTTCAATTTATTTCCGCATTAACTCAGAAGTCCTCAGTTTAAAGTCTCATCTGAGACAAGGGAAGTCCCTTCTGCCTATAAGCCTGTAAAATCAAAAGCAAGTTAGTTACTAGATACAATGGGGGTACAGGTATTGGGTAAATGTAGCCATTCCAAATGGGTGAAATTGGCCAAAACAATGCGGCCAGAGTCCCCATGTAAATCTGAAATCCACTGGGGCAGTCAAATCTTAGAGCTCCAAAATAGTCTCCTTTGACTACATGTCTCTCATGCAGGTCACATTGATGCAAAAGGTGGGATCTCGTGGCCTTGGGCAGTCCTGCCCCTGTAGCTTTGCAGGATATAACCCCTCTCCCAGCTGCCTTCGTCGGCGGGTGTTGACTGTTTGTGGCTTTTCCAGGCACATGGTGCAAGCAGTCAATTGATCTACCATTCTGGGGTCTGGAGGACAGTGTCCCTCTTCCCACAGCTCCTCTAGGCAACGCCCTGTTAGGGACTTTGTGTGGGGGCTCCCACTCCACATTTCTCTTATGCATTGCCCTAGTAGAGTTCTCTCTGAGGACCCTGCTCTGACAGTAAACTTTTGCCCAGGCATCCAGATATTTTGATACATTTTCTGAAATCCAGGCAGAGGTTCCCAAACCTCAGTTCCTGACTTCTGTGCACTCTCAAGCTCAACACCATGTGGAAGCTGCCAACGCTTGAGGCTTAAACCCTCTGAGGCCGTGGTCCAAGCTCTATGCTGGCCCCTTTCAGCCGTAGCTGGAATGGCTGGGATGCAAGGCACCAAGTCCCTAGGCTGCACACAGCACGGGCACCCTGGGCTTGCCGACGAAAGTACTTTTTCCTCCTCAACCTCCTGGAGGGGTCGCCACAAAGGTCTCTAACATGCCCTGGAGACATTTTTCCCATTGTCTTGGTGACTCACATTAGGCTCCTTGTTACTTATGCATGTTTTTGCAGCCAGTTTAAATTTTCTCCTCAGAAAATTGGATTTTCTTTTCTGTTGCATTGACAGGCTGCAAATTTTCCAAACTTTGATGCTGTTTCCCTTTTGAGACTGAATGCATTTAACAGCACCCAAACTACTTCTTGTATGCTTTGCTGATTAGAAATTTTTTTCCACCAGAGACCCTAAATCATCTCTCTTAAGTTCAAAGTTTCACAAATCTCTAGGGCTGGGGCAAAAATGCTACCAGTATCTTTGCTAAAACATAACAAAAGTCACATTTGCTACAGTTTCCAAGTTCCTCATCTCTGCCTGTGACCACCTCAGTCTGGACCTTATGCATGTCACTATCAGCACTTTTGTCAAAGCCATTCAACAAGTGTCCAGGAAGTTCCAAACTTTTCTACATAATCCTGTCTTCCTCTGAGTCCTCCAAACTGTTCCAACCTCTGCCTGTTACCCAGTTCCAAAGTTGCTTCCACATTTTGGGGTATCTGTTCAGCAACCCCCCACTTCTGGTACTAATTTACTGTATTAGTCCATTTTCACACTGCTGATAAAGACATACTCAAGACTGGGCAATTTACAAAAAGAAAGACATTTATTGGAATTACAGTTCCACATGGCTGGAGAGGCCTCAAAATCATGGTGGAAGGCAATGAGGAGCAAGTCACATCTTATGTGGATGGCAGCAGGCAGAGAGGGCTTGTGCAGAGAAACCCCCATTTTTAAAACCATCAAATCTCCTGAGACTCATTCACTATCACGGCAACAGCATGGGAAAGACCCACTCCCATGATTTAATCATCTTCCACCAGGTCTCTCCCACAACAGGTGGGAATATGAGAGCCCCAAGATGAGATTTGGGTGAGGACACAGAGCCAAACCATAGCTGATGGCAAATGTTTCCTATTCAGGACTTTAAAATATACTAGAATCTCAGTTAATTTCTTCAATATTGGGATGGCCTGGAAGAGGGAAGATCTAGTTAATGTTAATAGAGATTATTTACAGATGCAAAATTTCCCTCACAAAGACTGCTTGATAGGGCTGTTACAAAATATGGCAAAGAAACATATTTTGGGGTAAAATATCTTACTGACTTCATCTTTATCTGTCATGTGATATGTCAGAGTCAGGATGGAAATAAGTCATATTGTTTAGGGTTCAATGAAACCCCTCTGATGGGATTTTATGGTTTGTAGGGCATGACTCCCCAGGTCCCTTAGATAGCATTTGGGGTAAGAGAGAAAAAAGGTCAGAGTTTGGCCCTCAGGCCCAAAGATATACAGCTATGATGACAGAGAAGAAATTTCTAGACCCATCTCTAAAGTAGTTATTTGTGACTCCAACTCACTTTAAAACATGTGGAAGGTTCTTCTGAGTTATATCATTTAAAAAGTCAAAAGGTAAAATGTAATACTTTAAAATAGTAATTAAATATAGTTATTCACTGGTTGGCTACATGTGTTTTTATAAGTAAGATGTTAAGTGAATTCTCATAAAAATCTTTCTTAGTAAAAGAACTAAATGTCAAGCTTGTGTTCTTATTAGTTCAACAAGCACTGAGTATCTGCTAAGTTCAAGACACGCTGCTAGGAGTGTAAAGTTGAAAAGAGCTGAGTCTATCACTGCCTACAACTTAGAGTTGGTGATGGGACAGGTAGGAAGTCAATAAACTAGATAATCAATGATCTAAATTATTGTACCTGGGAAAATATCTGCTGCTTAAATATTGAAGAATTAATAGAAAAGACAAATGGGCATTCATCATGGAACAACAGACCAGAGTTCTGTTATTAACAAGGACCGCTTTGCCAGACATGGTGGTTCATGCCCATAATCCCAGCCCTTTGGGAGGCCAAGGTGGGAGGATTGCTTGAGTTTGGGAGTTCAAGACCAGCCAGAGTAACACAGTGAGACCCCCATCTCTATAAATAAAATTTTAAAATTAGCTGGGCATGGTGGTACATACCTCTATTCCTAAGTTCTAAGGAGGCTGAGGTGGGAGTATTGCTTGAGCCTGGGAGGTCAAGGCTACAGCAATCCATGCCACTGCACTCCAGCATGGGAGACAGAACAATGTCTCTAAAAAAAAGGAGGGGACTGCTGGGCTGTGTAACTTGAGAGACAATATTTATACATACTCTATATGAATAATACCTCTTGGCATCAGGCAGCTCAGTGATCTTACATTCATCTAACGTTTGATGCTTGTTAACCTTGAGGCAATGTGGGGAATGAATTAATAAATAAAAAGCAAATTCTGCCCCTAAGGATTTATTGGTTTGTTACAGACGGGAAGCAACACAAACAATTCATGTCAAGGTAGAATTTGCTAAGTGCTGGAGGAAAGTAAAGATGTAAAGAGCAGAAATTCTGATAATCATTTCTATTTGAAAGCAGGAAATAATCTGGTCACTTGAAAGAGGGTGGAGAGAGGTTATACTGGGGAGAGGAACTATGTTTAACACAGTTAGGAAATAGGCTGCCAGCTTAAATGTATGAAACACTCAGTCTAACATGAAATGGTGATGCTTAGAGCTAAAAAATACTTGACTCACCAAAAGTAATTTAAGTTTTTAAAATTTACTAGAGATGCAGAACATATATATGGGCTGTCAGGTTGAGAACCCTCACTTAAGTGTCATGACTTTGGCAGAATGTGCAATGGGAGGAGGGTCAGGATGGTTTGATGTGAATCCTACACCAGGAGAAATTATATGGGAATAAGCAAACAGCTGAGGGCCAATTAAAGGAAAATAGGAATACCTTCTAACCCAGTGCTCTTGCTGAGCTGACTATAGTAACTAGAGGATGGGTGGTTGGAGGTGTGGGGGTGCCATTGCATGCATGTGATCTCAGACTCTGCACCCTTCTATGCTCATTGTCAAGAGAGGTGAGCATCTTGGGATTATGATTAAGTCCCTCTGGCAGACTGCTTTTTGCAGATAAGGTCCTAATAATTGTCTTCTTTTTCTTTCCCAATATTCACTCAGAATAGACTGAATGCTATTTCTTGGAGTAAGAACAGAAGATAAGAGTCTCTTTAGTTTTCAGTCTAACGAGGAATACAGGCACATATCCCACTACCTAAGAAACCATGTTGATAAAATGCAGCAATACAAACAGAAAACAGGGCTGATAAAGTCAGTAGCTGGATGGCTTATTTCTGACTGGAAGGATTATAGGAGTCTTCATCAGGTAAAAGATAAAATTTAAACACACACACACACACACACACACACACACACACAAACACATATGTCACACTGTTACTATGTGCAGTATACGCTTTTTCCTGGGAGCTGTTTTGAAGATGTTCCCTTGGCTTTCTTCTTTGTGGACAATAGGTTTTCTGATGGAGGGTGCTCATCAGGAGTATATTGTCTGCAGTGATGTGAGTTAATTCTAGTGTCTTTTGTCTACAAAGTTACTCATTGTGTTTAGGAAAGGCATACAATTCACTTGCGCATTAAAAAAAAAAAAAAAAAAGGTTATAATTTCATTATGTTTACTTATCATCCTCCCAAGAAGCTGGGAGCTCTTAATGGATATTATTCAAGTAATTTCTCACCACACTCTCTTGAAGAGATAGAAAGAGAGCAAGTATTTTAAAATCTCATTTTTGTACCTCTGTGGCACAGAATAATGAATCAGAAAATAAACTAGAAATAAAACCCATGTTTTGTCCTGGAATTGAGTGCACTTTGTTCTCGTAGATGTTACTACCTGCTTTCCTTAAAATGAGAACTAGATGGTCTTATAAAATGTGGCTTTTAAAAAAGAACTCTCCTTTAGATGTCTGGGAAGGGTATCAGATGATTTTCTGTAATAATAGCTTTATTGGAGCATTATGGATTTAGTGATGTTGGCTGCCCTAGATGAAAGAAATCAGCACAAACCATCTTTGCTATTGAATTAAATAGATGCAGCCAGCTTCCCATTTAACCAAGATATTTTATTCACTTTTCAGCAATAAGCCTATTTGGGAAAAGAGGCAACTCAGCTGCTTGATGAGATTTTATGGTTTGATAGAAAACTAAGGAGAATGTAGAGCAGAAAAAAAAAAATCTGTTTTGTGACTTATTGATACTGAGAAACCAGTGTATCACAGTATGGTTTTTTCCCCCCTGAAATTCAAGAATTAATCTCATCATGTAAAATTAAGTCCTTTGACATAAAAATGAAAATTAGGGTTTTCAATCTGGGGCTTTGTAAATATCCTGCCCACTGTATTTTTAAAGGTATTCAAACTTGAGCAGCAGTTTGGTGAAAAAGCACTGGCCCAGGAGACAGGAGCCCTGACTTCTATTCTTCATACTGCTATCACTAATTGTTTTTCTGCTCGTGAACAAATAACTCGCCCTCTGGGTTTGGTTTCCTTATGGGTAAAAGCAGGAGTTGGGTTAGGTGAATACTGAGTTTTGTTATACTCTGTAATGGATTAATCTGCATCCCTTACTTCTGAATTCCAACTCACTAGGATTCTGTGTGTCCATGTGGCTGTGGTGGGTACCCAGTACGTCTAAACACATTTTGAAGAAACATTAGTGGCCAAGCACAGTGGTGAATGCCTGTAGTCCCAGCTTACTGGGAGGCTGAGGCAGGAGGATCACTTAAACCCAGGAACTTGAGACTGCAGTGTGTTATGGAGCCACCGCACTCTAGCCTGATCAACATAGCAAGACCCCACCAAAAAAAATAAATAACCATTAGTGAAAGCATTTATAAACAAATCTAATCTGTATGAAGCATTGTAAAACAACATTTATTCTAAATAATAGCTGGAGCATGGAATCAAGTTTGATGATGTCTCTTCTTTCTTTCTGTTCTGTTCTTGGAGCAGGGGGTAGGTATTGCAAAAACCCAAACACAAAAGCTGTATTTATGTATCTGAGAAAATAAATACTTCCTAATCAGTGGGGTTTTTTTTGTTTGTTTTTTGTTTTTTTTTTTTGTTTTTTTTTTTTGTTTTTTTTGTTTTTTTTGTTTTTTTTTGTTTTGTTTTGTTTTGTTTTTTTTGTGGCGGTGGGGTGAGTGGTAAGGTATTACACTAATAAAGACCAGTCATAAATGTGAATACTGTCTGGAGCTGATGAAAGGAGAAGTTCCTAACTCTTTCTGCTGTGCTGCCTCTGTCTTCCTCACAAGCCCTAAAGGCAGTGTTCTTTCCAAACAACTACTTGCCGAACCAGTTCATTGGAATGTCTTTCTCCAGACTGTCTCCTCATTCAGATTTCTTCTGAAAATTAACCTCTCTAAAAACATAAATCATGTTTTAAAAAATACAGTGGTAAATACTGCACATACAGTCTTTTCTCGGGCTTAAAAGAATGCACAAACCTACCTACCGCTTTGAAACAGCAATGAAAACAAAAACAGAAACAATTAGAACAGGAGCTGCTTTTCTCTTTTTAAAGAAAATACCTTTCTTGGTTGCATTTGTTCTTTGGGGTGACAGGGATTAAACTTTCTTGAAGAAATCTTTCCAACTATTACACATCTTCTATCCCTCACCCTGCAACCTGGGACTGATTTTATGAAAACATTAAGTGTACGTTTTCTTTGCTGTCATTTTAAATAAATTATAAAATGTGGAACAAAAATATAAAAATCACAGATTTCCACAAATCTTGCCATATGACAAAGCTTTCCCCATAACAAAGCTTGCTTTTGTACAAACAAAAAGTTCCTAGTCTACAGTGAAAAATGTAGTAGTTGTATATACTTGAAAGTTTATCTTTAGTATTTAATAGCATCTTAGGCAATAACAGATGTCAGTGGATTCTTTTCCTTCTTTATTTTATTTGAGCCACTTTCTCATCCAGTAGTTTACAGAAAAAAAAGAAAAGAAAATTTGAAAAATAATGACTCACATAACATTTTCTTCTTCTAGTTGTGTATAGTTACTATTAAATAAATAGGGATCGTTTGTGGTTTGAATTCAGTGAAGGGAAAAAGCATATAAGCATGGGCAATCTCTCAGTTTGCGCAGTGGAAATGAGATGCTATTCAAAGTGTTATAAAAATTTAATTTCTTGCTTTCTCTGGCTAAAATCTGCATGGCCAAGAATGGAGGAGGCATTTTCTTTGCTAGTTTTGTATTTGAAGATATCCCCAGGCTTTGAATCGATTTGAAGTTTGATTTTCGTTTCTAACTCCTCCTCTGAAACAGTATGATGAAACCGGCCATAGTCGTCTGTCAGAAAGTTCAGCTAAACAGGAGCTCATGGTTGGAAAACTATGAGTCTTGAAATTTACCATGTAGCATATAGGATTCTAAATTATCTGATGGACAACAGAAATAAGCCATCATCCGATGGCTGAATTACAGGAGGAAAGAATGTTCAGACTGAAGTATCTTCATAAACAGACTGTTGTGCAGAGACAAAGGAGCTGCCTTAGAAGTTTTGGACCCTAGATTGTGATCATGAATTCTAAACCATTTAGTTTTGTAACCTGACATGTCACTAACCCTATCTAGTTCAGTGTCATTTACAATAATCTAAATCATTGATATTTAAATCTAGATGTTTTGATGTTTATACCTACATATCAACAGTTTTTTAGAAGAAGCTATAAATGTGAAAGCACATACAGTATGCCAGTGCAGTAGTATTTTATTATTAGAGATTTATTTTAAGAACCAAGTACTTAAGGCTCTGTGTTCAATCACCCCAAGTATATGAATAACTAACCATCTCTAGGTTTTAGGGTTTTTGTTGTTGTTGTTGTTGTTTTGCAAAATGGGATTAATATGATTATTGTGAAAACTAATTTAGATAGTAAATATAAAGAGTTTATCACAATAGCATTGGTTCAATCATTGTAGGCTTTTCCTTAATATTTACTTTTTTAAGTCAGTAACTGAACACAAAAGGCTGCTTTTTTGTTTTTGTTTTTGTTTTGAGATGGAGTCTTGCTCTTGTCACCCAGGCTGGAACACAATGGCACGATCTCAGCTCACTGCAACCTCTGCCTCCTAGGTTCAAGCGATTCTCCTGCCTCAGCCTTTCACGTAGCTGTGGTTACAGGCACATGCCACGATACCCAGTTAATTTTGTATTTTTAGTAGAGACAGGGTTTCTTTATGTTGGTCATGGCTGGTCTCTAACTCCTGATCTCAGGTGATCCATCCATCTCAGCCTCCCAAAGTGCTGGGATTATACCTGGCACACGAGGGGCTGTTTTAAACACAATTTAAGATGTTACAGTGTTTTAACATCCAACTTCTCTTCTATTTTGGTAGCGATGTTATTCTCATAATTATGTAATTCTTTCAAAATATCTTGAATCACAAACGTAAGTAGTTGCATGATACTTTTTAAAACTGTCTTTGTAATCTCTAAATAATCATTAGCCAAACTGCTCTAAAATCCTGAAAAACAAATAGTAAAAAATTATTTTAAAGTCAGCACACTATTATCAAACAATTGCTTTTTAAATTATAAATACTTTTGACCAAAAATTCCAAAACTTATGCACTGCAATGACCTAGGATACAATATCACCCAATGTGCATTAAGGATTGACTTATCATTGTATAGTTGGCTTAAAATTAGGTTGTTGTAAGAGAATGTACTGAAAACTCATTTGACAGTGCCTTGTGAGTGCCACGGTGAGACTTCATGTACAGACTGAATGAATCTAATGGATAAAGCATGGGGCTGAACAACAGCAAAAAAGCACAGAGTTAAACTTCTCAGTCAATGACATTTACAGGAAGTATAGGTGTGTTCACAGAGATGGCCAGAGAAGCTTCAACCTAAGGTCAGAACAAAAGCAAATTAATCTGGCTGGAGAAGACCTCTTTGAAGCTCACATCTAAAACTAACTACTTGTATAACATCAGGCAAGTTATTGCATCTCCCTGTGTTTCATGCCCTCATTTTAAATCGTGGATTATAATGGTCCCTTCCTCATAGGCTAATGTGAGAATTAAAATGAACCACTTATATAAAGTGTTCAGCAGCATGTCTTGCCTTAAAAAGTGTTTAACAGATGGTCACTGTTATTATTCTCTGATTCTGTTTATGCATACATGTATTTTTTCGATATTTAATACTGTATTCAAGGCACTATAAATTCTATCATCTTCCAATACCTTGATTCCATGTAATGATGAAGTTGAATAATAGAGTAGAACTTTATTCTGGGTAAAAATGAAAGTACAATTTTATTTCATTAAATGTTATTTCTAGTCAGTTCCTTTGAGAATATTGGATGGTAAAACACTATTATAGATGTTCCTATTTATGTGTATATGTTTGTTGTGATTTCAATCTGACAAGCCAACTCTACCATGAGTTTGGATTAGGAATGGTGTGTCCAGTGGATGTAAGAACTATGTTTGATTTTTTTCTTTGTATTCTTCCACTTAATTGGTATTCCTTTCAAAATGATAATAATCAATTATAATTAATCCAATTAATAAAATTAATATGGTCTGTGAGTAAAACTACAATTATAATAAATATACCCAGTAAATGGCTTATGTGCCATATAGAATGTATCAAAAGACACAAAACTTTTTAAATGACTATACCTATTTAGACATTTTAAAATGTTTCCAAGTAGCTGCTGTAGGCAATAATGTGGCTGGACTTCCTCCTTGCCACTCACCTTCAATGAAAGATTATTCAGAGCATACAGGTGTCCCTATTTTAATGCTAATTTGTTTTCTGAATTAAAATCATCTTCTCCAACTTGACCACTCATGTTACACTGTAAATATGGCTGAATACAGTTTATAAAAGGAGGAAAATTTTTACCTATGATTCTATTCCAATATACAGACTGGTTTATAACTTATAAGAGATATTTACCAGCCTCGCGACTTCATAAAATCAGTAATTATATCTTTTTTTTTTTTCCTGTTAAGCATATTACAAAGCCTGGCATCCATTAGTTTTTAGCAAATGTTTGTTGAATGGTTTGAGGGTGTAGTAGCCTTATCCATTGAACTAAATTGTTAGCTCCTTTAGAAAAGTGGTACAACGAATCTTCTAAATGTTGCATATTGCCTTGATGTAAATTTTGAAAACTAGACACAATCCTTATCAATTCTTATCATTGTGACAGCATTGTTATCAGAATTTTTCTTTTTTTTTTTTTTTTTTTTTTTTTTTTGAGATGGAGTTTCGCTCTTGTTACCCAGCTGGAGTGCAATGGCGCGATCTCGGTTCACCACAACCTCCGCCTCCTGGGTTCAGGCAATTCTCCTACCTCAGCCTTCTGACCTTCTGAGTAGCTGGGATTACAGGCACGTGCCACCATGCCCAGCTAATTTTTATTTTATTTTATTTTATTTTATTTTAGTAGAGACGGGGTTTCACCATGTTGGCCAGGATGGTCTTGATCTCTTGACCTCGTGATCCACCCGCCTCGGCCTCCCAAAGTGCTGGGATTACAGGCGTGAGCCACCGCGCCCGGTCCTTCTATCAGAATTTTTATCATTCCTATGTAATATGTTGCTTTCTTTTCATCTGGAATGTGTAAATATTAAAATTATTTTGGCATCTATTAAGAAATTTGCAGCAAAGGTAAGCGGCAACAGTTTACACCTTTGGGGAACTCTTGAATAGTATTATGGCAAGAAGACTGTCCCTTCTTTTTCATTTTGTAGAAATTTTCTTTGAGTTTATGCGATTTGTGGAGGCTAATTCAAGGCAAGTCATCTCTACAGATTGTTAGGCAAGACAAAATGTTTGATACCCCAAGTTTTCTCTTAAAATTTATCAGTCAGTTCCACTGTATGAATCATGTAATATGTTAGAGGCTTTTGTCTGAATGAACTAAAAGGTCATTGTAGTAAAGATTTGGAAAATGATACCCATTTATCAAAAAACAAATAAAATACCTTATGATTGAGTAACACTCCATAGTTTAAAAAGTTATTTCACATCTATTATTACCCTTGCTTCACACAACAGGCAATGTGTATCTACTACCATTCTAAGTGCATCATCTCTTTGCATTTTTGGCTTAATTAAATGTTATAAAAAGCCACTTAACTCCATTAGTGAACAGGTTAGTGTGTATGACTAATTAAAAGGTACTCATAATATTTCATACTAATATTAAACAAGTAAAAATGTGGCTCTTGTTCTGGAGCTTCAAGTTTAAAAGAATGAGATCTCAAAGATACGTTTTTTTTTTTTTATTATTATTGTTTCATGTTATTCTACCTACAGGTGACATTTATGGTAAGACTGAGACCAATGTATATTTTATGAGATATATATGTATATTTTATGATGAAAGCACTGATCAGCTGATTGGCCTTGAAGATACCTTCACTTTCTTTAATTTTCATGATTGTCTTCTTCTTAATAATGTCACAAACTTTTTTAGCCCTTCTGAGTTGAATACTTGGGCACACGTGACAGTATAAGTACAACTCATGATTGAATAAAGGTTTGTTTGGTTTATTGCTCAGTTATCTGAGAGTAAGATCTCGGCTCTCATTTGGCTAAAGCAGTGAATGTCTGGGCAGTGTCTGCTAATGTCGGTAGGTCAGTTCCCATTAACATTCAGCAAATTTGTTGATTGATTCATTTATTCTTAAAATATGTTGAAAATTTCCTATGCATATAACCCTGTTTAATATTTGCATGCTAATCTAATTGCTTTAGTATGGATATCATTCTTAATAGGATTCCATAGCATATCAGAAACTGTTGAGCATGGCACAGTGATAAATTGTGCTTTTGTTTACATGACTAATTGTAAGGGTTTGGAAACACTCCTTTGATGTACTAAGAGCAGCTAATGAAGACAGTTAAATAAACAAACCATTATGATGAGTCTAGGAGTTCATATAGGCATTCTGCTAATTTGCTTCTTGTCCCTGTCCAAAGTTTTATGTGTATCTTCCCAAACATAACAACTATTTTACATTTAATGGAGAGCTAGTTTGTTTTTCATCATAACCTAATGCTCTCTTTACTCACTTAGAATGTCACTGCTCAAAATGGCTTTAGAGATCACCTACTAGCTAGCTAATGCTTTTTACTGATAAGGAAACTGGTGCTCCTAGAAGTGAAGTGATAAGCCTTGGATCACATTGCTAATTGGTAAAGCAGCCAGTCTAGAATCCAGGTCTCCGAATTGTGTCCACTGTTACGAGGCTTCCTTCATAAAGATAAATGCCTGCATAAAATCTCTTGAAACTAGCTCTGTATTTCGCCAATTAATACATACCAACCTGAGACCACCACACATTTTTGGTATTGTCTCTTACATTGTCACTTTGCCTAACAGCAGCTCATATCTACTTGCAGAAAGTATCAAGACTTTTCTTCTGATGCGCTTGGTGGTTACTCAGTGCTGTTTAGTGCCTAGACTGTATCATGTTTAATGGGAAAGTAGAATGAATTCCTATCTCATTTTCCAGAAATGTGCTGTAAGAGCATGCCAACCCCAACCCCTTGATAATCTTGTCTAACGGCGTTGGTGGTGTAATAAATTAGTCCTGCACGAGTCTGCTGCTTCTAGAGGGCTAAGCAGGGGATCAAATCCACCCTTTGTAGTGAGACAAGCTGCCAGAGAAGTGATTGATATTGCAGACAGAAGTAAGACTTCAAGGAAGAAATAAGCAGATAAGTGGGGTAATAAGTAGATAATACTACTACTTTGCACTCAGTGTCTTTTATCTGAGCATCTGAAGGCAGCTGTATGCTTAAACATCAAGGCCCCTTAGTGTAAAGAGACAATGGGGTCTTTCCTTTTATTCTGTGGTCCTCTTCCATAGTCAATAAATCAGTGAAAATGTTTCCAAAGAAAGATCAGCGGTAAAGATTTGTATTTTTTCCCCCTTTTCTCTGTGAAACGCAGTCACCAGGATATGAAGCAATCGCTCTAAAAGTTATCTCGATCTTGATGCAATGTTTTGTATGCACTTTCTCTTACAATGTTTGGATCTGAAAAAAGAAACTTCTACTGTACCAAGTAAGGCGTTTACTGTAGTCTTAATCCCTTCTGATTGTGTCAGACTCCTTCCCTCTGAGTAATTCTCATTCTTGCATTTATTTTGCTCCTCAAAAATTTCCCTTGTAAATCTTATTTTAGGTCAAAGTCCTTAGACAGTAAATCTTTCAGACAGCTTCAGGCCATTATGGCTCCAAGAAACCATTGTGAAGGGAAGTTGTGTTTAATAAGGTTGATGGACCCTGTTAGAGATCTCTTTGAGTATGCCTTCATTAATTTTGTACACATCTTGTTAATTCAGACAAAGAGGGTAAGTTGCCAAGCCAAAATTGTTTCCTTTTAGCAGACCATGACTCAAAATCAGAAGCTGATTCCTAGCAGAGTTAAAGAACAATACTGGCTGCCACATGTTTTTTTTTTTTTTTTTTTTTTTTTTTTTTTTTTTTTTTTTTTTTTTCCAGTGACTTTGCTCTTTAACAGAGTCTAGAATAAGTTTCTAGACATTAAATCACCAAATATAAATACCAAGTGACCTAACAAATATTGTTTAACCATCCTCTCCATCTATCACCTTTTTTTTTCTAGTTTAATTATTTCATGCGAGTGTATTTGTTAAAACTTTGAGATCACAAAGGTCATCGGATCTAACCATCCATGCTGTCTGACCTTTAACTCCATCATTATAATATACAAGTGGCTGGCTTATAATCCCCTTAGGGAGTAAGAGAACACATATCCATGTATTATGTCCTCTGAAGATCAGAAAATATTACTGAATATGAAAATAACAGCAGCCGGGCGCGGTGGCTCAAGCCTGTAATCCCAGCACTTTGGGAGGCCGAGGCGGGTGGATCACGAGGTCAAGAGATCGAGACCATCCTGGTCAACATGGTGAAACCCCGTCTCTACTAAAAATACAAAAAATTAGCTGGGCATGGTGGCACGTGCCTGTAATCCCAGCTACTCAGGAGGCTGAGGCAGGAGAATTGCTTGAACCCAGGAGACGAAGGTTGCAGTCAGCCGAGATCGCGCCATTGCACTTCAGCCTGGGTAACGAGCGAAACTCCGTCTCAAAAAAAAAAAAAAAAAAAAAAGAACTGTGTGTATTCAGCAGTGCCTCTGCAGCCATCTTTCCTTGTGACCAAATACTTTTGTGAGCTGATAAGTCTCCAGTTGAGATGATTAAAGATAAAATGTGACAGGCATTGCATGTGCATCTGTGTCTGAAGGGAGCCTTGCAATAAATAGAACACGAAGATATATGCATCACTGTTTTGGTAATCGCAATAGAGTATTATAATCTCATATTTTTCCCACTTTATAATTTATAAACATTTCATCACTTGACAACCCTTACAGTTACCTGTGAGATGACGTAGGTATTGTTATCCCTATTTAATAATTGTAAAAACAGAGTTTTTAATTTTCCCCAAGGCTACCAACCTTAGTATCAGAACCCAGACTTTTTGACTCCCAACCAAGTATGAAGTCTGATGCTTTCAAATAGAGCAGCAGATACAGCAAATCATCTGTTATTACGAAGTGCTATGTTAAGATGTGTAAGTACTGTTATCAAATACATCCTCAAGACTTAGGTACTCAGCGGGCCATTTGGGGTACAAATCTTTTCCTATAGAAAGGAAATTGACTTGTAAACTACATCTAAAGAAGTCATTTGCTGTTAGTGAGTCCACTGTGTTAAGGTTTTTACAACTTCAAACTCATTCCCCCCCAAGTCAGTCTTATTTTATTTTCTTCACCCCAAACTCAGAAGATTCTGCCTTCTTGCTGGTTTCTAGGTTCTACGCTTTCCGTATAAGATGAAAACCACCATCCACACAGCTACCTAGATCCTAACGTCATGTTTTCTCTCACCTCGTTTTCACTTAGTTTTGTCTATTTGATTGGGGGTCCTCTTTGGATCGAGGCTGTTTTTGCTGTTGTTGTTGTTTTGATTTTTTTGTTTTTTTTTTTTGTTTGTTTGTTTTGTTTGTTTGTTTTTTGAGACGGAGTCTTTCTCTGTCTCCAGGCTGGAGTGCAGTGGTGCAATCTCGGCTCACTGCTACTTCCACCTCCCGGGTTCAAGCTATTCTTCCACCTCAGTCTCCCGAATAGCTGGAACCACAGGCATGCGCCACTACACCCAGCTAATTTTTGTATTTTTAATATAGATGGGATTTCACCATGTTGGCCAGGATGGTCTCGAACTCCTGACCTCAGGTGATCCGCCTGCCTTGGCCTCCCAAAGTGCTGGGATTACAGGCATGAGCCACCACGCCCGGGCTGGATTGAGTTTTTTGTAAAGTACCTTCCAATATACTTGGGCAACTATTATACTTCTCTGAATATTGTAAGCATCTTGTCATCCTTTCTTTTTACTAATATCTAACCTTCTATCTCTCTTTAATTCACACATCTTTTAATATCTTTTATAAGGCCCAAACTTAGAAGTGAAAACTTTCCACAGACAGAAACAGAGGTTACCTTTTACTATCACTTTAGTGTGTTTATTGGGAACCTATAATAGTCACCAATGCTTAACTGAATTTAAAGCAGAAATTGAGGCAGCTGAATGGGATGGAAGATAATAAGTTTTGGTACCCTTGAACTATAAGCCTTGGGCCACACATAAAAATGTATGTGGCTCTCATAGTTACTGTAATGAGTAATGTAATTATTTCAAATATGGGATGTAATACTAAGAATGAGGAGAGAAGAAGAGCCACTTGACACTTACAAAATAGTTGCAAATTTGGGAGTCCGAGGCAGAAGGACTGCTTAGCCCAGGAGTTTCAGACTAGCCTGGGCAACATAGCAAGACCCTGTCTCTGTAATTTAACAAAATATAACAAATAGTTGCAAAACATTGGGACGCTTATTTTCAATCTTTGGATTTCATATTGTCTGTCTTTAAAATGGAAATGTGTGATTATAGGATTTCTAAAGTCTCTTGATGTAATATTAGTTTTATTTTTATCATTGCTTACAATTCCTGTTCATATTATCATTACAATAAGCCTGATATTTGTTTTCATCTTTTATCTTTGGAGCACTATCTTTCCCTATAGAGACAGAGCCCTTCCTCCTTTCTTTGCTTGTCTTGCTGAGGCCTAAGAAGAAAAAGTGGTACTATCATTACAGGTGAATACATGTGTAGTCCCAGGAAATAATGAAAAAAGGATTTAGGAGTAGATGCTTAACAGATTGCTCTCTGTAAAAGACTCACAGCCCTGTAAAAGAGTAGCAATGAAGAAATGGATCTTTATGTTTGAATTTCTAAATTTATCCTGAAAACAAAAGCCAGCCCCTACTGCGTTAGAGTCCTCCAAAGCTAGAGATCTGTTAGGAGCACTGATTTTGCCTTACAGGCCTAAATGTAAATGTTAGTCTCAGATGGGCAGAGAGTTGAACTCTCTAATTAGCCCTGCAGGTCAGTCTTTAAAGAAACAAGAGTGTAGCATCCAGCAATTTAAAAAGGTATCCTGTGCATTTGTTTACTGAGGGTCAGAGGGTAAATGCTGTTGTGACAGTTGGGTGGACTTGGCACACTTCTCTATGCAGGGTAAGAGGGAGAAGAGAAGTTGCTGTTGATCTTTGGTGATAGCAATAGCAGAAGACAGTTTCCAAAATTACAGGGTCTTTTAAATATCTTTTCGATTCACATGAAAGTCTTCCATTTTTAATCCAAGGAATTGAAAATTCAAGTCATAGGAAATAAGAGGTGACCCAGCCCATACTTTTATCTTCAGGGAAGTTAAATCGTAAACCTTTCTGGAAGCGTTAAAGCTGAAGTCTATTTCTCATATTTACCACAAGTATGAGAAGGATACAGATAATTCAGGTCCACCATAGTCTTATTCCAACATGTCTTTCCTACTTTTTCTTCCATTTCAAGTCACTCCAGGCTAACCTAACTCACCCTGTTATTTTTTTTTTATTCTATTTATTTATTTATTTTGAGACAGAGTCTTGCTTTATTGCCCAGGCTGGAGTGCAATGGCACAATCAACCTCTGCCTCCCAGGTTCAAGCAGTTTTCCTGCCTCAGCCTCCCAAGTAGCTGGGATTACAGGCACCTGCCACCATGCTCAGCTAATTTTTGTGTTTTTAGTAGAGACAGGGTTTCACCATGTTGGTCAGGCTGGTCTCAAACTCCTGACCTCAGTTAATTCACCCACGTCAGCCTCCCAAAAGTGCTGGGATTACAGGTATGAGTCACCATGCCCAGCCTCACCCTGTTATTCTGAATGCATAATTTCATGTCTCTGTCTTTTGTCCTATGCCATTTCTTAATTTAGATCCTAAATATCTATTTCCTCTTTCTCTTCTTTCCATTTTTTTTTCACGTTAAGGATTCAACTCCTTATCTCTTCACGAAGGATTAATCACTTTTTTCTTTCCGTTCCCATAGAACTATGTCTTGTAACTTAATACTTACTTAGCATTCATTTTAGTTACTATTTCACATGTACTTCACCTGACTTTGTAAACATATTAGTTTGTGTTTTTTTCTTTTAAGCATATGTCTACTAGACGAGAAATCTTTGGACAGATGCTGAGTCATCTTTTTGTTTGTTTATTTTGTTTTTAGTCAGAATCTTACTCTGTAGCCCAGGTTGGAGTACAGTGGCTGGGTCTCAGCTCACTGCAACCTTTGCCTTCTGGGTTCAAGTGATTTTGGTTCTACAGCCATCTGAGTAGCTGGGATTACAGGCATGCACCATCATGTCTGACTAATTTCTGTATTTTTAGTAGAGATAGTGTTTCACCATGTTGGCCATGGCTGGTCTTGAACCACTGGCCTCAACTTATCCACCCGCCTTGACCTCTCAAAAAGTGCTGGGATTACAGACGTGAGCCACTGCACCTGACCGAGTCTTATTCTTCTTTAGGTCTTATTGCAGGATCATGTACGATAAAGTATTCAGTTAACGTTTGAAAGGAAATGTGTCGTGCACATGTGTATGTGGGAGAAGTAAAATGGTCTCTAACTGATGGCCTCTAACACTCCTTCTAGTATTAAGATGCCCTGAATAGATCTATGATTTGATGTAACAATCAAATCAAATCAACTAATTTTTGATCAGCTATTACTTACTTTAGCCATCGCTTTTTTTTGGTCTAGATTTCCTGTAAGAAGAGGAAAAACTCAAATTTGACCATCTTTTATATTAGGTGAACCAGTAAACATTTTTGACCTGTTCCATTTTAGAGTCATAATGGAATCAAAAGTAGAACCTGTCTAATGGGTAAGGATTGTGCGTGAGTTTCAGTTTGCTTCAGTAGTCTTATAGCTACTGATCATGACCAAGAGCTTATTGTTGCTAAATAGAAATTATAAGAATGTGGATATTTTGAGGAATGAATTAGGAGAAAAGAAGCTGAAAATATCTTTTAAAGAGATGCTTAGACTGAAACATCAATTTCCTTTTCTGTCCATAATCTTACAGATCAGGTCATACCACTTATATTGTTATCAGCTCAGCTTTTTAGCTTTGTAGCTTAAATCCCTTACCCCAGAGAGAAACTGCCCGAATCACAAAACCTTGTGAATCAAAGAAATACTTAAAGAAGAGAATAGAAGTAAATGATTAAGTTGGGGGTAATAATACCATTTCATTCACTTAGCAACTGAGTTACAAATAATTTCTTAGCTTTATTTTTAATTTTGTTGAAGCCAGCTTTCCCATAGTGTGTGTGTGTGTGTGTGTGTGTGTGTGTGTGTGTGTGTGTGTCTTTGTATTACTTACAATACAAAGAAGCCTAACTTTGCTATGTATTTCTTCTTGTGATTTAAATACAACACCCATACTGGATTCCATTTGAAGAAATGATTTAATCATTATTAGGAGTTTTTAGTTTCCCTTTACTTTGAAGCAACATGTATATTAACCCTAAAGCAGATTGCAATCTTTGCTGAAAATGACCTACTTTTTTTTCAATGCATCACTCCTCTTGAGTCTTTTTTAATATCTTTGTGACATTATTCAGAATTGTCTAGTTCATAATCAGTGCAGATAATGTTTTCTTATAAAATCAAGCCAACGGCCTCCATAGGCCGGAAGATCTGGCTTAACCACCCAGGTCACAGAGGCACACCTACTTGGTTGCACCACTTTTTAATCGACTTGTGAATCAGGCTTGGGAAGCTGGAGTTAAGTCAGTTCATTGTGTCTGTAACAGTAGGAAGCTCAGAAGATCAACAGTTAGGGAAAAAAGCTGCAAAGAAAATCCATGGGAGTCATTTGTGTCCACAGGACCTCTTGCTTTCCTTTGCAGAGCATGCAAATCAAAAAGGTGATTTGCTCTGATATGGAATTCCTGCACATTGTTCAGGCATGCGTGCAAGACAGTAATCTCTTGTGTGACAGAGTAGCCTGCATAGCACAGGAGAGCATGAAATTTGGAGCCAGCAGACCTGAGTTCCAAGCTCCTGCCTTAAGTATAGTTTATTGTATGAACTTGAATATGACATTTAACCCCTCGAGACCCTCATTTACTTATCTGAGAACTGAGGATAACAAGACTCTGCTAATTATATGGATCAAACCAGACTTATTATATGGATCCAACCAGAACAGACATTAACAAGAAGGATGTGAGTGCTTACTCTGCCTACTTTCCAAGCTGTAGGAAATAGAGAACTACATTGGGAATTACCCTTGCTCTCGAGCCTCTATTTCAGCATGGGATTCATGAAAACATGACCAGAAGGCAATGAGATCAGATCAACAATAGCATAGTTTTCCCAAGAATTGAGTAAAATGTTAATGGAGAGAGCAACGGACTGCCTTGAAAAGATAAGAAATTACGAAAAAGGCAAGAAGACAAATCCAAGCAAGCACAAGTTGAGTACATAGAAGATACTCAACCAGTGTGGAGTAACATGGAAGCAGCCATTATGTGGGTGTTAAAGAAGGTGTTTGAGGTTGCCTGTTGGAGAGAATAGAGGAACTAGTACCTACAGAGCCGACAAATTGTGAATTATAAGAGATTGATGCTTTGTAAGCTGCAATGGAGGATACATCCTTGTGCTCTCATTACCCAACCCCAAATCACTGCACCCTTATTTGTCCATTAATAAGACTTTTCCAGAAGAAGTAGTCAAATTAGATTATTCTAGACAGAGATATAGAATACTTTAAAGCTAGATCTGATTATCAGGTTCTTATCAAAATACTTTCTTGTATTCTTGAAGATGGATTTGGTTTTCCATCTTGGAAAACAATTTCCTCCATATCTTACTTATGGGCTCCCATTTCCTAATTCTGTGGACAATTAACTCTCTTCTGTACGCAGGGTCACCGGGACAAAAATAACACAAGGCAGGCACTTACTTTTATATCTTTATTATTGTTTTGGACCAAGATCTCCCAAACCCCACACTTAGAGTGAGTGGAAATTGTCTCCACAGATGGAGGCTTTTTCTCCCATGGCCTGTTGTCACAGAAGGAAGATGACACCAACCTGGTGACATTTGTGCCTGGGAGAGCTGCCGGTGCATGCTGCCTCCCCAGTTTTAAGAAACAACACTGTTTGTCATACCTAAATTACTTCCACCTCTCTGCTGGAGGTGGCAGTGATGTCAGTTATTCTGGGTCTAGCTAGGGTTTCAGTCTTTCTGTTTTCCTGATCATGTCGACACTCTTCTTAAAATGCAATTTTTCTTGTTTTGTGTTTGTAGTAAGGGCTATTTTCTGCCAAAACAGACATTATCAAAGCAGTTTCATAGTGAGGAACTCATGTCCCTTAGAAGTGTAGAGAAAATCAGAGAATATCAGGCCCAGAAAGGACTTTGGAGATCCCACAGGATTTGGCCAAACCTTTGTTGTACTTGCAAGGGGCTGAGAAACAGACAGACTAGAGAGCTATGTCAAGGCCTTATTGCAAGTCAGAAAGTGAGAAAAGTGGAACTTTAACAAATATGCATGGCTACAGATACCACATTTACGTATAGCATTTCTGTATACTTAGGATTTAAGGGTAATATAATCCTGAATAGTCTAGCAGAGAGTTAGTGAAAATACGGTTCTTGGAGTGACTTACTCATCCTTGTGGCTTATGATGCAAAGCCTGGATGGGAGATTCACAGGAGGGATTATCCACGAGTTCCTGAAGTCACAAACCTGTGACTGAACTGTGGCTGTGGCTACCAGCAGACACATACGCTATAGCTAAAGGTGCAAGCCAGCAGCAGTTAAAACCAGAGAGGGACTCCAGAACTCTCCAAGAGCAAAATACAATCCCCGCCCCACTTGGAGTTCATCTAGGACTCCAAAGTAAATATACCTCCTTTCTATTTTGCCTAGGGATTTTTTTTTTTTTTTTTTCCTGGAAAGGGTGGAGAAGATTTACGTAAGAAAACTGAGTTCCTTCAAAATACAGCCTCTAGAAAGAATGAGGCATCTCCTGCCTAACCTATTATTCCTGCTAAGGAGAGAGAAATTGAGGAACTAAAAGTGAAGTCTAAAATTACCAGGGCTGAAGTCTTGGTAGAAGTCAACTAGTCTATAAAATTAGCTGCCTCACTGGCCCTTTAGGGTGGAAATACCACAAGGAACAGAGGTCTGATGTAAAGTTGAGAGGGAAGTTGTCTGTCTTCATCAATAGTAAATCAAATCATGGTTAAATAGACGAATCCAAACTACAAAGAGAGCAGGATCACAGTTATATAGGATGCCAAATATATAATAACATGAAATCCAATTAACAGATTGAAAACCCGAGGCATGTGCACGGAAAGTGTAATGAATTTACTGGCAGATGCAGAACTTAACCCAAAATTCATGACTCTTAGAACAGTGCCCTTTCACACATGATCCTGAAATGCAAAAGGGGTTTTGTTTTTCTGGTTTCAAGGTGGAAAAAATCATGAAAATCTGGGCTTGTATTATAATACATCCCAGTGTGGAATCAGAAGAAAAAGTGATGTGTTATGCAATGAACTTAAGTGAATATTTATTCATTATCCATTCAGCAAAAGAGACTAACTCAAAATCAAATAGCTGAAACCTGAAGCCCAGGTTTCCTGATGTTGATTCCAGAGTTCTTTCCACTGTTCCTTTCTGGCAATTGACTGCATCGACTGTGACCAGTTGCCATGGTGGCAGCCGTATGGAGGATGTGGCAGTAAGTAGGAGGGGCAGGGACTAAAATATATAGTTTTAATCAGGCTATTCAAACATAAGACAATAGAGTGTTTTAAAAATAAGAATTTATAGAAGATATTTAGTAGCCATGTTCAGAAATACACATATTAATAAATACAACAATAAAAGATACTGAAATTTATTTGGAGTCCATCATAAACTAAATACTGCTATAGGGCTGATTAGGAAACTTAAATGTTATATGAAGTGATATTTTGCTTTTAGAGATGAAAGTTCAAAGAAATTAAACACATCAGTCTTCAAACACAGTTTTGTTTAAGACTTTCTCTTTTTGGCCGCATGATGTGGCTCACACCTGTAATCTCAGCACTTTGAAAGTCCGAGGCGGGCGTATCACCTGAGGTCAGGAGTTCGAGACCAGCCTGACCAACATGGAGAAACCCCATCTCTACTAAAAACACAAAATTAGCCAAGCGTGGTGGCACAAGCTTGTAATCCCAGCTACTCAGGAGGCTGAGGCAGGAGAGTTGCTTGAACTGGGAAGGGGGAGGCTGTGGTGAGCCGAGATCATGCTATTGCATTGGGCAATAAGAGTGGCATCAACAGTACCATCTCAAAAAAAAAAAAGAAAGAAAGAAAGAAAGAAACTTCTGTTTCCAAAGTAGACCAGTCAGTGGGAGTACAGATGAGTATGTTTATTTTAATGAATAACATATAATAGCAATAGGAGGAACCTAATTTTGTTGATGAGTTCTTACTCTAAGATATTTTGAAAAATAATTTAAATAATAGTAGCTGCTAGTGCTGTTGTAGTAAGGTGAGCTCTGTAAAGCATTGTTGGCCCAAACATAAACTGGTATACTGTTTGGAAATTAAAGTATCTGTTAGGCTTTAAGATATTTTTTCTTTTAATTTAATAATTTGCTTGTGGTAGTCTGTGTTTGAGTAAATAGCATAATAATTTTTGCTTTATGATTATAATGGTAAAGAAAAACGGAAGCCAACTGAATTCCCAATTAATGGGAAATAGCTAAATTAATTCAATAACTAGCAATTTACATTTTTTTAGTTTTAAAATTTAATTTAACAAAATGCATTTAGTGTCCTGAGAATGCACTCATTTTAGCAGATTAATTTCAAAAAGTAAGTATATGCATCTTTATACACAGATACATATATACATATTTAACAAAATATATCTTTAGTATTATGTGTACATCTTGTAAAACACTTACGTGTAATATGTATCTCTGGAAGATAATAAACCAAAATGTTAATAGTGTCTACCTGTAGTTTCTAGGAGACATGACTGCAATTCTTTCCATACATCGTATATTTTCCATATTTTTAACAACATATTTGTAATCTAAACAAATAAGACATGTATTTTTTAAAATCCTAAAGAAATCAGGTTTACATAGTAAAATAGAGTTTTTATTTTAATGTATATAATACTAAAAAGTAATTTGTAAATATTTGATGACTATGTTAAAGGATTAAACCTTTATTAATAAGGAAGACATTCTCCTCCAATGGAGCAGAAATTGGGAGCAAGGTAAAATATATTACAAGATCATTTAAAGGAGAAATGCAGAGGGCTAATGAACATATTGAAAAATGTAGTATCACTAGCAATAAAAGGAATTAATATTAAAATATTTTGTTTTTATTTATGAAGTTGGAAAAGAGAATTCTCTCAGTGTTGTAGTAGTTAGACTCATTCAAATGTAATTTGGTGCAGTCTCTTTGGAAAATAACTTGATATTATACCCATGAAGTTATTTGAATCCATAACATTTGACCCAGTACTTTTAGTTGTAGAAATACTTAACAGGGGAAAATACTCAAAATACTATGATAACTAAAAAATAAAGTATACTGCATATGATGATAATCCTGTTTATATACATAAACATAGGAGGACGATCATAGAAACTTTTAATGTAATTCTCTCTGAGTGTGTTGCAATTATAATTAACTTTCATTTTTTATTTGTATTTTACTTTTTTCTTCTAAATTTTACACTGTTTTCGTCATCTAAAATCATTAAATCCATAATGCAAAACAATATAAGGAGAGATTATCTTGTCTTGGTACTTTTGCACATCTGTTTTAGAGCTCTTCAAAAGTAAGGCTCTGTCTAAATCCAGGTTAAGTGGTAAAAATACTGTTATTATAATCATAGCATGGGCTATATGGTAAATGAACTATAAGACATACATGAATGAAGAAGGATAAATACAGGAGCAGGGGAAAAAGTAGATATTAAGATGTAATCTAACCGTGAAGAATAGTGTTTGTTGATTCCAGTCTCAAAATACACAGATTTGAATCTCAATTCCATCATTTAATATCTATCTGCATTTCAGTATCTTCATCTGTAAAATAGCAATGAACAGTATCTAAGGCATAATTTTTTAAGAATTAAATGAGTTTGTTATATGTAAAGTGCTTTGAGTACCTTAACCATAAAAAGTACAGAGAGAAAAAATCTACTTGAACATGTATACAAATATAAAATTAAATCTAGAATACAACTTTAAGATTTAAGACAAAACTCATCTCCCTTTCTATGCCTATAAGACTTACCCATTTATACCGGGCACGGTGGCTCAGCCTGTAATCCCAGCACTTTGGGAGTCCAAGGCAGTTGGATCATGAGGTCAGGCATTTGAGACCAGCCTGGCCAACATAGTGAAATCCTGTCTCTACTAAAAAATATGAAAAATTAGCCAAGCATGGTTGTGGGTGCCTGTAATCCAGCTTCTAGGGAGGCTGAGGCAGGAGAATCACTTGAATCTGGGAGGCAGAGGTTGCGGTGAGCTGAGATCACATCACCACACTCCAGCCAAGGCGACGGTGTGAGACTCTGTCTCAAAAAAAAAAAAAAAAAAAAAAAAAGATTTACCCATTTTTTAGAACTTAGCTGTTGACCCTAAAATGGATGTGATCTAATATCTTGCTTTGGAACTTAGCCTCAGATTAAAAACTGATTTGTTGAACTAATTTAGTGGCTTTCAGTAGCTTCCTCAAATGCAAATTCTTATCACCTGAGGCAGAAGAGGAAGGCAAACAATTCAGGCAATATTAGAACTTTGAAAGTTACTCAGTGTCTTCTGCAGATCATCCTTCGAATTACTGGTAGCTGATATCAAAAAGATCTCATTGGTTTTGTTCTGCAGCAGTTTGGAAAACCCCATCATTTCTTAGCTTTCACACATGCTCTAAAAACTCCAACCTTCGTTGACTATTACAGGTTTATCATGCTGACAACTTTCCCTTTTCACAAATAATTATTGAGGGCTTGAGATACTGAGCTTGAATTGAGAGCAGTATTTTCTCTCTCTTCTATTTTAATTAGATACTGTGCTTTGATTTTTACAAAGATGAAAAGGCATCTCTGTAAAATGTGTGTCTGTCTCATAATAAGTGCTTTAGGTAAATACTCTTCTACTTCCTAGTTCTTATAGAATTGTAGAACTGTTTAAGTGAGCTACTACTCACTGAGCTTTTAGAGTACAAAATATGACAATGAACATAAATGTATCCTGACTTTGTAAACTTCATAATCTTGTTGAGGAGGCAGTTAAGTATATAACTTTTTGCATTGAAAGGTAGAATTTTATTACTGCTTTTATTTATATTCATATAAAATAAGAAAAAATTTAACTTCAACTAGGGGTTTAGAGAAATAAGTAGGTAGTGTTTAAAGACCCTAAAAGTATTTGAATATAATCAGAAAAGCGAATGAAGTCATTCTAAACTGAGGGATCAATATTGAACACAAGGACAAAAATAGCCCCCTGGGGCCCACATTTGCTAAACAGAGTGGATTGTAAGGAAAGTGAAGCTGAAAGGGTAGTTTGGGGCTAGATTTTAAATGCCTTTGACTGCCATTCTAAACAATTTCTTTGGTTCTACTGGCACTGGGACACCCTGAGGAGTGACGTGATTAGAGTTGCCCTTTAGGTAAAATGAAGTTATAGTGAGGTAGCTCCAGCAGGGAGGAGAGAAAGTGGAGACATTGCTCTCTATATATTTTTGCCCTCATTCAGATAGATTTGTTTTTAAAACGTAGAAGGATTGATTGTCAGCCCCCTGTACCTGGTGGTTTATTTATCTGAAAAATGTAGATAATACTAACTTACACCACTAGGTGGTTAGGAAAAGAAATGCACGTTACTAAACCTTTGAGATCCACGTGGAAGCATAGTTATTTAGAGAGTGCAAAGAATTGTTACTTAAACCTTTGAGATCCACAAATAAGCATTGCTGTTTAGAGTGCAAAGAAATGTTACTTCTTTGTAACCTGCTTAAATCAGTGCGTGATATTTGCATCAGCTACTCACACTAATTCTGAAATCAAACATTATCAGATATACTTTAATTAGCTCTTCTATGGAAATGTTTGTGCTAAAATCAGATCTGTATTAACTATTAGCTAACTTTCCATTGTGAGGATATCTGAAAGCAAAAAATACGAATTTTCCACCAATACATTGTTTCTTCTTCTTTATATCACTTAAGTATCTTAAGTAGCTGGGCAACTTGACTACTTCAATTGTACAATATGGAGATGAGCAAATTGAGGAACAAATAAATATCCAAGTAAAATAAGAAAAACACGAGTAATCCTCGAATCACTTCCCTGATTCTAGACAAAAACAGGCTCTTATATTTGTCATGGTCTTCAGAAATCATTTAGTTGTGCGCCTCATTTCACAGATGAGGAATCTGAATCCAGAGTGGTTAAGTAACTTGCCCCAAGGCCACAGAGCTCCTATCTTCTAACTCTCAGTCCAGTGCTCTTTTCTTGCAAACTACTCACATTTCTCAAGTAACCACAGTGGGATATATTGTCTTAGGTTTTGTCCAGAATTTTTGTAGATATATTAGACAGAGACCATATTTAATCTGATCAGGCTGACAGCTGAGGTGGCACATGGAAGGAATCTGACTTTTTCATGTATCAAACCTTACTGGGAGTCTTTTGACTTCATGAAAGCTGAAGTTTGTTTACATTTTTAGTGTATATCAGTACTTGAGACCTAGAACCTTAGATCTGGGTGTTCAAATGGCTACATGATCCCACTAGTATAAAAAGCAATTCAATAATGACTTTTGTAGGCAGTTGTGCTAACAGCATTTCCTCTAGATCATTAATTCCCAAGCATGACTCATTCAGAACCGCCTAGCAGGCTGTAAAAAAAATCCAGTTGTTGGGGCTGCAGCCCTGCAGAGTCTGAATCAGTAGATCTGGGGCCACGTCCAGAAATCTGTTTTCAAAAGCATTACAGAGTACTGTCACATGCTTGCATACTCAAGATCAAATTATATTATGGGAGTTTTTTTGTTTTTGTTTTTGTTTTTTAATAAAAGAAGGAAGCATTATTACCAGTAACCTAGGTGTCTTATATGCCAGCCAATGATCACATCATCCTTTAAATGCATGAATTTTACGGATGCAAAAGTAGAAGTAAAGGGGAGGTAAATCCAAGGTCATAAACATATTTGCAAACTTTGTTTCTGAAATGTGTGCTCTAATCTAGTCTGGCTTCAAATTCTCTTCTAAACTTTGTGTCTTCTAAATTTTAGAAGAAATCTCAATATTCACTTATAGTTATCTTGGCCACTTACAACTTGTCGAGCAAAATAGTGGAAATTGAGTTCTTGGAGGTGGGGGAGGGGAGGAGCTGTCGGATGATGTTTTGAAATACATCTAACTGAATTACAAATACTCAGCAGTAAAGAGAATATTTTAATGAACCATGTGAAAACTATCAGGATGCATTTTGTCTCCACTAAATCTTTATAACCAAGGCCAGGTTCTACATGAATGTTGTTATGTATTTCTGTAAATGTATTTTTAAGCCAAAAGCAAATTAATATCTTATGCTTTAATACTTATTCTAATCATTTACATACATGCATCATGTGCAATAATCATTTTTATACCTATTCACAAGCAAAGAGATGAGTATAAAGTGGGTTCAATAAAATAGAGAAAAGAAATATTCAAATAGATAAGCATTTTGTTAAAAAAAAAAAGGACACATTTATCAGGATTCATACTTCCTGTACATAATACGGAGGTTTGTTTGTTTTTATAAGTTAACGGGACCGGTGGTTTAAACTGTTATTGAAACATGCTCAAAAAAATCAGAAAGCTTACTTTGTCACTGCTTGATATGAAACCACTGGCATTTCTCTAGGGGAAATAAGTTAAAAACTCTTCAGCTATCAAGCAGTGGATTTTAGTTTTTTTAAATATGGATTAAATATAACAGTGGATTTGAGTACTCTATCCTAATTTCGAACTTCATGTAATCATTCTTGAAACTCCAAATCTAGGTTTAAAAAAGCCTTATGAAAGTTTTTCTGAAGTTTACTTTTCAGTTGCAAAGAGTAAATTAACTTTCTAAAATGCCTTCTATAAAGTGTGGTGGTGGTGCGGTTTGTTTGGGGAGATTTTGTTTTGTTTTTAAAAAAGAGTGCACTTTCTTATGAAAGAGACAGGGAAAGTTTTACCTGTCTGTCTCCTGGTTTGTTTTTTTTTTTCTTTCTTTCTTTCTTTTTCTTTTAAAGATTGGTGATAAGGAATTCTAACTACTTAATGAGATGGGAGAGGCCTCACTCCATTGGAGTGGAGGAGTCCAGGTGGAAGTTGATGGATTGGACAGGTAAAGAGAAGAGTCCCGCCTCCTCATGCCTATAGTTGGGTATATATTAGGAAACCTTAAATTATGTACAGAGAGAGAAAGAGAGAGAGGGACTTGAGTTCTGTTATCTTCTTAGTAGATTCATATTGTAAGGGTCTCAGAGGGGGTGGGGGGGCTGGCAAAATCCTGGAGCCAGAAGAGAGGACAGCAGCATTGATCAATCTTACAGCTAACATGTTGTACCTGGAAAACAATGCCCAGACTCAATTTAGTGAGGTAAGGATTTTAGATTTTGGCACTCCATTTAGAGATGCTTTTTAATTTTCATAAAAACTTACATATTTGTGGTTCTCGGTCACCCAATGTAATGTTTTTGCAAATTGTATATAGGAATCTCCTTTTCTTGGTTAATGTTTTCTGTGGTGGCTGTAAGATTTTTTAATTATTATTAATTAGGAGATGAAACAGGAGAAGATGAGAAAGAAAAAAAAATCTGGGTGACATTATGCATTTGAAGAGAACAATATTCAGGAGTTTATAAAATCACTTTGTATAACAACAGACTCAAAGAGCAGATCACGTTCTGCTAGATACATTGCAGTGAATCCTCTGATGGGTATTCACGTACCAGTAAGACAAATTCGTTGACTGTGTCTTAACTTCTTAGCATAGTTCTATCTCCAGACTTCATCCTAAAAGCAAATGAAGCTTTTTTCAAAATAATCAGGTGAGATTTTTTTTTTTTTAAGCCATCTTCGTTTTTAAGTCTCTCAATCTAGAGACCCACCTAAATCCTGAAGGGGATGTAATAACGTCTCTATCGTCTGGAGGGTCACTTGTACTTTTACCGTGTGATGACAAATAAAGTTATTTTGGAGGGATACATTGTTAAATATTGATACATGCATACATGTAAATGTGTATTATAGCATACAGGATTTTATTTAAGGAACTTGATTATTCACGTTTCTGATCTCTGCTCAACAAGTTTGTCTTAGGTATTTAAACCTGTGCAAAGGGATAAGAAAAAAAAAATCCTGAAGAGACTTTAAGGCTTTGAGGAAGTTTCCTAAGGTTAAGGGAGGTCTAACAACAATATTAGTTTACATTCCTCAGAATAGGGCAGCTGTGTTGACACTAATCAGATTGGGCGGGGGGTTGTTGTGGAGAGAGTTCAGTGTTTCAGATAAAAATGCTTGCAGGTGAATGCTTGGAAAAGTAGACTAGAGTACTCAAATTGAGCTCCTTAAAAATTACAAGAAAATGCATAGTGTTCCGGCACAGACCGCAAGAGGAAGAGTGGAACAGAGGGCAGCAAAGCAGGGCCTGCGCTGTGATATTGACCACGCTATTGTCTAGACTGCTGAACTGTGTAAATACAGCAGGGGAAATATTGAGTTATCTAAAGAAGGAAAAGGAAGTGCCTATATTTCTTTAAAACATTCAAGCAGCCTTGCTTGTCCTCAGTAGAAAAACTCGAGTTTCTTGTTTTGCTGTAATATTAAAAGTTAGCTTAAAATGTTACCAGTTTTTTAAATAGAATTTGCTTTTGAGATCCTGTTGATTCTATTGGCTCCAGTTTTGTCCAGTTTTAATCATTCAGAAAATGATCTGTCTGTCATGTCAGACCTGAGTTTGTCTGTCTTTATTCATGAACTGTTTCACACACAGTATTTATGAGCTGCCTAGGATCTTGTAAGTCAAACAGTGAAGAAGCCAAAGTCGGTTCATTGATATCTCTAAGTGAGCCACAGGGTTGATATAAAGTGGCAAGAAATGATTATTTTTAAGTGAAATATAATGTCATGAAGAAAGCCATTTCATTAATGTTGTAATTAGAGGATATTTGTAGAAATTATTTCCTTTTATGGAGGCAAAAGAGTCATGTTGTATGTGAGAATATGGCATCCTTATGAAAGAAAATACTTTTATACACAGGTTTTAGTTTTTCAAAACTTTCGGTAAATGTGTAGCCAAGAGTGACAAAAGGCATCATTTGTCTGTTTTCTATTGGAATGCTGCTAAGGTCGATAAAAAAAAATCTGTGAAAGAACATGGCTGCACTTCCCTACCTTTCTATGCCTTTTTGCATGCTGCCTTTATGACTTTCATATCCTTCCGCCAGTACATGTTGTAGGTTATAATTTCATGGCTTGACTTCCATTCTGTTACATACAAACAACTTTCTTTCTATACAGGATTATGCTTTAATATCTAGTCCTCTGTAAAAATTCAGTACTACATGGGAATGTATGAAATGCCTGGAACCACATGGCAGTGAGAATCACGAATGTAAGATAAAAGTTGTAATGTTTAGAGATGTGTGTTTATTAGTAACTGTCAATACAGAAAAAGCAATCTATGATCACACAAGAATTGTTAGACATTGGATAGATTAAAAATGAAAAAGGCATAAAACTCCCTGTAAGAGTGAAAATTATTTAAAAGCTACAACCCATTCTTTGACTTCAAATAAATTTATAGTTTAATTTGCTAGCAATTTCTTTGAGTTGATAACTGAAAAATTATTTAAGAACGCTACCCCTTCTCTACTCCTTTTTTCACAACTTTTGAATTCTTCTCCAACCTCCAGCAAAGCTGGACTTGGGGAAGCTGCTAATGAACAGGAAAGGGTCCGAAGGAAAGAGAACATGAGCAGGAGGTATCAGGCATGGCTAAAGGCTCTACCCTTGGGTACAGTGCAGAGGCTGCAAGCATGCTCCACTCCCCTGCCAGGCTAGAAAAGACATGGCCTCTGGGAATGGTCTCTGACTTGCAGATAGAGAGGGTCAAAAGAAAAGAACTGCTTCATAGATCAAGTTTTAACTTCAACTTACTGGCAAAAAAGAAAAAAAAAAAAAAAAAAACCTGGGCTGTGTGTATAAGTGTGTGTATGTGTATGTGTGAGCGGGGAGGATCTCAAACTCCTTAGAAAGAGGTAGTTACTAAAATTCCTCAACCAGGGTTTTAGATGAGGAAAGACACACACTTTGGTAAATGGGTTACAGCATTTTAGAATTAAATGGAAAATCAAGGTTCATATATGGAAACGCCTCATTTTACAAATCAGGGTTAATGATTTTTCTTGCCGTAGTTGAGAGAGCTGTATGTATACGATTGTGGTCCCTTTACTCAGCCGCTTTCTTTTTAATACCAAGGAGAGACAGGATGATTCATAGTAGATGCTCCAGAAAAGTTTCCATGAAGAACTGTTGTGCAAAGTCAGTTGAATGCAAGAAAAAAAAGCTTGGAGACAGCAGTGTAAACTCCCTGGAGGCCAGGCCATTCTCACTTAATTGACGTCTTTGCCTGCTTGATCTAGGAAAAGAAATCTTTCCTGTTCTAGTACTATTTCTACTGACTCAACCCTTTAAAAAATATGGGTCTGCGTTTTCTATCGATAGTTAATCAGTGTATTAAGCTGTCCCGTGTTGTGCTTCTGAGATATTTAGCATCATAGGAAAAAGCACAGGGGTGAGACGCAGAAGCTGCAGGTCTAATTTGTGTCAGCCAGGCAGTATTCCTTACAGCATGCTGTGGCCATAGATTGCAGTACTTGTTTTACAATTGGTTGTCCTCAAGCCCAGAGGGAACTAGGAGAAAGAGATCTTAGATCACAGATCACAGACCATAACTTCCTTCACTACTATTGGACAAACATGATTTGGAGATAGATCACTCATCCTTTACCTCGATAAGGAAAACCATGTTTGGTTCATTTTGCCTTTTAGAAGAGTGGTGATTCTCAACAGGATGTCACAAGTGCAGCAGAAAGCATCAATGGATGTCTAGATTTTCTAGAGCAACCAAAAAATAGTGGTTTCTTTTTCATTATATACACATTTTCTGAATGCAAATTTGCTAAAACTTTCTTCAATGACCACATACAGGATTTAGATTCTGCATTCTGCCTAAAAAGGGAGTATATGTCTAATGTCATGAGATTTTAAAAAGGGATTTGGATCAAATAGTTGAGAAGTATGTCACCGCACATACTCCCTAGTTTTCTTTGATGTGTATGTGATTGCTTTGGGTGGGATCTGAGCTGGTAGAACAGAGGGACACAGGTAAAAATTCTTCCTTCCTAGTACAACTTTTTTCTCCTGTTGGATATTGTTAAATTTCTAATTCTTTAATGTAAACAAATAGAGTGAATGCAGATAACAAAAAGATAAACAACTTGATGATTTCCATCATTTACAAGTTTTACTATTTTGATTAAAAAGTTGTTAAAGTCAAATGGACGCTCGATTTTCTTGAGATGTATGTTGGGGAAAACATCGTATGACTAATACAGGCTTATTGTCCAGTGCAAATTTAGTAGAAGCTATGAGTGGTATCCAATAGAGTACAGCATTTTGGGTCTGGGAGAGAATGGATTCAAGTGTCAAAGTGAAACATTTGATTCAAAAGTTAAGTTTTAAATCTGATGCCTACTTTTCTCTTAATAACACAATTTGTGGGCCCAAGAAAATAGTGACATGTGGTTTATGAATGTGCCACCTCTCAAGCCTTTTATAATTTTTACTTATACTTTTTGATTAAGTTCTATATTGACAATATTCATGAAAGTAGTATTGAGAAAGAGAAACTTAGGTTAGAAGAATAACTGACTAAAAAATGTTTACTGAGCATCAGTGATATGTAAAATGGTGCATAGGATCTAAAAATAATTAAGAAGCAATTCCTGCATTAAGAAGTTTATGGTTCATTGGGGGAATGAGCCAGGTATACATACAATTATAACACAGGTCAGATGTTAAGTGTATGAACAAGGTAACATAAAGCATCAAAGAGAAAGACAGACTGTGATGTAGGAGGATCAAGAAAGTCTACATGCATATGGAAGATGAAATTGCACTTGGAAGGACAGTGGGAACTTTCCAAGTCCTAGAAACGTAAGAAGGAAGGAGGACTTTAGCTGAAGAAATAAGCATCAGCAAAGAAAAGGGGGACGAGGATTGAATGCTGGTACACTCAGAAGCATCACATAGTTCAGTGCAAGTGGAATTCAGATGATCAGGAAGTAAAGTTGGAAATGCAAGATAGAGTGGCTCAGAGATGACCACAAAACTGAGAGGAGAGTACATTTATTATAGTAACAATGACAAGCCATGGGAGGATTTCAAACAGAGGAATGGTGTAATTGTGTAATTGGAGCTCTACTAGAGAGCACAAGGGAGAATAAGTGGCTTTGCTTAAGACTGCCTAGAAGTACAAAACTGCATTTCTCTGCATTGCACATTGGCTGTGTGTTTTGCAGAAATATCTATAACTTCTCTGGAACCTTTGGAAGGGTATGAATGGATTGTTTCTAAAATCTCATACAACCTGTGTATTTTCTGCCCAGTGCTGTCTTTAATAACTATGGTCCCTGCCGTAGACAAATGGGGAACTATTGGTCTTGGTCTGTCTTTATGTATGCCTGCTATTCTAGCATAATTACAATACCATACCTTTTCACTTTTAAAACTGTCCCACTTAGAAGATAAATTATTTAGCCACTCTGTAAAGATCCCATTCTTTATTTCATTCTTTTCCACACCGTAACACTCCACCCCAAAATGAAACAGTAGTATACATTTGGCTGTAAACCAGATATAATGATTTTGATGTACCAGCCGCAAACCATTTTGATTATTTCCCCCACTAAAGGAAGCACTTCCTTCCAACCCAACAGTCATTGAGAACTAATAATAGTGACTGTGATAGGCACTGTAAAGAAAGAAGAAATTATAATTCACAGCTACTAGGCTCTGTAAATTCACAATCCAGGGGAGCATACGAGGGGTTCATAAATGACTCCAGTACAAAACCAGAATTGGTGAAAGATATCCAAAGTTTTAAAAGAGTGAAGTAGGCCAGGCACAGTGGCTCATGCCTGTAATCCCAGCTCTTAGGGAGACACAGGCAGGAGGATAGCTTGAGCCCAGGAGTTCAAGACCTGCCTAGGCAATACAGTGAGACCCCATTCACCACAAAAAGGAAAAAAAAGTGTAAAACAGTAAACTAGAGTTCAAACTGTTTATGATAAAGATAATATTTTATATGGTTTAAGAACTGGAATTTAGCTGAGGAGGGAGGGGAGAAAGGATATTCTGTGTAGAGGAGAGAAAAATAATAAAAATACAAGGGAGAACTATGCCAGACAAGATGAAGGAACATAGTATATTGATTTAAAAATAAAATATGTTGGTTTAAACACTGATATGTATTTATTATTTGTGTCAAAATGGAATTCTTTTGTAGAAATAGCAACAAAAGTTAATTGGAATATTGATTTCACTAAGAGTGGAAACCCATGTGTGTTTTAAAAGTGTGACCGGTGTTCAGAATTTGAGATTCAAAACTTTACATACCCTAGGGATGATGAGTGACATCTTGCAGGAAGGGACAAAAATTAGCCTGAATGATTCCCTGGGCTGAAAAGTTGAGGATTATCTTTTCGTGTTCCTTAGACTTCTACAGAGGCCGATGGGGTGTCGTATCGTTTATAGGGACTCAGTAATGCCATATTAAAACTAATCAAAGCTAGGAACAAAATTCACAAAATTATCTGTGTTAATTATGAGTTAATTTCATTAATCAAATAGTCATCTTAGAATCAGAACCAGAAGTCTTTTCTCTGGTCACTGCTCTAAATGTAAATAGTAATCCTGAAGCTAAATATAACATATTTATTCAAAATGAGAATCCCAGGTGGGAAATAAATAACAGAGCAGAAGGAAATGTGAATGTCCCATTTAAAAACCAACCTCACCAAATAAAAATAAATAAAAATGTAAGATACTACCTTTGCCATAAAATTTTTAAATTTGACTTTGGGACAAGGATACTTACATAAGATGTAACATGTAAAGAGAAATATTGGGAGAAGACATGTCTTTTCCCACATTAATATCCTCCCCTTCCACAACCTGCTTCATCACTTCCATCTCACCCGAGAAGACCATGTAGGCAATTGAAGAGATAATAATAGGGCAGGTGAGGGTAGGCTATGGGGGGAGGAGGGGTGAATCAGTAACTTGATTTAAAGCCCAAGGGAGTAGATAAGAGGAGAACTGGGCTTCATGATAAATGGGGAGACATCTAAGCTTGTGCTCATTTCTTTCTCTTTTTTACTAACATAATCCTCCACTTGCATAAAGTAGATTTGTAAAGCATCCAGTGTTAGCATGTGATTGTCTTACAGACATTAAGGGAAACAGTGAGGGTCCACAAAATACAACCTCCTAAAAAGAAGTAAGTAGTTCAAGGAAGTGTCTGTAAAATCTTTTCAGAAGTCTTACTTTATTCTTTCCTGCAGTTGATTTCCTTAGTTGGTCTGAGAATATACCACCTATACTATTCAAAAAGTATTATTTTCCATTTTCTACAAAAAAAGTATAAATTTTTTTATTTCTAAGTTGACTGATTTCATGTTTGATAAGGACTAACCTTATACATTCTGATTTTTAAATTGTTCAAATGTCTTTTTCGAAGACGAAGTGCAATTGGATTCGAGCTGAGATGGCTTTGTTATATCATGTTCACCTGTCAGTTTAAAATTCAGTAAGTGGGGTTAAGATAGAGTGCACGCTGGTTCTAGGTGAGGGAATAACTGGCAAGAATAAAACATTTTTGGAATGTTAGTGAACGTGTGTGTAACGCAAATTGATATTTCATGCAAAACTTGTAATCTGAATTGCATCTTGTCTGTATTTCTTAAATGGCAAAAAGATTTCCTTATAAAAGCTGAAAGAGGGAATTTTGAGTCAAGCTGTGGTGTGTTGCCAGAGGCGGAAATTTATGAAACAATCTTGTGAGCTATGCTGGAAACACTACAAAAGAAATAGTTCTACTTTCTTATTGGTGCTAAAGCCACTAATAGGTGCAGTTTAGTATAATACCCCTATGAGAATTACCACCCCCGAAGTGAGCTTGCCTTGGAAAGAACTCTGTACAGGCATTTTCTTTTTCCTTTTAAGCTTGCGCAAAACACCCAAAGGGGCCATTTCCAATCCAGCCAGTGATCTTTCTCAAGTTTATTCTTTCTCAGATCACAGAAACAATGGGGAATATGCCCTGTTTACTCAAATCAGTCTGGATTAGTGTCACTCTATTGATGGAATCAGAATTAAAAGGAAAACCATTACCCTCTCAAAGGGTAACATCAGATGTTTGGGGAATGGCATGATTACTTTTAAATAGACCGTGTGAGACTCTGTCACCAGACTGAGGTTGAGGACTCCACAAGCTACACATGAAGAGAAACAGTTAACACTGGGTGAGGCAGAAAGCTCTTCATAAGCCTTAGGCCTGGGAAATTATTTCAACAGACAATCCCAAAATGCTTGAAAGGCTAAAAAATCAGAATGGTGAGATTCAGAGGAGAGGGCTCTTCTGCCTTCTTTCTTCACTCCAACACCTCGCCCCACATATTTATCTGCAGGTCATTCCTTTCCAGTCATTAAGCCCTGCTGGGGAGAAACATCACCCTGAAAAAGTTATCAAGAGTCCCCCATTCAGGATAATGCTTCCATTCTCTGAACTCTTTCACTCTGTTTCTTTCTCCTTGCTCTCTGTGGGCACCAGATCCTTCCTCCCTATCCCTTGACTGAAGATTCTCAGAGGGTAGAGGATGTGTCATGCTTATCACTTTATCCTCTACAGGGCCACTCAGTAATGCTCCTGAACGTGATGAGGACATTTATCTATCGCGTTGCTTGAAGAGGTATCTTCACCTAGGCATATAGAGTGTATCGTGTGTACTTAAAGAAAAGGCTGTTTGTAACTGACTTGTGCACAAAATTAAATAAAGTGAGCCCACGTATTATATAAGCCTCTCTTCCTATATGTTCTGCAGGTAACCAGATTGTATTGTTTTCCTTCACATCTTGCAAGTCATTTGTTGTTGTTGTTGTTTGATTGTTTGTTTTAATAAGCCCAGTATTATTTCCATTATCCTTTAAGCAGCAAGAAAGTTTTAAAAAGGCAGGGCAGATGACTTGTATGGTAACAGGTAATTACCTTAAAGTATGTGCTGCTTTCACATAATTGATTACTCATAAGGACAGAGAATGTGTTTGATTTTTTTTAAAAAAAAAAAGTTTATATTTTTATCTTGCTTTGCAAGCCCTTTCTAAAAGTGTTTACTTGCCTCTGCATTGCTCCCTGGATTCAGTTTATCCCTGTAGGTCTCTCTGTCCTCACCAGACATGTGGGTAGTTGGATCTGAGTGAATTACCTTGATGATTTGCAAACACTCTCTCCTTTTAATTCTCTGTAGTGTTATCACTAAAGGATGTCTAAGAAATGTTGAAGCAATTTTTCGTTTTTTTTTTTCTTTCTTTCTTTCTTTTTTTTTTTTAAGAGATGGGGTTTCTCCATGTTGGTCAGGCTAGTCTTGAACTCCCAACCTCAGGTGATCCGCTCACCTCTGCCTCCCAAAGTGCTGGGATTACAGGTGTGAGCCACCACGCTTGGCCACAATTTTTCTTTTAAACGTGGTATTCCAACTTTTGTTGTTGCTCTTATCAGACACTAATGAGCTGTTCTAATAATGATACTGATTAACTGATTGGTTCTTTTATAATAGGATAAATAGAATAAAATGAATAAGATGAATGTCTTTTCAAAAGTAAGGCATGTCTTCTGCATAGCTCAAAACTTCAGTTTTACTGTGCAGTTAAAGTGACAGCTGAAAGGAACACTCCAATGCTGTATAAGTCACTGTATCTAATTGCAAAGTAATCACTAAAAACTTTAATTATCTCAAATATAATTTAAAAAGTAACAATCACAAATAATTAGACAAAAGCAAATTAGAACTCATGAAACTGTGTTGTCCACTTGAATGCCTACAGACTAATAAGATTGCGCGATACACTCTTTGTTTCAAGCTTCAGTTTTCCAGTTGCAAATAAAAACTAGTGTTTCAACCTTTGAGTGTTTGTTATATTGAAGCATAAATTTATATCATTTGCAAGAAAGGATTGATAAGTCTGATAAACTATAATCTCAGTTTCTTAAAACATACATTTGTGAACTATTAATAATGACTTTATTCTAAACTGAATTCTGGCTAACTGGGCATAAAATCATGGAAATCAGGCAGGGAGGGACCAATTTTTGTGACCTATCTACCAGAAACTAAATATCTCTCTCTTAATGTTTCTGGGTGTTTTTTTTGTTTTTTTTTTTTTTCAAAGCAATCTGCGTTTGGCCATATGCGCCATCAGTAGGAAGTGAATAATTACATGACCACAAATATTTGGGTTCTTATTGCTGACCTACACGCATTAGAAACAAAACCTAGACCATCAGGTTAAAAAACACTGCCTTGGCACAAAAGTGTGTATGTGTTTGTTTTAAGGAAGTAGAAGCTCATTAATAAACTTCTCAGCTAGGTGTGAGCTACCAAGTATTACTCATTGCATTGTGAGTGACAGGACTGGCTGTTCTGCTACTAGTTCCCATAAAAGCTGAAGGTAAAAGCACAATTCCCACCTACTAAGACAAAGCTAAACAAAAGTAAAGATCATAGAGATTATTTAGGGATGCACTACAACATTCATCTGATGGTAGCATATGAAGAAATGAATCTGATTTGGACACAGGCTTACTCTAGGATAAAATGAATACTTAGTTGTATTAGAATAAAAGAAATATTTTCTGAAAGTAATTTTTATTTTGAAGTGTTTTGCATTTACTCTTTTAAGAACTATTTCCTGAGAATTTATTACATTTCAGCAGTTATCCCACGTATTGGGAATTTAGTACTAAATAAGCCAAATATATTCTCTCATTAACTTACTGCCCAGCAGAGAAGACCAACATTTTTAAAAGTTTAGAGAGATAGTTAATCATATGATTATGCGATACAAAGGGAAAATGCTATGAAAATGTGGAGCAGAAGAGAATAATCTGTCTGAACAGTCAAAGAAGGACTTTTGAGAGATGACATTTGAGCTAAAAGTTAAATAGTGAATTGGAAAACAGCTGGCATGTGCAAAGACTTGAGGACTGAAAGGAGTTGGCCTTTAAAAAAATGAAGGCAGTTCTATTTGGCCAAAACACAGTTTCAAATGGTGCCTCAAAGGCCACGTTAAAGACCTGAGGCCTTTGCTTGAGAGTGACAAGATCAGATTTGCAATGCCTTTCAAGTGGTGGCTACAAGGAGTTGGGTCTGACTCTTTGCAATTACACTCATTCTAACTAAGAATGGCAAAAGTTTTATATCCTGTCTTTATTGAGTGGGGAGAAAAAGCAAATAAAAGAGGTGTGCTTTTCTTGATTGTCACTTTTAGATAAAAATTCCAGGCAGAAATATGAGTGATTGTCATTTGCATGCAGTCAGAATGAAGGCTTCTTAGGAAAGCAGGTTCTGGAGCCAGATTTACTGGTTTTACATCCAGGCTCTTCTCACTACCTTGGGCAAGTTACTTAATCTTTTGGAGCTTCAGTTTTCTCATCTATAAAACATATATAAAACGTGAATATTAATACCATGTATCTCATGAGAAATAAGTAAAACCATGCAAAACACTCGAGCATTGTAAGATACATAATTACAACTCAGAGAATTAATAATAGTAGAAGCAATAATAGCTCATATTCTTTTATAGAGAGGATGGAAGACGGATGCTAAGTAGATTTCAGAATTTTAAAATGTATTTTTTTTTATTCCTGATAGTCACCATTATTTTATCGAAATTGATATGTCTTCAGTTTCATGTGTGGTAACTAAAACTTATATCCTGTGATAAAATATTCATCACATTTAATCACCCCATTGTTCTAAGTCAAAATTTAGAATATGGACTAGACAAAGACACTACCAACATTATTTTTAAAATATTTTTAAACTCACTTTCAAAACCAAGGATGCATTACTGCTGAGCGTCTAAAGACAGTATGGTATGCTTACTACATAGAGGGCTTAATATTCATTGAAGAATTTTATTACTATGTACTTTCTTCTTTTAATATTTCCATGTCTGCTGTATAGGGCTATTAAAACATATCGATTGCTATAGATTGAAAATCTGTTCAAACATATTTTTGATTCACTTTGAATAAACTGAAATTCTGAATAATTCTCCTAAAACAAGAATTTAAAATGGTTAAATATTAAAAATCTATCCTGCTTTCTGCTTAGTTTAATACTTCTTTGACATGTAATATTGACATCAACTCTTTCAGAATTGAGATGCTTTCTGATTTTTGTTGTTTTTCCATGATTATTATAGGAGTATGTACTAAAATCATAGAATTTAAAAGTTTACTTTTCTTAATTGAGCTCTACACAGTTTAATTTAGCCACATTTGAATCGAATTTTAACTTAATTCCTTTCACATTTCTTGTCTTGTCAACTGCTATGTCTAATGTTTGTTGACATTACTGTCCACCTGATCAGCCAACTTTGTATTTATTTGCCTTACCTGCAGTTAGGGCTTCTAGAGATCTTTCTCCTAAATTATGGAATCTTTGCGCTGATGTGTCAGAATATAGGACATTCTAGTAAACTCTCTGCTTGCAGTCTTTATAGTTTCAGATGTGTTAAATATTTTATTCTTAGGTTTTCTTCTTTATAAGATATGAGTATATGTTAGTTTAAGTATTCACTTTTTAGAATAATTTTAGAAGACAAAATGAGTGAATTATGTTATACTTATAAAATCTGGTTTTGAGAAAAATGTGATGCTAAATTAATTCTTCAGTTGGAAAGATGGTGCTTTAACTTGAAGGTTTAATACAAATTCTTCACCTGGAGGAGAACACTGTAAGTCAATTGTGTTTAATTCCAGCATGAAGGAAACCATCATTCTCTGAGATGGGGCAGGCGGTAGGAGATGAAAAAAACGACAAGTATGTCTCCCTTAGGCAATGCTTGTTGAAAAGTCACTATCCTGCTGATATTTGGGGACGGAAATGTAGTACTCTCTGCTAAAGTATAATTGAATGAATGCTTTAAAAGCCAGGGTCATGAAGAAAAGCTGTTTTCTTTACCCATGAGGGGCTGTAGAATGTTCATAAAAGCACCTCCGTGAAGCCTCAGGTGAAAAGTGTTTATCAGCTGAGGAAACTGTGTATGCTGCCTAAAATGTTTTAAATTTCTAGGTTTGGCCAGGGACATCTGTACAGAGAGAACAGTTACCTGAGAAAACTGTTTTGAAAGCGGTCTCATAGCATTGTTTTAACGTAGCGCTTTACGGCTAAGGATGGCCAGAAGTAACAGAACGTTAGAACTGTAGCTTCCTCTCATTGAATCCTCCAATTCAGTCTCTGCAATTTTACACAGACTTTGCCTTATGGTAAACTAAGGTCCGTAAGTTATTCAGCCACCTTGCCCAAGGGTTCACCGCACATGAGTGGCAGTGTTGGTTAGACTTCAGATAAACAAGTCTAAGTTCAGAGTTCTTTTGTATTGCTAGGATCCATACAGGAGTGTATGGAGTACTGAAAAATGTTGAATCCCCTAGCCTCATCTGACAGTCACTCATGGATTATAAATATGATTTCTTCCAAATGATATTTGGAAATGCTATTGTACCTTGTAACAAAGGTCTGGTTGAATCGAGGTAAATTACGAGTATATACCCAACAGTAATCTCTTTTATCCCTGACTTGGTACCCATTTCCATTTTTTAATAACCTCTTATAATATATTGTTGGCCATTGTTGCTATAGTGTCATAAACTTACTATTGTAGATAGTAATATCTAGAAAAGATAACTTTCTAAAAAGTCTCTTTGGATGGGCACGGTGGCTCAAGCTTGTAATCCCAGCACTTTGGGAGGTCGAGGCGGGCGGATCATGAGGTCAGGAGTTCGAGACCAGCCTGGCCAACATAGCGAAACTTCGTCTCTAATAAAAAAAATACAAAAAATTAGCTGGCTGTGATAACAGGCACCTGTAATCCCAACTACTGGGAAGGCTGACATAGGAGAATTGCTTGAACCCAGGAGGTAGAGGTTGCAGTGAGCCGAGATTGTGCCTCTGCACTCCAGCCTGGGTGACAGTGTGAGACTCCATCTCAAAAAAAAAAAAAAAAAAAAAAAAAAAAAAAAAAAAAAAAAAAAAAAATTCTCTTTTACAGATAAATAGGAGAGAGATTTTCAAAAACACAAATTATATGTAAATCCCTATTTCTATTGCACTGGTCAAATGGTTTCACTGGAATCCCTTTTTGATATTAAATACTGTGATAGGAAAATAATTACATCATCAACTTTGAGTAAATATAAATCCATATGAGTACCATGCGCTAATATTTAACTTTATTTATAGCAACATATATTGACACCGTTTTGTTTCTTCATGGTGAAAATAGTTTGAGATTCAGCTCCTGGGTATCCTTATACCTACCATGCAAGCTGTATGTTTCAGAATGCCCTCAGGGTGTTCTGTGATTGCACAGAATATGTCAAGTCCCTGCAACCAAGATGCGCTTCATCTTTTCTGTGGTCAGATCAGCTAGTTTGTGAGGAACTTGAATATATTGCAACTACAAATAAGTTATCCAGGGTCCAAGCAGCGAGTCTTCTATTTCAAAGTCATTTTATAACAATGAAGCATCTGTTTGCAATCACAGGAAACTTTATTTTACTTTATAAGGTTCACAGTAGATATCATAGAAGTTGTGTTCATTTTTGCCTTTATGGGTTTTTTTTTTTTTTTTTTTTTTTTTTTGAGACGGAGTTTCACTCTTGTTACCCAGGCTGGAGTGCAATGGCGCGATCTCGGCTCACCGCAACCTCCGCCTCCTGGGTTCAGGCAATTCTCCTGCCTCAGCCTCCTGAGTAGCTGGGATTGCAGGCACGCACCACCATGCCCAGCTAATTTTTTGTATTTTTAGTAGAGACGGGGTTTCACCATGTTGACCAGGATGGTCTCGATCTCTTGATCTCGTGATCCACCCACCTCGGCCTCCCAAAGTGCTGGGATTACAGGCTTGAGCCACCGCGCCCGGCCTGCCTTTATGTTTTGCGGAAAGAAGACCACCTCTCTGTTAGGACATGCTGATATAGATATATAACGTTTTCCATTCACTCATTATTTGAGTGTCTGCAGGATATGTTAAACTTCTTCCAAAATCAAGGTACATTGTGTTTAGAAAGGAAGAACCTACTTCCTATTTCATTTCAAATATGCCAGTAACTTTTGTTACCTAAGAATCACATGGCACTTGGAGGGCTCTACGGAGTTCTTCCAAGGGCCATTTTTATAGCTGATCGGAAAGCGTCCTGTTGTAACCTCTGAGGCTGACTCTTTGACTTGTCATTGTCGATAACCATTGCATTAACATCTCAGCATAATACACATTTCTCCCCTCTGCTGATGGAATTAATGGCTGTAAATAAGGGAAGGTACTTCTCCCTTTAGCCCAGCAGATTTGCTTTGTTAGAAAATAAGGGATACATATTCGCTTGACCTGGGACAGCTTCATGGGCATAAAAACTGCAATCGGCCACAGAGGGCCCTATCTTAGAAGAGCACCATTCTTTGTTGAATGCTTTGCTATTGTTATTTTGAAATTCTTTATGAACAAGAGGTCCTCCATTTTCATCTTGCACTGAGCACTCCAAATTCTTTTGCTGGACCTGGCTGGGTAACACTTGTTCTTCTTAACCATCATGGCCTGCCTTTGGTCTCCAATTGCACTCTGTTAACACATGTGATCTATCTTCACATCAAAAGAATAAATAAATAAGAATATTTTCTTTAAACCAGATATTTTAAAAATTAACTTCTGAAGAACTAACGGCAGGCTTATAATTTAGTGATTTTTAATAAACTAAGAAAAGTAAATGGATTTCTAATCATTCAATTCTGACTTTGGTGAGTTTGTTGTTTCTGTTCATTTTAAGCTAACTTTCGAAGTTGGTAGTATCAGTTTTATGCTTTTCAAGAAAAGACAATGGAGTATACTATGTGGCTTGTATTTCTTTATTAAGAAGAGTTTAAATTGAAATGTGTTTTCCCACTTTTTTTGTGTGTAATAAGCTGATTTTTCATCAGTCCTAAGAACTATACCTTTATGTTATATTAATTGAGGATTTAACATTGATAACAAATCTTGTTCTTATGTACAAAATTTCACTTGGAACTGTATAAAAATTAAACCTATGGGCCGGGTTTCGTGGCTCACGCCTCTAATACTAGCACTTTGGGAGTCCGAGACGGGTCGATCGTAAGATCAGAAGATAAAGACCATCCTAACCAACATGATGAATTCCCATCTCTACTAAAAATACAAGTATTAGCCAGACATGGCAGTGCGTACCTGTAATCCTTGCTACTTAGGAGGCTGAGGCAGGAGAATCACTTAAACATGGGAGGCGGAGGCCAAGGTGAGCTGAGATCGTACCACTGCACTCCAGCCTGGGTGACAGAGTGAAACTCCATTTTAAACAAAACAAAACTATGACACTTAAAAGTAGACCTCATGAGTACCCACAGTCCTATTAATGACTCGAAATACAGTTTTTCTGCTTCTTTGTTGTTTCTCAAGTGTTCAGTCTTGCTATCATTTCAAAGGACTCTTTTGTGACTCCTCGGTAAATGGAATTTTCCCTTTTTTTTTTTTCAACGTCCATAAAATCAGTGTACTTAAGAAATCATACCGCAATAAATAGCCTAAACCCTGTCTCAAAATTGTCATTAGGTTTGTTTTATTCATTAAAGTATTTTCAGCTCACTAAAAATGATTTCTTTAAAATTTCCCAGAAAGTATGGCCTCTTTATTTTCTGCTGCTCAATTTAAACACATCATCAAAGACAGATAATTACTAATGTCATGTGAGCATAGCAGGAGATTTATAAACCAGAAATGTATTTTCTGGGAATCAACTTTCAAGTCACTTAGGTTAAGTTTTATTAACTTCACCGGTGAAGCCCTAGGGGAAAGCAGTGCCTACCTCAGGCTTGTTTACCCTTGGCAGTATATGGTACCAAACACTATTTCAGGACAGTGGAAAAACAGCCTGGGAGGCCATCAGCCTGAGCCAGCCTTACCCAGGCCCACCCAGAAGGAGAAATAGGAAGGAAGACCCAGTTAGTGTGCAAAGCAGCATGGCTTATTTTGAGGTCTCGTGAATTGTAGGTCAACAAAACAATGGCAGGATTTGAAGGAGGAAATGTATTGCAACAGACTCACCATATGCTTTGAACTGCAAAGGGAGACTGAGGCATGTTGCCTTAAGGCCAAAAACCCTGGCTCAAAACACAGGTTCCTCAGGTGGCTCAGAGGCAGACCAGGTTCATCAAGTCAAGGACATTTTCCTGTTACCCTCTTGGGGAGAGGGGCCTCCACCAAACCACCCAGGGCATGAATCTCCTGCTGTTCGGAACCCACCCAATAAACAACAGAAATAAACACCCCCCCCCCCACCACCATGGAATTTTCCCTTTTCTTGAGTCCTTGGAGAATTGAAGAGTGTTTGCTCACTGGCTTTTAAAGTGTGGTCCCAAGACTTTTTTCTTCATTTATATTGGGTTAAAAAAAAAAAAAATTAAGGGGCCCATGCTTCTTTGTTCTTATCCAAGCCCACAATTAGCTGTGGTTCCTTCTGTGTAGCTAGAAGCAGGAGGGAAGGGGGCGGCCCAACAGGCATTTTACTGCCTGCGAGAAAGTGCTCTGAGTTTCTTTGTCCTTTTTGTCAGGGACGACTGCCTCCCTAATTGTACTGCTGTAGGGAAGCACGTGCCTTTGGGAGCATTATCTGATTCCTACAGGACGTTCAAGAGTGCTTTGTATACTGACCCTTAACTTGAACACAAATAATATCTTTTCAATCCCCTTCCCAGGCTGTGTGTTGCCTCAGGCTTGAATACCTAAGAGCTTTAGTTCAGCCGGGGTGTGGACCATTTATATGGGCTCAGGTTTTATTTTTTTGTCCCCTCGTTGTCTTACCTGCAGTTTGGCCACACCTTCGAGGAGAGAAAGCCGAAGATGGTGGATAAGCCGTGGGGAGGAGCTGTAGAAGTCAGAGGGGAGAGAAGGCGAGACAAACAGCTGCTCTTGTCAGCATGGGGATAAGTGTAAAGAGATGAATCGTTATTTGAAGAGCAAATGAGGACACGGCATTCGCAGTGGAATGCGAATGCATGAATGTAATGGAATGGGCATGTGACCATTAACATTTAGACAAATGCTTCCTGGACTGAATGGAATGGCAGAACCCACTTCTCCTCCCCCCATGGGGGGAGAAGTTTTATTAAATTAACTTAATAAAACAATTAAAAGTTTGAAAATTTAAAAAAGATAAGCCTAGCTCCTATTTCTTTGTAAGTTCGTTATTCTCCTTAGTTTTACTTAATCTGCGACTCTCAATTATATTTCAATTGAAGAGCGAGGTCAGTTTCCTTTATAAAATATGTAGGAATAGGACTGCCTTCATTTTCTTCCTTTTGATTTTTTTTCCTCCTTCATTAGGTTGATGAAACAAGATTTCCATGTGTTGAAAGGTTTTACAAAGGAAAAACAACTGTACCATAAGTTGGTTGCCCCTTCTGAAAATGTGTCCATTTTGGTTCAGGTTTAGAAATGAAGATAAGCTGATTTGCCTGATCAGGCTGAGTTTCAGTGGCATGGGCAGAGCCCTGAACCCAGAACCAGAAGATTCAGCTCCGAAAGCCCCCGTCATTGTGTTAGCAGATGCTAGGGCAAATGCTTTAGCTCTTTGATAGTAATCCAGTAAAGTTTTTTGTAGAGTAAATGAGGTTAAATTAATTCATTCTTCCCATAAATATGTTCCTGAGTACTGTTACTCTGTGCTTTGGTCGATTCACATAGAAGACATAAAACCATCTGGTAGAAGGAAATATATAAGCTAACGTCCTTTTTCTGATTTTTATTGAGCATAGAATTTTCTTCATAACTGATAGTATTTCTCTTACAAATGTTCTATTCTAGAAAAGAATAAACTATGAAGAAGATGAAAGAACAAATAAATAAATGAGACCAGTTTGGATGATTTACTAGCATGTTACTTTTGAAAATACATAATTGAGTCTCCCTAACTCTGCTACCCACAACACTCCAGTCTTTGTGAAACCAGTTTCTGGGGGGACGGGTGGTATACTATTGGTACTTCGGGACAGAATGTAGATGGTAAAACTAAGAGAAATTTTGAAGGTCGTCTGATTTTGTCCCCTACCAAACAATTTAACACTTAATCTTCTCTGGAACATACCTATGAAGTGGTCTTTCTTATTTTGTGTGAGTAACGGTTAGTATTCATTTAAAGACTTCCTAAGCAGCAACTGAGCACTAGGAATGTTTTGCCTAGTTTGTGAATAAGCCCATACTCTACTTTCAAATGCTCTTCAGGAAGTCAGTCTCCAGAGATGGCACAGACGCTTGAGCCGTCTGTAAAAGCCATTGCAAAACACACACATGCTCAGACTTCTCTTGCATTCTCTATCAAAATCAGTGGTTTTACTTTGAACGTGAAGTGTTTCCAACCTGAGGTTGATCTCCGCAGAATGCATGCACCCATGGATGCCTTTTTTTTGTTAGAGCAATGACCTGTGGTTTAACCAGCTAATCTTGGGGTTTCTTTCTGGGTGTCCTTAACAGCCACAGTACACGAACCTGGGGCTCCTGAACAGCATGGACCAGCAGATTCAGAACGGCTCCTCGTCCACCAGCCCTTATAACACAGACCACGCGCAGAACAGCGTCACGGCGCCCTCGCCCTACGCGCAGCCCAGCTCCACCTTCGATGCCCTCTCTCCATCGCCCGCCATCCCCTCCAACACCGACTACCCAGGCCCGCACAGCTTCGACGTGTCCTTCCAGCAGTCGAGCACCGCCAAGTCGGCCACCTGGACGGTAAGAGCCGCGGGCACGCACGTGCCTGGCCCCAAGTCCAAGGATGGGCTCCATCCCGAGCCAGGGATTTCTCCCCCTTTCGAGTTTAGTGATCGCATGTTCAATGGTGGAAAGTTTGCCTTTAAATACTTTAATACTAAACCAGAGAGAGAGAAAGTGCCAGTGGGAAGAGTCCCAATTTAGGAACCAGATGTCTGCATTCTAGCCAGCTCCTGGCACCTTCCGTTAGTGTGTTCCTGCCTGCTTCACACAGTTAACGTGAACGTTTATGGCAAAGTGAAAAGCACTGTGCCAACAAGAAGTATCGTAATCGTGGGATATGTGTTTACAGTCTCCAGAACGTGGGAGTGTTTACCAGTCTCATTGCGAAGAAGTGTCACATTAAGGTGTGATTTTAAAAACTGAATAAAGTAATAAATATAATATTACAAAATTTAAGAAAATAAAATCCCATTTATTTATTTTTTATTTGTATTTTATTTTAATTTTTATTCTTGAGGCAGAGTCTGGCTCTGTCACCCAGACTGGAGTGCAATGGCTCAATCTCTGCTCACAGCAACCTCCACCGCCCGGGTTAAGGTGCTTCTCCTGCCTCAGCCTCCTGAGTAGCTGGGACTACAGTCGTGAGCCACCATGTCTGGCTAGTTTTTGTATTTTTGGTAGAGATGGGGTTTCACCATGTTGGCCAGGCTGGTCTCAAACTCCTAATAAAATCCCATTTATTAAGGAAAAATATATTTATACATACAAGTATCAATAAATTATAATTTATCAGTAAATTGTGTAATTCCTCATAATAAATTAGTATTTATTATAATAGTTTTTCAGTAAATTATAATTTATTGATATGTATATATTTAATTTAGACACATTCTTTTCTAAAAAGAAGCCTTTAAATATGCCTATCAGGGCCCTGAATTAGTCCAAAGCAATTGTTTATTAAAAAAAAAATCTATATATAACTTTTCTAAGAAAACATGGCATTTTCTTCTCATACATTAGAAAGATACAAGAATATTTTATTTCAAAGTGTATTTTGAAATGTATTATAACACAAATAAGCTTACAAAGCTGGTTTTAACTTGGTGATCAAAGAATGTTCAAGACCAAAGTGGTAGGTTTATCAAACAACTTGATGTTTACATGGATTATACAAATGCTTCCAAATATCACCATCTTAATAAAAAGTAGCTTTAGAATTGTTTTGACCGTTTTTTTTCCCTCTTTGACAAATAGATTTCTTTGGAAAGCGTTTCTATTTTTATGTCACATGCAGTATCTAGTTCATTCTAGTCTTTAGTTGTATAGTTTGTAAAATGAGCTTCATGCATAAGACCTATTACATTCTAACATCACATCCATTTCCTCATTTTGACCTCATTTCTTTCTTTCTTTTTTTTTTTTTTTTTTTTTTTTTTAATTTAAGATGGAGTCTTGCTCTGTTGCCCAGGCTGGAGTGCAGTGGCATGATCTCAGCTCACTGCAACCTCTTCCCGGGTTCAAGCGATTCTCCTGCCTCAGTCTCCCAGGTAGCTGGTATGACAGGTACTACAGTTACACACTACCACGCCCAGCTAATTTTTGTATTTTTAGTAGAGACGGGGTTTCACCATATTGGCCAGGCTGGTCTGGAACTCCTGACCTCATGATCTGTCGACCTCAGCCTCCCAAAGTGCTGAGATTACAGGCATGAGCCACCGCTCCTGGCCATTGACCTCATTTCTTTGTGAAGTACACAGGACAGTTTTACAACTCCCACTGCATCAGTGAGGAAAGCTGAAGAAGCTGGAGGTTAAGATAAGAGACATGCCTAAAGTTACAGAAATTTGTGTGCAGTTGGGTCTGTTTTTCTTTTCTGCTTTGCTCTCACTGAATTGTTTCCTTTCTTTCAACCATTTTATATCAGGATCCCCCAAAATTGTCATTTTAGTTCTTTCCTCTTATAGTTTGAGAAGTAATTCTCCTGCAGCTCATATTTCAGCTGTAGAACATAAGTATCAGCTTAGAACTTGGTCTCTCCTCCATGTGTGACTTATCAATTGTGTCATAATCCTTAGTTTCCTTTACATGTATAATTCTAGAGGCGATGGATACTGCAGGTGAGTAAACTTACGGTTTATAGGGCTCAAAGTGTGGATTGATTGATGTAAGTAGTATCTTGCTAAAGAACCACTAGAATAACCATTTTATAAATGGAGCACTGATATCTCTTAGGTCACCAATTGGATATTTACCATCACTGATCTTCAAAGCTAACAGTTACCAGTTTAGTTTTCTCTGTCTAGGCTTCGCTAGATTGGGAGTGGGCATGTCTGATGAGATGATGGGTATATTAAGGCTGCTAAATGAATAATCACTCTTTTTCCTGTAAAATTGTTTTAACACCGTGGGGAGTGGGGATGAAGCTTGATGTAAGTACATCATCAAATTAGTTTTCCTTCCCTGTCTCCTCCTCACTACCTCCTCATATCTTAAAGTTGGCTGGGCACAGTGGCTCATGCCTGTTATCCCAGCACTTTGGGAGGCTGAGGTAGGCAGATGGCCAGGTCGAGAGATCAAACCCATCCTGGCCAACATGGTGAAACCCCATCTCTACTAAAACATACAAAAATTAGCTGGGCATGGTGGTGCACAACTGTTGTCCCAGCTACTCAGGAAGCTGAGGCAGGAGAAGTGCTTGAACCTGGGAGGCAGAGATTGTAGTGAGCTCCAAGATTGCACCACTACACCCCTGCCTGGCGACAGAGGGAGACTCTGTCTCAAAAAGAAAGAAAGAAAGAAAAAGAATAAAGAAATCTTAAAGTCTTAAAGACATTTTCAGGTTTAGCACAATGTGAAACCATTACTCAAAGCCCCTCTTTTGGAGAAGTAAATTGTCTCACTCAAAAAAGTTGGAGATCCCTACCAAAATGATAGGTTTAAAAGAAAATGCTCTGGTGGAGTACGGTTGTAAAATTTCCTTGCATGTGGCAGCAGTAATATCAGTCCCCTGAAAAGAAGGTACACTATGGTGAAGGGCAGAGAGCACTGGCTGAGAGACAGAAAACCTGGATTACGGTCTTGATCATCCATGTAAACTTAGCCAAGTCACTTCCTTTCCAAAATTCAATCTGTGCCTCAGATGACAAAGAGGATGAGGATGGTGAAACCTACTCTGTTTTCTTAAGGTGAGATGATAGTATTAATAATGAACATAGAAAGTTTTGAAAGTTTTTAGAAGGGCTTTTGTTGTTATCAACGTTTTCGTCTGCCATTCGTGAATGTCCTTGGTTAAGTGGTTTTCCTTCTCTTTGTTCAATTTTCCGCATTCTACCTATATGTTTTACAATAAGGATCCTACACATATATCACATGGTAATTATACTTTTATTAAATTTCTTTCTCGTTCACATCAAGGCTTATTTCATGCCTGGTTGCATTTCTTCTAAATTAGGGCGCTTGAATCCTTATCTGAGCAGCTACTGAAATTACCTACAAAGATATAAGTTCTTCTTCATGAATACCTGCATCTCAACTTCTAATTCTTTGAGCCAAATTATATATCCTCATTAATTTATTTTATTTATTTATTGAGATGGAATCTTGCTTTGTTGCCAGGCTGGAGTGCAGTGGCAAGATCTCAGCTCACTACAACCTCTACCTCCTGGGTTCAAGTGATTCTCCTGCCTCAGCCTCCTGAGTAGCAGGGACTACAGGTACGCGCTACCATGCCCAGCTAAGTTTTGCATTTTTAGTAGAGATAGTTTCCCCATGTTGGCCAGGATGGTCTCGATCTCTTGACCTCCTGATCTGCCTGCCCCACATGCCTCGGCCTCCCGAAGTGCTGGGATTACAGGTGTGCACCACCGCACCCAGCCAGAAATTTTTTCTTCCATATTACACAACAGCTATTTCTTAGGCATTTGTGTATTTTAAAACAATTTTTCAAAATAAAATGCTGCATTTCAGAACTGCCCACAAACTGGAAGAAACAGAAGCAGCCGTCATTATGGGGCGGTCATGCTTATCGCATAGTCTTCTGGTAATTCTTTAATAAAAATATTTTTAGTACCATTTTACCACTTGCAATCCTTCCATGTCAAGTTTTCTTTTTTAAGTTTTCTGGTTTTACCCTCAGAATTGCTGTCAAAATATAGCTAATATATTTAAAGTATATGTGCATTTTTCCTTTGCTTTTTTGTGTTTTAAATAACAAATGTGACAGTGTTTCCAGTTCTACAAAAATGTTATGTATTTTAAACTTCTTTCAATGAAAGAAAGTGAACTAAGAGCACATTTTTCATCTTCTCTGTTTCACACACAAACACACACATATGTATACCACAAACTAACATATACTTTAGTTTCAGACTTTTTTTTTTTTTTTTTTTTTTTTTCCTGAGATGGTGTCTTGCTCTGTCACCAGGCTAGAGTGCAGTAGCATGATCTTGGCTCACTGCAACTTTCGCCTTCCAGGTTCAGGTGATTCTCCTGCCTCAGCCTCTGTAGTAGCTGGGACTACAGGCACATGCTGCCACACCTGGCTAATTTTTTGTATTTTTTAGTAGAAACGGGGTTTCACCATGTTGGCCAGACTGGTCTCGATCTCTTGACCTTGTGATCTACCTACCTCAGCCTCCCAAAGTGCTGGGATTACAGGCATGAGCCACCACGCCCAGCCTAGTTTCAGATTTCTTATTTCCAAAATTTAATTGATACTAGTTACAGAGGCCTACCATTTAATATAATGTAGTGCTGTGACAGGTGAAAGAATGGTAGTGTGAAGATGGTAAGAAACTTAAATTCAGACTTCAACTCGGAAACTTACTAACAGCATATAGGGCTTTCACCAAAAATTCAATCTCTCTGAGCCTTACTTTTCTCATCTATAAATGGGAATATTAATACTTTCCTTATCTTGAGGATTACTTCATGTAAACATACCTATTAGCACCTAGCTACTCTTAGGCTCCCAAGTGTTTATTGGGTCTGAGTTTGAATCTCTTTGGTTCATGAGTTTATTGTAGTGTTGCTGAGGCTTCAACAAAACTTCAGTACCTTTAGTTGTACTAAAGATAATCATTTGAGAGAGTGGAAAAGAAAATTTCAATTATTTTATTTTCTTAATGCTTTTGGACTATTAACATGCATATTTTATTGCGGGACTGTGATATTATCCAAAGTATGTGAATAGATGGCACAGGGTGGTAACAGTCTCTCCTGAATGCAGACCTCTGCAGGCTGGCTCTGCTGCTTTCCAAAGCCTGCCCAAGCAGAGGTAGGCTCTCCTTGCCAGCATAAGAAAGGATCCTTTCCAGATTTAAGAAGCTGTTGATTTTTGACATTCATTCCTCATCTTTCCTCTAATGCTCCATTATGGAAATGCCTTTTCGTATTCTTTGTGTTAAAGAATTCAGTGGGTCTTACTTACTGCAGAGTCAGCATGTTAATTTCTGATGACAAACTACTGGAAGCAATCTAATCAGTCACCAGTGAAAACTAGATTAATCCTGGCATATTACAACCAATAACCATATGGCCATTAGAAAGAATTCTCTGTACTGATACGGAAGGCCTTGGGTGTTGCTGGTGAGGAAAAAAGAAAGCTTTCCGTGGCACCTACTTGAGAATTGAGAGTCCTGGAACACCACTTACAGAGGCAGTGTTTCCTTTTTACTCCACTAGAGTGATGAGGGTTCTTTGTGAATATAGGTCAATCTGTCTCCATTATTGGCCTCACACACCTTTGCCAGTTACAAAGAGCTGTCTTTCACAGCCCATGACAGGAGAGTACTCTCTGTGTGCACACGCAAAGAAAATCCTCAGGTTAGTTGGGTTTTTTGTTGTTGTTTTTTAAATTGTGTTCAGACTGAAATAATGATCCTACCCTTGGGACATGGGATCACTTTTTGCTGTTGTATCTTTCTCTTTTCATTGACCTCAAGGTCTTGTAGGTCAAACACCCTGATCTAGTGCCCAGCACAACATCCAGCACACAGTAAGCCTTTAATAAATGGAAGGAAGTCTTTCTTCCTCATGATTAAAGGAAATAATTGCAGTTCCAAGCAGGAGCCCTCAATTCCGACTCTGATTGTTAACTACCTGTGAATTTGGTCCCGTCAGCCTTCACCCATGATTGATAGAGAGCGTTCTTCCTTTGCCTTTCTTAACCATGCCAGCTTCGTGTCATGTTCAGAGCTTTGGAGAATTTGACTTGAGCAAGTGGAGAGATTAGGTTGGTGGCGTTTGAAAGGGGAACAGCCAGTTCCCGGGAGAGTTCCATTGATCCCAGCATATGGGTCTTGGTCTCGCAAGCTCACTCCCTTTGGCTCCGCAGGCAGGCTGAGATGCGTGCCTGTGGCCCACCCTCGCTGTCATCAGGTTACCTGTAATGTAAGACTTGTAGAAAAAGACTGCCAGCTCTGCAGAAATCTCATGCAACCCAGCCAATTGCGTGGCCCTCTGGAATTTAGAGACTCTTAAGAATAGCCCATCAAAGGACAAGATGTACAGACAAACGCTTCGATGGTAAATAGGATTTATCGGTTTTCTTTCACAATGGAAGCACTTCTCCCATTAAAGTCTGAGTGTCATGTGGGGCTTGATTTAATCTTACAATTGAGTGACTATTAGATTTTATTGGTGATGGGGCAGGAGAGCAGTCAGTAGCTTGTGCCACTGACATATGTGTTCCTGTTTATCATAACAAGATGATTTTCACTTCTTGCCATGGCTGGTGCATAAATTATGTGAGATATGTATCAGGTGCCTTTCTGTGCTGCTCCCATGATGAAGAAAATAATAACACTAGGCATACTCACCTGCTATCTAAACCATTCACAGAGTTTTGAGGAAGAATGTACAAAATAAAGTACTTATGGACTCTTGGTGATGGTTCAAGTCACGTACCTCTAGATTTTGGATTTAAAATGAATGTCTGTTATAAGGCATGCAGCAGAAGAGTTGTTCCCAGTCCAGAGCAGAATAACTGAATCAGCATTGTTGCCTGAATTTGTTTAGATGGACTCCAGGTTAATGTATTTGTGGTGAGCCAGTTTAATCTAATGCTTATCGGCCTCCCATACAATTTTGAGTGATTTGTTCACTGCACTGTGGAGTGTCTATTTAAAATTAAACTGATCTTGATTTATTGCACGTGAACATTATAAAAACTATTGATTTTAAAAATGAATAATTTAAATTTCTTTTCCTACTACAAAGAGTAACAGCAAAAATCCTTTGCTTTTCTCTTTTCTTCTCTCTATTCTTCTCTTCCTCCGTTTCTTCTCCCCCTTCCTGTTCTTCTACTCCCTGCTTTTCTCTTTTCTTCATTTATGTTGTTATCACTGTTATTAGTTAATTTGGCTTCATAGATATCATCAGCTACATCTTTTTTTTTTTTTTGAGACAGAGTTTCACTCTTGTTACCCAGGCTGGAGTGCAATGGCGTGATCTCGGCTCACCACAACCTGCTCCTTCTGGGTTCAGGCAATTCTCCTGCCTCAGCCTCCTGATAGCTGAGATTACAGGCACGCGCCACCATGCCCAGCTAATTTTTTGTATTTTTAGTAGAGACGGGGGTTTCACCATGTTGACCAGGATGGTCTTGATCTCTGGACCTCGTGATCCACCCGCCTCAGCCTCCCAAAGTGCTGGGATTACAGGCTTGAGCCACCGCGCCCGGCCCCTACTTTTTTTTTTTTTTAACTATAGTTTCACTTTTCTTCCATCACCATGGAAATTATCATCAAGATTAAATTATCAGACCTTTTTCATATAACAAATCACTTTGGTGAATAATAATGGGCTGCCTTAGAGGTAGAAAACTCAAATGTCATTGGGGTCAGGGAGGTAGCATAAATGAGCCAAATGGTAAGTCCAGAGACTGTGGCAAAATGAGCTTATATACTCTATTACAGGGACATCTGCTTTACAATCCCAGACTGTTGTCACAGCAGAAAGTAGGCCTAGTATTAAAATATTTAAAATATTAAAATATTAAATTAATCATCACATTGTTAAACTATTAAATATTATTTTTTTGAAAGGGTAACTAGGAACTTGGATTTGCACACAGAACACAGGTGGCCCTAATCCACCCGCCTTGGCCTCCCAAAGTGCTGAGATTACAGGCGTGAGCCACCGCACCTGGCCCCAGTTTTCTCATATATAAACATTAAAGGGAAAAGAAATAAGTTGATTTCTAAGTATTTTCCCAACTCTAATATCCTGTGGATCTGATTCCAAGTTCCTAGAGTTTCTTTTATCATGTGTACAGACATAGGTATCCAGGAAGGGAAGGTAAAGAGAGAGGATGTTTCTAAGTCCTTATAGGGCACATGAAAGCCTAGAAATATAATACCTGGAATCAGTATCTAAGAGCAAGATCACTAGTAGGTATATTTTATTCAGAAGTAATCTTTATTCCTTTACAAAGTCATGTAGATTAATTTCTTGCTGCATTTAACTAAACAATATATTATGAGAACACATTTTTCTCATCTTGTTTTCTTACAGCAAAGGATCTTTCTGCTTCTCATTTTTATATCATTTTATATTCAAAATGTAATGATATGCAGTATTGGATACTTGGAATTAAAAAAGGGTTTATTGTTTGTTTGTTCTTGTCCTTATCATTAGAGAATTATGGAACTCTAACTTCTTAAAATTGGCCAAAGTCGTACTAAGAAAAGAGCTCTGAGATTTAAAGGGTTTCGAATCATTTTTCTCAGCTTACTAACAGATAGCTTATTTTTAGTTGGCACATAGTATGCCAGAACAAAAGTCACCGACAGTTGAAGTATACGGAGAAAATAATATCATAAGAACTTTTAATGACCCTAGAAAACTATATAATTAAGCTTGACAGAGATCCCTTAAAATGAATATAAACTTAAAATCAGCCCTGAATGGTGTGTGCCGTTTATAGTGGGGTTGTTGTCTTGGCACCTTTCCATTCATGAGCTTTGCACTTTCTCCTGTTCCCATTTCCCCAAATTAGCTATTTCCATAACGTGGCCAAGTCTATGCAATTGTTCCTATGTGCTTTGGTAAAGGGCCGATGTATGTTTCTCCTGAAAAGTATTTAGCAGTTTTACCTGTCATACCATGAGTAAAACCATTTCACTACGTATAAAATAAAACCCCCTGGTTTTATATTAGCAGCAATTGGTATGTCCAGTCAGGTCGCTGTGACTGAAAGGAAACTAAGATAATGTAGCTTTCCAACACTTTCCTATTCTTCAAAATTAAAGAAGAGTATATTGTAGAATAGAAAGATAATTCTTAAGTTCTTTGAAGCCCTGGGGACATTTTGTAGCCATGGAATGGTGTTTAGAGTGATGGATCCTGTAATTAGGCACACAGAGGCCTAAAGGTAATGATCTTAGCAGATTTCTCTCCTGTGGTTTTTAGTAATGATCATGGTCCTATCATCAGGCTTCCCCACATGAAATTTAAAATAACATTTGATAGTAGTCAGAGACCCTAGATCTAATTTATTGTGAGATAAATTAGGGAGGGATTCTCACTTTTCAAATAGAATGAGACTTCTCATTTTAGTCTGAATTTAGTAATGAAGATTCGTGTAGGAAAAAAAAAAAGAAACTGCAACTTGCCTCCTTGTCACTGTATCAGAAAGGACTGAAAACAGGGCAGGGACCTTAATTTCTAATTGCGTTAATACTGAATTTTCAAGTTCATTGGTTAAATAGGAGTTTCTTCTTGGGTTCATGCCTAAGTTTTTATTTTTGTTTTGCTTTGTATGCTGTTCAGCCAGTATCATCTGCATTGAATCTTATAAAAACTATAATGAATAAGTTGAGGAGACTATTTCTAAAGACTTTTCCTTTGAGTGGTTTCCAAGTTGTACTAAATAAGAAGACTAATGATTATGTTAGGGTTCTCATTTGAATTTGAGAAGACATCTGACAGGCTCCTGAAGAGTGTGGCTCATTAAATAGAATTTGGGACTCAGAAGGACAACTTTGGGATACTAACAAGCTATATGAACTGGGGCAGGTCTTTTGTCTCTGTCTGTATGTTAAATGAGTATTGTAAATTTTACTTGGCAAGATTGCTATGAGGCTTAATTAAAGTTAATAAAGTGCTTCGGGAGCCTGAGAGATGAAGCTCTAAAAACGTAATATGTTATTATCTCAGCCTGGATTTTTGTTTTTAGATTTACCTGCTTGAATCTATATCATAACCATGCTTACAAATCAGGCAGTTTTCTGAGGTTTTTTATTTCTACAGATATCAAATAAAATAATGTAAATATATAAGTGCCTAGACATTAATATGGGATAAAAAAATTATATGTAATTTTTTTCTGATGTAAAAGAGTTTCTTCTTAAAAAGTGTTTAATTGAATCCCAGCACTTTGGGAGGCCAAGGCAGGCAGATCACGAGGCCAGGAGTTCAAGACCAGCCTGGCCAACATAATGAAACCCCATCTCTACTAAAAATAAAAAAATGTAGCTGGGTGTGGTGGCAGGCGCTTGTAATCCCAGCTACTTGGGAGGCTGAGGCAGGAGAATTGCTTGAACCCAGGAGGCAGAGGTTGCAGTGAGTGGAGATCACACCATGGCACTCCAGCTTGGGTGATAGTGTGAAACTCTGTCTCAAAAACTAATACAAAAAATGTTTCATTGACTCATATCTGTTAACCAGCTTTATTTCTTTTTTAAGCATTTCAGTATTTCATTGCTAACATTTTGACAGAGCCAGTAAAAAGTTTTAAAATGCCATCATCTTTACTGGGTCATGAGAAGAAAAATTTGCTTCACTTAAAAAAACTACAAAAATAAGTATTCACATTTGGATACATATAAATATATTATTCCAGTTGACTAACAATGGAATTCATTTACAATAATTAGAATTGAGGCTAGGAAAATATTCCTTTCTTCTACCTATCCCCCTTACTTTTTTTTTTTTAACTGTGTATTCATTTGAGATTTTAATATTTCTAAAATACAAGAATGTATATAGAGCCCTGGAGTTAATATAAATTACCTTGAAAATTCTTTTTATTTCTGCTTTGTATTCTTGAAAAACAAATCAAATTTTCCCATTAAAAAACAATGTCATAATTATGGATTACATTTCTGATCAAGGTATTGTCATCAAGTAAGTCATAAATATGTTTATGACAGAACAGCAAAGCTATTACCACTGTAAGCCACTATTGTTTAAAATAACAAAATGATTTTCATTGTCATATAAAGTTTGCTTAAATATTTTGTGTGCTTTGACATATATGTAGTAAGCTTACTTATAACATTTTTTATACACTTGTCTTATCTAGAACTGATTGCTATTGTGATAAATACTTTAACATTCTGATATGCCATAATTTTGATCCATTTGATGGGGAATAGTTTGAGAGGCCTATGTTTCTCAACATTTTTTGTAGGAAAATTAGAATGGATGCTTGTATAATATATTCCTGTTGTTAAGAATGATGCTCAAAAAAGAAATTCTATAGTGTAGGTCATTCTTCGTTTCAAGCAATTGAATCCATTTTTAATGATATTACTTAAGGATTTTGCTTGTAAGAAAAAAAATACTGTATCTGATTTAATTTAAAAATGTAGTTTTGGGGTCTATTTATTTTTCCTGCCTGATACCGCACTCCCCAAAACAGAGCAGTCTTAAGAAAATAAGAAGTCCTTAAAGGCAACTATATATGAGAAAAGTTTGAATTGCAAACGGGGAGACTTCTAGACCTTTGACTTGATGTTAGAAAAGGAATTTGAGGACATGATTTATGTCTTAGATCCAGAGTTTGTCTTTAAACACAATTTGTGTTTATTAACTTTCTTATAACCATTTTATAAAAACCATGAATTTAGTGAATAAGGCATTTAGAAAACAATGAATAGTTGGTAGATAAAGCAGACTGACCAACAGGTGAAAATGGAAAGTATTTTTATAATAGGAATTTGGAATAACTTTTTCTATATTCCCATAGTTAGAATGCATACTTAGAAAATGTATCCTTATTGTGATAAGGATAAAACCTCTTCCTGATCTAAAACACATAAGAAAGTAACCTCTTTCTCCTTTGCTTATTCTTCACCCAGACTGTGTTGAAGTTAAATGATATAAGGAGATGTATACTGTTTTAAAATGCTTTAGTCTAATCTTGTTACCTTTAAGTTTAAATAGTTGGCAAATAATTATTTTTAATATTGCTTAAATCAGTCTTTTACAAATAGAATTGTCAATATCCAAGAGTTACCAAAAGATATTTCCTTCTTTAGATTTTTAGTGTTCTTTCACAGCACTCACTGGTTATAGATTACATTTTACTTTTATCTATCTCCAATGACTACATCCAATACTTTTGTATGTAAATGTAACAAAGGCATATTGTGCAGTTATTTATGCTTTGTTTGAGAATTATCACATAATTTAGCAAACTTCAACTCATCTGTGTACCTTTTGCTATAAAAGCTATATAGCAAGTGATGTAGAGGGGGAAAGATGATTCACTCAGCATCTGAACCACAAGGAACTATAGACTTTTTGCAGTCTAGTTTTCTCTTCAAAAAGCAATTAAATATATGACCATTTGTGTAAGTTTCTACAATGTATTTGTAATTCAGAACTGATTTCTTACTAACACCACATGGATTTTAGTTATAATGTTTCTCGTTGCACAAGCATGATAGACTTAGGTGTTAGTAGGTATAAGAATGGTTCTGGGAACAGTCTTTCAAGTTTTTATAGACTCTTTTCTCACACCTCTCCCCCAACCTAAGTGTAATTGTCATCTTAGGCACTTTGAGTTTAGGAGTGGACAGGGAGAAGATCACGAGAAGAAACAGTAAGAGAAAGGGGAATTAAAATGGTTTGTTGGATACTAGTGAGTGGAGCCTTTTACTAAAGTACAATGCACACATTTTACATGCGTTAGTTGAACATTTTCTAAGATGCTTTTGTAGCTCTGATGGTATATATTTATAGATATCCACGCATATATACAAACACACACATAAATATACACTATCAGAGCTATATATATGTATATATATATATATACATTTATAGATATACATAAGAATACACACACACACACACACACACACACACACATAGTTGTTTTTTGTTTTTTGTTTTTTTGGAGACAGAGTCTCACTCTGTTACCAGGCCGGAGTACAGTGGTGTGATCTCGGCTCACTGCAACCTCCACCTTTTGAGTTCAAGCAATTCTTCTGCCTCAGCCTCCCGAATAGCTGGGACTGCAGGCACCTGCCACCATGTCTCGCTAATTTTTGAAATTTTAGTAGAGGTGGGGTTTCACTATGTTGCCCAGGATGGTCTCGATCTCCTGACCTCATGATCTCCCTGCCTCGGCCTCCCAAAGTGCTGGGATTACAGGCATGAGCCACCGTGCTCGGCCCATTTAGTTTTATGGATATAAACTTCTATTATGAGGAAGAAATCCAAACCAATTCAAATAGCATGTTAAAATTCAATCTAAAATCTTCATGTCCTTATTATTGCATTCTGCAATCTTATGGGTATTTTTGCTTCCAAAATACAATAACACGCCTATTTTTTCCTTCAGTTTTCTTTTTAGGAGAGTTGACTGAGCTATTTCAGGAAAGAAGATGTCTTACTTTCCTTTGTCTAGTAAGCCTTGCTGCTTTTTGAGAACAGTACATTTTTTTCAGGATATACCCAATTCTTTAAGTGGTCTTAATGAATGAATAAATATGTAATCGTATATACTTTTCTAAAATGCTTCAAAATTTTCAAGAAAGAAGGTCCTAGTAAATATCTATTTGAATTTTAGTGAATAAGAAAAAAAAAATAAGGCCTTTGATTCATGTGTAGTAGCAGTAGTTTTATTTGGTAGGTAGTGCTGTGATGTGATTGTAGCAGCATTTCCATATAAGCATTTTTTGCTTATATGATCTTTCTACTTGTGAGAAGCGTTCTTTTATTATAGTTACTTTTGAATATGTTTCCCTTGCACTAACGCAGAATACAGCCTCACTTCACAGCACTTTGATTTGATTCCTGCATTCATACTGTTTGCCTTTGAGGGTTCTGGTGACTGCAGTAATCTCTACCTCCTCCAGAGCCAGAGAGAAAGAAATAGTCACAGCTACTTTGTCATCTTTTGTCACTGGTCTCAATAGAGGGTCAAGTGTACTTGCCACGTGGAGGATGCTTCAGAACAACAAGGGAAAGAATTAGAGTGAATACCTTTTGCCTGTCCTGCCCGTCACTGTTACATGTAAGAGAGGTTATATTCTCCCAAGCCTTGCTTAAAGCACTCCCAGGCCAGCAGATTTTCTGTTTTTAATGTTTTGAAATTTTGTTTTTAAGTTGTCACTTGGGCATGTGGTTGTAGGGCATAGATTATCTCCTAATTTGTTGCTTTCTTAATTTGTTTGACATTGGAATTTAGACGTTAGAAACAAAAAAAAATGCAATATTTTGAATTACCTTCCTTCCATAAGTTCCTGATTTCAGGTGAAAATGTTCCCTTAACTGCTAGTTACAATGAGATATCACATAAAGTGCATGATCCAATAAAATATAAGAGATACTTACAATGTATCTTTTTTGGTTGTTTTACAAGATGAACATTACAAATATCATATTTAGCACATTCTGATTTTTCTTGAAATAGGGACTATGGCTCTTCTACTAAAGGACAAACAAAAAGTAAGTGCCTAAGGAAACAGGATGGTGCAGGGGAAGAATTCAGCTTTATGGTCAGATAGACCTGGGGTTGAATTTCACTTCTCTCTATCTGTATGGTGTTTGGCAAAACACCGTCTCTAGAGTGGTTTCCTTGCCTTTCAAATGGGAATAATACTCCTTTAGGCGATAGTGTTATTGGTAGGATTTGATATAATAAGTATAAAGTGCCTAAGACAATACCTGGTAAATAGTGATTTTTATTAGAATGGATCCTAGATTTAGGATTAGAATTTATACTAAACCTGCCTTATTCATAGATTTGTTCAGAACCATAGCAGGAAATCTACTCCGTAAAGTAGCTCTAGCCCCTAGTACCTTGTAGACGTGATATATTAGGATAGTACTTTAAAACTTTTACCCCAATTAAAGGCAGAGGAAAAGGAATGACTACATTAGGCATCCTGAGGGTATAATCTGAAATGGCCCATAGAAGACATATAATTTTCTTTCTGAAAAACTTATTTCAACTTTGCATTTAAATATAAGTATGTATTTAAATATAAGTATTTCTTCCCCTCATTAAAAAAATCTTTAAAATTGATGTTCCAGGAAGATGAGTAATATAGTAGTATTTATCTTGCAATGCTGAGTAATTATACCCAGGCACACTACCAGGCACGCTCTTGATGCGCAAGTGCCTTTAATAATTTTTTCAGAAGCACAATTTTGAGATAAGTTAAAGTGCTCTGGGAAAGAGCATTATTTTTGTAGCCTCAGCCCAAAATGACTGGGAATCATGCTATAAAATGATAACACTCTTAATTAGTTGTATAGAGCTCGTTTTGTTTTGAGATGGAGACTCACTCTGTCACCAGGCTGGAGTGCAGTGGTACAATCTTGGCTCACTGCAACCTCCGCCTCCTAGACTCAATAGATTCTCCTGTCTCAGCCTCCTGAGTAGCTGGGATTACAGGCACATGCCACCACACCTAGCTAATTTTTGTGTTTCTATTAGAGATGGGCTTTCACCATGTTGGCCAGGCTCGTCTCGATCTCTTGACCTCGTGATCTGCCTGCCTTGGCCTCCCAAAGTGCTGGGATTACAGGTGTGAGCCACTGCACCCTGCCTGAGCTCCTTCTTTATGGCCACCTTTTCTAGAGATGTTTTAGATTTCTTTGGATATCCCCAAAGGCACAGTTACCACAGAAGAAGGGAAGCCACAGGAAGGCAGATTCCAGCAGAAAATGAATGGTCAGCGTTCTCTAGGGGTGGCGTGTACTGCTCCCCGTGGTGGTGAGTCCTCCACCTCCAGAGAGTGAGGTGGAGACTCTTGACTCAAGTTTTAAATGAGAGAAACAATCAAGGGGCCTCTGAAGTTCCCCTTAAATTCAAATTCTGTGCACCCAGAAGTATTTTGTGACCAGAAAGATAGAGAATGACTGCAATTGACCTTTTTTAGGCCAGACCGTTAGTTAACTGAAGAGTAGATTCTCCAGACCGGCAGAGGAAGCAACCTATGCCAAAATACACAGCAAGCCTTCTGTGCTTCCTAATCTATGAGAGTTCTTCTGTTCTTATCTGTGGTTCTACATAGGAAACGGCATAGGGTGAAGCTAAAAGGTAGCATGAGCCAGCCTACGTAGGGTAAGGCCTTTTAACTCTGTTGCCTGGGCAGTGTGCTGGCATTGCATACTTTCTGAGCACCTCTTCAGATGAGTGTATAAAGGAGATTAACCTGACAGCGGATGGAGGTCGATTGGAGGGGCCTGCAGTAGAGGAGAGCAGTTTGGAGAATGTCACTGCAGAGCAGACACACATCATAGACCTGAGCACTCACTTGGTGATGTGGCTCACTCAACATGTGAAGGACAGAGGTGAGACAGGGCAGGAGTCAGTTGCTGAAGTCACTACTTCAAAGCGCTAGATAGAAAGGTAGGGAGGAAGAATGGAGAGCCAGAAAAGGAGCCAAAACAGTGAGCTATTTTACTAGAGCACGACGGTCCTAAAGGCTTGGCAGCCATTCCTTGATGAATCACCTCCTCCCTAGTGTCTCTGTTTTCTTGTCTTTAAAATGAGGATGATGCTACCTATCCTGAAGGATTGTTGTGAGGAGTAAATGAGATGATGGGCTAGAAGTGGTTTATAAACTAGGATGTCTATCTTCATGCAAACTGCTGCTGCGGCTGCCTTTGGATAGAGGCCACAGGTACACCTTTTAGCTTTCTGTCTTGCAAAATGCGCATTTCTATCCTCTCACTTGGGGTCCCAGAGCAAGGTTCAGAGAGAGAATTCTTATCCAGCCTAATTTCAAGACTTCTTTTCATGCTCTCTCTCATCCTTAGTAATAAATGCCAAAAGCCTAATAGCTCCCAAAACATCCATCCTTCTGTCTTCCCTCTCCTTGAGGGGAATCCAAAGTGGTCTAGGGAATAAAATTCATATTTTTCTCTCAGACGGATTGAAATGGCTGGCTGTGGGAGCCTGGGCCTTTCTGTAGAACTCTTTTTTGTTGTTTTTTTGAGACGGAGTCTTGCTCTATTGCCCAGGCTGAGTGTAGTGGTGCAATCCTGGCTCACTGCAACCTCCACCTCTCAGGTTCGAGCCATTCTCCTGCCTCAGCCTCCTGAGTAGCTAGGACTATAGGTACCTGCCACCATGCCCTGCTAATTTTTGTATTTTTAGTAGAGACAGGGTTTCATCATGTTGGCCAGGCAGATCTTGAACTCCTGATTTCAGATGATCCACCTGCCTCAGCCTCCCAAGTGCTGGGATTCTAGGCAGGAGCCACCACGTCCAGCCTGGACTCTTCTAACTAGGCTGTGCTGGAGCTGCTGTGAAACTGTTTTCCTGTGAAGACAGTGATTTTCTCCTTAGGGTGGCTGCTGTCACAGAGACAGCACTGACCCTTTACTTATAGTACTTGATCACAGACACATTAACATCTGTGCCTAGATCACAAGCCATGCTTACTCAGGACTGATTTTCCTCTTAGAACACCAGAGAGGGAGAGGTCCTTGTCAGAATTCTCACAACTGAGTCATTGCCATGAGCTAATGTCTCCAGTTTTATGAGTCAGTGCTGGCCCAGGCATCAGTTTTGTAGGTAAAAAAAAAAAAAAAAGACATGGGTTATACTCCCCTAATATCATTAGCTTTTTCAGGGGGAAAGCAAACTGAGCTATCATCACACGGTGGCATTTTAGATATCAGATGTTTGCTTCCCATCTCCTCTGTAAGGATATAGAATAAGTGGAAGAATTTAAGAATTAAAAATAATAGTAATAAAAGCTCTCTGATTTGTGCGTGTGTTTTGTTTTGCTTCTGGCAAAGAAGGTTGAAATGGTGTATTTGGGAGATGAATGTTCTTGTAATAGGCAAGATGAGGCTTGCAGGGGAACATCTGTAACAAACCCATTCTGCATGCGATAGAGCCAGGACTTGTTTGTGTTTTAGTGCCTGTTTCCACATGTCTAATTTTTAAAATGATTTATAAAGTTTTGGAGGAATCACCTTAAAATGTTACTTCCTCACATAATAGGCATGTATATTGACAGCCTGATGGTGAAAATATACACCCTGTTGGAGTTTGAGCAGTGCCAGTATTAAACTAAGTGATATAAAAATGGTTATCAATATGAAATAGATATAATATATTAGGGTTATCTAAAATAGTTCATGAATCTACTGATTAATCCAGCAGCAGGCAGACATAAATTATGCTTTCCAAGTTTTTAAATGTTGACGGTAGAGAATGTATGCAAAGAATGAAAGGGAAGTACATGGATAATTGCTTCAAATTACTCAGAGGTATTGCTCAAAACTTAATTTAAAAAAATAACAGAATTGGGGACAGAAGTCAGTAAGAAAGAATAAACTTAAATATTGGTATCAATTAAACAATAGGATTTCAAATTGTCTCTTTTCTGTTCTTTTCCTTCATCATATATCTATACACAATAGGAAATACCTTTTGGGAAATATAGTGAAAGCCATTTCTTTTGTTTTTAATAGGCATTGCTATGTACTTTCTTAAATTCATGTGCTTAAAAAAAAAAAGTAATATTTTATGGTAGTCACGTACTTCTTAATACATCATTTGGAAAGAAAGTTAGGGGTATGTGCTGTAATATGTACCCAGTATTCAGAGTTTACAAGAAAGATTGCTCTTCCCTGCAGACTCTCCACTCTTCCTCCTCCTCCTCTCTCACCCCCACCTGCTTCTTTTTTTTTTTTTTTTTTTTTTTTTTTCTTTGTGACGGAGTTTCCCTCTTGTGACCCAGGCTGGAGTGCAATGGCGCGGTCTCGGCTCACCGCAACCTCCGCCTCCTGGGTTCAGGCAATTCTCCTGCCTCAGCCTCCTGAGTAGCTGGGATTACAGGCACGTGCCACCACGCCCAGCTAATTTTTTGTATTTTTAGTAGAGACGGGGTTTCACCATGTTGACCAGGATGGTCTCGATCTCTCGTCCTCGTGATCCACCCGCCTCGGCCCCCCAAAGTGCTGGGATTACAGGCTTGAGCCACCGCGCCCGGCCCCCACCTGCTTCTTGTTCCTTGTTTCTTTCTCTGCGGAAGGACATGAGCTACATGGAGGACAGGGCAGAAAAGGGAAGAAAGAAATAGGGAGTGGTTGATGAAAAATATTAAGGACACTTAAAACCTAAAGTTTAACGGTTCTGTTTAGCCAAATGAATCTCATGAGCTTCCATAGGGGAAATTGGTGTAATTAAAGTTTTCTAGTTCATAAAACCAAATCTTTACATACCGACGGAGCCCACTGCAATTATTGAATGCAGCAAGGACAAATGTTATCCTCTGACTTGGAAGATTCAAAAGAAGCATTTGGTCTCTTAAAGGGAGGTAGGTTGACTATATTTGATCAGTTTCCTGGAAAAGGCATTAGTCCACATCCAGAAATTTAATTTCCCTTTTGCTAATACTACTTTAAAAATAATTTTATAGATACCATAATATAAACAATGAATCTCTCTAGGAAGTGATACTGTATGCTTTTTTTTTTTTTTTTTTCATTTTATTTTTAACTTACTGGCATTCCAAGGCACATACAATTTTTATTTGAGGGGAAAATTAGTAAGATAGAATATAAAGGAACTATTCCAAAGTCAGGATTTGAGTGAAGTACTCCAATTAAAAAACTAAAAGCATTCTTTATCAGTAAGTTTCAATCTATGTGTGGAGCTCTGCAACATGAAAATTCAGTGTTGATAATTTTGGCTTGAAATATTTTAAGTTTGTCTACTCACAAGCTTCAGAATTACTAGTCACCAAAACTGGAATAATTAAGAGGACACATATCATGGCTCTCATAGCATCTCTCCAACTGGCACTTTGTATATTTTGTGTCATTTCCATGTGCACACGCGTCCCAAGGTACATTTGTTGAAGCTACGTTGAAGGCCCCATATTATGAGGTCTCAAATGTTAGAGTTTATTGAACAGCATATTTAGTTTTAAAATGTATTTCCTAAGCACTAAAAGGTACACTTTGAAGAAAATCAGATCTGACTCCACAGTTGACTAGCTAGGTTGACTAGGCAAGTGACCTGATGCTTCTGAGACTGAATTTTCTCTTCTGTCAGGTGAAAAAAACCTCCACTTGCTCTTGTTCAATATATGAAGCCCATAGTCTGCTGCTGAGCAGGCCCTTGATAAATTGTACTAGTTATTCTTAGGGCTAGACACTATTGGGTAATTATATTAGATAAGTTAGCCCTTTTTCAAAGAGCTCACAGACAAGAAGGGCAAACTGATAAACCTAGTTGTAATGTAGTGTGACAGGTGCTATAATCTGTCTGGAATGTTCCCCTAGCCACCACCACCTTTGTCTGCCAGGCAGACTCCTTCTCATTCTTTAAAACTCACTGGGAGCATTAACTGTAGATGAGCACTTGCCTTGCGATACCCACCCCCAACCACCAGCTCCCCATTGCAGACACATACTCAGGAGTTCAGAGGCAGTAGCTTTGTCTTCTCTTCTCTGGATCTTAGTGCTGGCACATACAATGTGTCTTAACAAATATCTGTCAGCTAATACTTATTATCTAAACAAAGTGGGATGCCCTACAGAAAACCGACTTTCCTAGTTTCACAGAACAACTTAGCATTTAGAGTTGGGTGTTCAAGGATAAGCAAAGTCTTGGGAAAAATAAGAATAGACATTCCAGGTAGAGGGACCAGGATGAGTAAAGGAATGGAGACATGAATGTGTTATGTAAGTCTAGGAGTAGGAAATCGTTTGGTATACCTGGGCCATAGAATGTTTGCAGGAACAGGAGTAGCAGGAAATGAGACTAGAGAGAAGTCCTCAGAGCCAGGTTGAGATGGTGAATACCATCCTAAGGTGTTTGGCTCTAGTCCTGCAAGTATTAAGAAAACATAGAAGGGCTTTGAGTTGGGAGATGACATCATGTTCTGTTGGAGGAAACAACTGGCAGCAGTTTGGAGGTAGGGACATTAAAGCGGGGAGGCTAATTGGAAAGATGTTGCAATATTTTAGATAAGAGATATGGGGGGCTGGGTGCAGTGCTGATGCCTGTAATCCCAGCACTTTGGGAGGCCTAGGGCAGTGGATCAACTGAGGTCTGGAGTTCAAGACCAGCCTGGCTGACATGGTGAAACCCTGTCTCTACTAAAAATATAAAAATTAGTTGGGTGAGGTGGTGGGCACCTGTAGTCACAGCTACTCAGGAGGCTGAGGCAGGAGAATCGCTTGAATCCAGGTGGCACAGGTTACAGTGAGCTGACATGGAGGTTGCAGTGAGCTGAGATGGAGGTTGCAGTGAGCTGAGATCATGCCACTGGAGCAACAGAGTGAGACTCCATCTCAAAAAAAAAAAAAAAAAAAGCAAAACAAAACAGATAAGGGCAGGCAAAGAGGAATGGAGGTGAGTGTGGGTTAGGGTAGTTTTGTAGTACGTATTTTAGAGATAGAAACTGGTTTCCATAATTGGGTTTATTTTGATTCCTACCACTGTAGCATTTTCTTGACATTTGTTTTAGAGGTGCTTTTTATGAGGACTATCCCAAGAAACAAGTTGAATGATATATTCCTCAAGTGTTTGGGGCCCTTTTGGTGCTATACTTTACTTTCTTTAGTTAGGATTAATTTTGGCTAGTTATCCTACTGCTTTGAATATGAGAAGAACCACATACCTATAGTTGGCCAGACAAAAGAACATTTTATATTCTTTATGGCTCTGCCTTGCGCTAGAAATGTTTGTGGAAAAAATATATTGGTTTTTGCCCAGATAGCCAATGATTGGCTTGATGGCTTTAGCTAGGCCATTTTGCTGCCTTGAGCTTCAGTTTTCTTACTTATAAAAAATATATATATTGAGCTAAATCTTGATATCTTTTTCCTAGTCGTGTGTGTGTGTGTGTGTGTGTGTGTGTGTGTGTGTGTGTGTGGCAGAATCTTGCTCTGTCACCAGGCTGGAGTACAGTGGCATGATCTCGGCTCACTGCAACCTCCGACTCCCTGATTCAAGCAATTCTCCTGTCTCAGCCTCCCAAGTAGCTAGGATTACAGGCATGCACCACCACATCCAGCTATTTTTTGTATTTTTAGTAGAGATGGCATTTTATCATGTTGGCCAGGATGGTCTCAATCTTCTAACCTTGTGATCCACCCACCTCAGCCTCCCAAAGTGCTGGGAATATAGGCATGAGCCACCACACCTGGCTCTTTTTCCTATTTTTTAACCTGGTATGGAAATTAACACTTTGATCCTTTTATTGAGTGAAAATAATCTAACAGTAGCTTAAAGAAAATGGAAGCATCTTCCACTTCAGTTTCTTGAGCATCATGAAAAGAAATGTATGCTATTATCCTAAACAGTAATGGCATTTTACAAAATCAGAATTTTGTAAAATGGTTTGACTCATAATTGGTCCTCAATGAATGTTCAGCTAATTGAATTATAAAATCTCTTTGTTCTTTTTTACTGAATATTAAAGACTATGAATTTATTACAGATGTTATTTGCTGATAATAAAGTACTTTTATTTTTACTGGTATCCAAAGAAGGATTCAAAAATCTTGACAGATACCATATTACCAAATGTATACAGGAGCTGGAACAAGAGAAAAGATTTTGTAAATCACCAATCTACAGACCCAAGACCTAATCCTCTTAAAAGAGGATTCAGGAAATCACTTAAATGTTTATTCCTGCTTTCATGCCTTGAACATGCTGTTTCTGAAAACTGAACTACAGAGATTGCTCTAATTGACACTAAATATAATAGGTTTCAAATACTTGTTCTGAAAACTAGATCCATGCAAACAAGTTAGAACCCAACTGCCAATTCTTAGAAAATCCAGTTTTCCTCTATCTCTACTGGATTATTTGCTTCAGATCTTAGAGGAGGGAATAGATGAACTGGAGAACAGCAAATATGTTATTTTAGAGTTATAACTGGAAGTATTTGGAATGGCTTATATGAAAGTTTATTTCACTGAAATTGTGGGAACAGCTTTGGAACTAGGCAATGGGCAGAGACTAGACTTGGAAGAGTAGACTAGAAAAAGCCTAGATTCTGGTGAGGACTTAAAAAACAAAAAGACTATGGAAAGTTTGGAGCTGTTAAAAGTGAAAATTTGCTTCATTTCTACCTATTTGGTTGGTGCAAAAGTAATTGCAGGTTTTGTTTTTTTTTTTTTTTTGTTTGTTTGTTTTTTTTTTTTTTGCCATTGCTTTTTCACCATCCTAATAAATTCAGTGTCAAAGATTTCTATACTTCTGACAGTTTTCAAATATTTTCCCTTTTAATTGTTTAATTACCGAACCAATGTAACTTTAATTTTTTTTTCAACCAGGAGAAGCAATTTTTTCTGTAGTCAATTTGAATTTATATTCTAGACACATCTCATCTGATATATAATATTTTCTTAAATTGTATAAAGAGAAATCATTGTATATCAGATGAGATGTGTCTGGGATTAAGTATTAGCTGCACTGTAAACCTTCATTTTCTTGGATGCTGGAAAGAAAGGCCAACGGTCATTTACTAGGATTGGAATAGGATGGGGAATGGGGCTTTGCTGACACAGCATTGAACTGTTGGTTATAGAAAGACAGTTCAAGTATATCTGGAGTTCAGATTTTGGATTTGACGAGGAGAATCTGGTTGGTGAAAAAAGCTAGACCTTTACAAATTGTAGTCAGGGGCCGGGCAAGGTGGCTTACACCTGTAATCCCAGTACTTTGGGAGGCCGAGGCGGGCAGATCATGAGGTCTGGAGACGGAGACTAGCCTGGCTAACACAGTGAAACCCACTGTCTACTAGAAATACAAAAAGAAACAGTCAGGCGTGGTGGTGGGTGCCTGTAATCCCAGCAATTCGAGAGGCTGAGGCAGGAGAATCGCTTAAACCCGGGATGCAGAGGTTGCAGTGAGCCGAGACGGTGCCACTGCACTCCAGCCTGGGCGACAGAGCAAGACTCCGTCTCAAAAAACAAAACAAAACAAAAAACAAATTGTAGTCAGGAGCTACCCTTGTAACAGTCTGCCACAGTTCCTGACACAAAGGATTGATCATTTGTGGGTTTGAAAAACAAAACAAAACAAAAAACATCTACTCTTCAGTTTGACTTACTGCAACTCTGACTTTCATGGCAATGGATAGAGACAAAGTTCATTCTGTAAAACTTGAAAAAAAAAAAAGTATATTCTGAAACCTTTGGAAATTGGATATCAGCATTAATTTTATTGGACTGAAAAACCTCCAGTTTACTAACAGGAGTTGAAAATCATCATCTTCTCTTTCATAATAGTGAGTTTTCATCATAGACCACAATGATACCCTTATCTCAAATATATTTTCTCATTGACTTGTGTTATGCAGCTATCATTTTTCTTTACATAACATGCAATTTTGTTGCTGCTGCTGCTGTTTTATTATCCCTACCACTTGAGTGAAAGATGGATAAGGTGAGGTCTCCACTTAGAAATGTAGTCTCTTGGCAGGGAGGACAAATAAAAGCCCATAATTATAATAATAGAAAAATTAATATGTGGCATAAGAAAAAAATAAAGATACTAATGAATTTCTTTGGGACTTTGAAGGAGGAAGGGAGCACATAGACATTTGGTAAATATTATTTGAAGAAGGCAATGAGTATGTCAAGAGAGAATAAACCTCACCTATAAGGTCTGAGGCACTTTAAACACAAAGTAATTATGTAGGATTATTTAAAGTTTGAAAGTGTGTAAAATTATCTCACTACAATACTAGGGAAATAGAAAAACACCAAAGTTCCTCTACCAGCTTTTGCTGGATGAGATGGGCCAGAAATACTCACTGCGAGGGAAGCCTGTATTTCTCTCGTTGTTGTGGTTTCTCTTCCCAGTGCCAGTGCTGCCAACTTCCCCTCAAATGAAAACCCATAGGGGGTTCAGAGTCTCATTAGGTGAGAACAGGCTTGTACTGTCTGTGACAACAACAAAAACACTTAACAGTTTTGATGTTGAGGATAGTAATTCAAATCCTCTGTGTGAGGTTTCTTGGGTCCTGCATTCTTTCTTAAATATTGCTGCTTGAGTTGGTTATTGATCCTTATTATTTATTTTCCATCTAATTGATTGAGTTTACAAATCTATGGCAGAGGGCAGATTAAATAGGCAGACAGTTTTCTAATTTGCTTTGAGGGTATTTCTTAACTTACTTTTTTTTTTTTTTTTGGAGAAAAAGTCTCACTCTGTTGCCCAGGCTGAAGTGCAGTGGCACAATCTCAGCTCATTGCAACCTCTGCCTCCCAGGTTCAAGTGATCCTGCCTCAGCCTCCCAAGTAGCAGGGATTACAGGCATGCGTCACTGAGTCTGCCTAATTTTTGTACTGAGATGGGATTTCACCATGTTGCCCAGGCTGGTCTCCAACTCCTGACCTCAGATGATCCACCTACCCCAGCCTCCCAAAACTTTTTAAATAATAGTTTTAATTATACATTTATATGCACAGGTCATTTTCATTTCTGTGATATCATTTGAGCTTCACAACTACACTCCAGATTCAGTGTTATCTTCCTCTTCATGTTGAGGATGAGGACACAGAAGCTCACAGGTAAAGTGACAAACCCAAGTCTTTAGGCTACTAGATTGTGGAGTTTGGACTCTGATTTTCTGGCCAGGTGCTTCTTTGATGATAGCAGTGTGAAGCTGTTCCCATTCTGCACTGCTTGAGCCCCTACCCTTTCTAATCTTATTTCTCTAATAGGAGAGCACTGTAATTAAAGTGCTATTCGGCCGATAAGTGGTAGGTTTTGACTTATAACACAGAGGGCTGGCATTGCAGTTTTTGTCCCAGAACTTGATGTGCCGTGAAAGCTATTATGCTCTTAATAGATGGAAATGAATCTTTAGATGATGTGAGCATCCTAATTTTTCTCCCTTTTGGGGTTTTTCTAAATGACTGGCAAATGGAAAACATGGATGTTATCTGAGACTTCTCTGCGTAGGGCTTGATGGGCCGTACTGTTCATCTTATAGCCAACCCCGGGGACTGACAGATGGACAGATGTTAGAGACAAAGTCCTAAATCCAAGGAGGTCACTCAGGGCCAACTCCTTAGTATATATTGTTGAGTTACATTAGCTGCAGTACAACTCAAGTACCATAGCTGGAGCAGGTGACAGTTCACCAGCAAAAACAAAAAGTTATAGGAATAATAGCAAGCAAGGGTAAAATAAAAGGCTCTTTGCTCATTCCTTTGCTTTTTAATTTTTTTAAATAGAGCGTAATATTTGATGTAAATTTTAACCTCTGGCTGCATAGTCAGTTATGCTTATTATCCCGTGTATATTATTATGCTGTCAAGAGTTAGCCACTGATGACCAACTCCAAAATTTAGATGATAGAGATAAAATTGACAGTTAATAGTTACGGAATACCAGGTCAAAAACTCCGTAAGGCACTTTATGTTGTGGTAACTGGGACATGGAACGATGCTCCAGGGTGGTGATTAATATTCCCATTTCACAGATGCAGAGTTACATGTCTTTCTAGACCTGACAACTCCCAACACCTACCCAATGAATAGAGAGCTATGCTCTAAGTCTAGAGATAAATGATCTTTGAATGAAGGACACTTTCTACTAGTATTCTGCCCCTCACTGTTATATGTGTATGTTACTATTTGAAAGCTCTCATTTTTGCCTCTCCAAATTTAAGCACTTATAATGAGATACAGAGAGCAGAGGCAAAGGTGAGACTGAACCTTCCCTTATTTCTTACTGATTAACAGTAAATAGAATCTCATTTGCTAAGGCTTTCTCTTCTTTCTTGTTCCTTCACTTTCCTCCACCACCCTGAGGTTGAAAGAGTTTCCACTTGGTTTAAGCCTTGCTCCACTCTTTATTTAATCTCATTTCCATTTCCCTGTTCTACCTATGACAAGTTCAGCATGGTGACGGGAAGAAACGGTGATGATAGTGATGGCCTCAAGAAGAAAACAGGGTGAATGAGTAGGAGCAAATAAGTACCTCAGACCAGTATAGAAACAAGTTCATTTGTAATATAAAAGAACTTTATTCCTTTGGCTTGAAAACTGCCTTCACAATTTATGAGCATGTTTAGAATTATGTAAGTGCAGTGTCTTCATAACAAGCCCAACACCTCTTACCCAAAGAATGCAAAACGCTTTGCAAACAGTAGAACTCACAATTCTCCTGTGACCTCGGGACTTATATGTATTTTTATGTGTTATTTTGAAGATTGAGAAATAAACTTGAGACCTACCAATCTGTCCACGTTGACAAAATAAATCTAATACTAAACTCTTAATTCCAGCTTCCTGTCTTCTTAGAAGCAGACCACACTGAAAGACTAATCTTACGTCAAGGGTAGCAATTTTCTCTCTCTCTCTCTCTCTCTCTCTTTTTAAAGAAGGAAAACACAAATTACATAGTAGATATATTTGCATAAAGGTAGATCATGAAAACATTTAATTAAGACAGTGATATCTATTTCCATGAAAAAATGGAAAAGCCAGATCTCTACTCCACTGAATTTAAAAACTAGAGCAGTAGTTTACAATTAAAAATGATTATTAATTTGCATTCTGCCATTTGTCTTTACGTGAAGAATACCTGAACTCAGAATGGAAAATATTTTATTTTAAAAAGTTCACACAACGAAAGAATTGTTACAAAGCAAATTTATTCAGAGCATATGTAGATATTAATTATAAGAAAAAGTAAGATGTATGGGTGCATATGTGCATTTGTGTTGCAGATAAAATTGATTTTGAAGGTTGAGAGACATGACGATACTTGTTAGGTATGAGAGAGACAAGACCAGAGGCGCCGGGAAGCTTGACTACAGTGCGGTACTCAGTTGAGACTTGTCTTTGCCCCATGGCCTGCAGCGCTTATGTAGAAATTGGGGATGCTTTCACTCGTTCCAAAGGCTTACCTGATCAGACCTGCCCAGGTTGGAGTTTGGGAAAAAAAGTGTTTGAAGTAAACAGGAAAATTACTCACCTTAATGATGTGTCTTACTGGCACTGACAGCGCTTTGATAGTCTGACAGTCTTCTTTTTTTTTTTTTTAAGTTTTGGGAGGAGAGACGGGGAAAATTATTAATATGATTTTTTGAAAACATAGATTCTTATGCTTAAGCATTTGCTAGTAAGGTGGAAAAAGCGGGCTTTGTAACATTTGGAATTATGGACTCACCTCTCCTCCTACCTTATAAAGTCTATATCAGGAATTTTCCATTAGGAATTTCTACTGAAAAGAAAAGAAAATACATTTCTGTTTATTTTGTGTATTTGTTCTGCCGTATGTTGTTCACACAGAACAGATTCTTCCTAGCACTTGGGTTGTGGGTTCCCAAACTTGTAGGTTGCTTTCATCTGTCTGGTGATTACGACCATAAACCAAGTGGTGTGATCAGAGAGTTTGGTGCTGACAGAGCAAGCACACCCTGTTTTCATAGGAAGCACAATTCTTAAACCTCTGCACCTAAATCTTTGCTTAGGATCGATCAGTTGTTTGGAAAAAGCAATTATATATGTTTTGATATTTTGTTGAAACATAATAGGTATTGAATTCATACATTTTTCTTTTTTTTTTTTTTTTGTCTTTGCTAAATGGCAAATGATACACATTTTCTAAGCTTGAAGACTGAGAACTAGGTCATATGTCTCTAAACATTTAAATCTTCACTGAGATAGGGATGGGTGACCTGAGCTTATGGAAAGAGTCCTGTGAGAAAAAAATCCTGGGTTTTTCATACAGTCCCTAATTCACTTTGACCTTGGTGGAGGGAGGGAGTCAAGTGTCTTCCTTCAGGATCTCACACATATAAAGCTATAGAGTTTGAGAATTAAAATCTTTTTAACTTTATATTTTCAGATTCTGTACAGTTTATTAAACTAGATAGATGGTGCTTTATTCTGTCTAAAAGGACATAGATGGATAATTATATCTGATAAAAAATTAAACTCCTAATGATAAAAGGCTAAACGGGAACAGAATAAATGATAGGTTATGAAGGCATGTAAAACAAAAGATGTCTGTCAGCTTCCTCCTCTTCGTTCTCTGACTGGGAATAACTTGAGCATTTTTACTTTTTGTCCCAATGGTGTCCTAGTTGGAAACGAATCTGGAGGCCAGTAAAATAAAATAAGTGGAAATATTTACCGTGGTGTGTATATACCAGCCTCCTGGCAGCTCAGATATAATTAACATAATGAAAGCATTCAGTACGTTCTTACCGCACATGCAGTTCCTGTCCTGTCAGCAACGGTTTGCCTACAAACTAGAGCAAGTCTGGGTTCAAACCATTTAGAAATGTTCCATAGAAGTGGGGAAGGCGGCCGGATGCCGTGGCTCACTCCTGTAATCCTAGCACTCTGGGAGGCCGAGATGGGCGTATCACGAGGTCAGCAGTTTGAGACCAAACTGGCCAACATAGTGAAAGCTCGTCTCTACTAAAAATACAAAAAAAATTAGCCAGGTGTGGTGGCAGGCACCTGTAATCCCAGTTACTCAGGAGGCTGAGGCAAGAGAATCACTTGAACCCGGGAGGCGGAGGTGAGCCGAGATGGTACCATTGCACTCCAGCCCAAGTGATGGTGCGAGACTCCTTCTCAAAAAATAAAAATTGAAAAATAAATAAATAAAAAGTAAGTTGGGAAGGCAAGATTTGGCTCACTAGTCAGGTGGTTCCATGAGTGGGTCTATCTTTGAAGCAAGTGCTCAGATTGCCTAGTCTTTTGATCACGTGGGTAGTGGTTTATTTCCATGAGTGTTGGCTGTTTTCAAGAGATTTTACTTTGGGTTTCATCCATATTCCACATTCAGGAAACTGTCAGTTTTAAAAGAAGAGATTGTTTTTACTTGGTTCTTCTAAGGAGATTAATCGAATGTCCATGTGCAACTTAAAGTCAAAGAATCCCTGTTTTAAGAGATTTTCTTATTTCTGTTGGCAAACAATATGAAACTGAATGTACCCAAAGTGTTGGAGGTTTATAAAAATCATCAGCACTTGATTTTTTTTTTTTCATTTGTTTAAATTGTACTTGGGCTCTGGGGTACATGTGCACATGCACATCTTGCATCCTGCAGCATTGTTGCATAGGGACGTACAAGCCATGGTGGTTTGCTGTCTCCATCCCCCACCCCACCCCACCATCACCTTCATCAGGCATATTTCCTGGTGGTGTCCCTCCCCATCCTCCCTGCCCCCCACAGTCCCTCTCCTCCCCTTCATACCAACCCCCACCTAGCCCAGTGAGTGTTGTTCCCTTCCCTGTGCCCAAATGTAGACTATCACCCACTTATGAATGAAAACATGTGATGTTTGGTTTTCTGTTCTTGTGTCAGTTTGCTGAGAATTATGGTTTCTGGATTCATCCATGACTCTACAGAGGACACAAACTCATCATTTTTTATGGCTGCATAGTATTCCATGGGGTATGAGTGCCATATTTTCTTTGTCCAGTCTATAATCAATGGGCATTTGGGTTGGTTCCAGGTCTTTGCTATCGTAAATAGTGCGACAGAACTTGTTAATGACAGTTTTTACCTAAGAAAAGCGAATGCTACCTTCTAGCATGGGAACTGGTAGGCAATATTTCTGCGTTTGTTAGCATTTGAAAGTATAAAGCTTATAGGGTTGGGCAAAGCAAAGTGTTTTTGCTCTGTAACCTGTAGAAATAATTATGTCATATAATCTGGTTATTTAATATAATTGGTTGTTAATTCTCATTCATCTACCAGAAACTTAAGAGTTGGTATCATCCTGCTGATTTGGTTTTAGCAATGTCTTCTTCCCTAATTTTGTTATCACTGTACCATGGCAAACCCATCCATATGCCTACCCGTTATTCAACTGGTGGCAAAAGCCCTCTCAGTGCCTACACTTCCTTTTCCATGTCGTCCTCTTCAGCGTTAGGATCTTTCTAACACTCACCATAGTTCATGGATCCCTGATGGTCCATGGTTGGCGACTGCACGACGATCTCTAAGCATGTCACACTCTGATCAAAGTGTTTGTATTTGGCCTGATTCCCCATGGCTAATAAGAATCCCTTTCTGTTTGGAAAATGTCTTATGTTTTTCAAAACACACACATATATGTATTATCACATTTAATCCTTATAACAAACCTGTCACATTGGCAGGCATTATTCTCACTTCTCAAATGCAAAGTTATGTAACTTTTCTTGAGAATATACCTCAGTCTGAAAAGCAGGGGAATGAGCCTTCTGCTTCTGTGAGTACTGTGTTCTTTGTTTCTGTTTTTGTTTTGTTTTACTTTAGGTTCTGGGGTACACATGCAGGTCATGCAGGGTTGTTGCATAGCTGCATAAATAACCAGGTGGTTTGCTGCCTCTATCCCCACTTTGACTATATCCGGCATTTCTCCCCATTTTATTCCTCCCCACCCTCGCTGTCCCTCCCCTAGCCCCAGCCAACTGCCCCAAGTGTGTGATGCTCCTCTCTCTGAGTCCATGTGTTCTGATTGTTCAACACCCGTGTTCTTCACAGTGTACGATGCTTCCAAATGTATATTCTGTTCAACAGCCAGAGGTGGTGTTTCACAGTCAACAAAATGTTTTTTATTTTGTTTTCTCTTCCTCATGCCCTGTCTCCTGCTATTTCCTCTGTTCAAACATTTTTCTCTCTCTTTCCCCTCATTCCTGCCTACCAAAATCCCTCTACCTTGAATACTGGCAAAATGTGAATAACTATTGAATATAGATGATGAGTATATGGAATTAAGTTTGAAATTTCCAATAATAAAAATTTTAAGAAATTTCTATTTATCCTTCCTAGCTAGAGTGGCCAGATTTAGCAAAGAAAAACCAAGGATGTCCAGTTAAATATGAATTTCGAATAAACCATGAAAAAATGTTTAGCAAAAGGGTATCCCATGCAATAGTTATTAATTTCATTTCATTTTGTTTTGTTTTCTTGAGACAGGGTCTCCTTCTGTCACTTACCCTGGAGTGCAGTGGTGTAATCATGGCTCACTAGAGCCCCGACTTCTTAGGCTCAATCAATCCTCCCACCTCAGCTTCCTGATGGCTACTTTTTGTACATATATTTTGTTGTTTAGGGATGGGGTTTTTGCCATGTGGCCCAGGCTGGTCTTGAACTCCTAGGCTCAAGCAATTCTCCTATCTTGGCCTCCCAAAGTGCAGGGACTACAGGCATGATCCATCATCGTGCCTGGCCAATATTTGTTACTTATGCTAAAAAATTTCGTTGCTTTTGCAATTGAATTTTAACTAGGTGTGCTGGATATTATCTGGTAACCCCATTCCCAGCTCAATCACCAGCTCTCTAAGCAGAAGTAAATTTTTCATCTCTCTCGCCCTACTGAGGTCAGGATTAGTGAGGTGACAAGTTTAAATATGAGCTAAGCGATGACACTTGTTTTCCACAGTTTCCTGAGCCCCACTCCCTCCTTTTCTCCCTCTTCCTCCCTACCTCCCTTCCTCTCTCCTATTCATTCTTCCTACCTTTTGGTTGTTGTTAGTGTCTTAACCTGTTTCTTTTCTTCCTTTTTATTCCTGGAAATGTTTCAAATTCATTGGCATGGGCGGCTTCTCATAATAGGTTTGGTTTTTATCATTTTTCTTGTTATAACTAAAACCTGTCAATAGATAGACTCTAACTCTATGGCATAACTAAAACAGTTATGTTACATTCTTTTCCGTGTTGGGGCTAATTAGAATATTAAGTTTACAAAGAATGCAGAAAAAGCAAGCAAGATGAAGCATGTTTCTATCTTAAACAAATGAACTGTAAAGACATAGGAAGTAACATGATGATAAGCTTTTAAGAGGTGTTGCAAGTAGTGGAAAGGGTTTGCTTAAATCTCTCCCCAAACACCCCCTACCTGTACCCCAGCTAACACAGATGCTTACATATTAGTGGGCCACACAGTACCTAATTATCAACCATGGAAATAGATGTCTCAAAATTATTTGAGTTCTTAGGGATTCCCTTTAAAAAGGAGAAGAGAGCAAAAGTTTAAAACTTGGCTTAAAGGTATTAAAGAGCAAATCTGATCTAATTTATTATGTTACACCTTTCCTTTTTGGCAGTATCTAACAATACCCCAAGGATCTCAGTATTTCAGCATATTGGTTTCCTGTACTTATCTAGAATAAAGAAACTCAACAATTTGCCTATAGGATGGTAGAGCCTTGAAATAAATTTTTCTTATTATTGTTCTGTATTGTTTCTGTATTACTTGAAACGTTGGGGACAGCTACAATCGGAGGGGCCTTAAAGTCCCTTAAGCTACTCAGCATTTGCCTGTTCACCTGTATGGTGCACTACAAAAGCAACTGGTATCCTAAAACCAACCAACAAACAACAACAGACAGTGAATTTAAGGATACCAATGAGCATGGCCTTCGTTTAGGTTTTGAAATCCGTTTGCTACTCATTTCCCTCATTTTTAAATCCTCTTATATTTACACCCAGGCATCCACTTCTCTGAAAAGAATGAAGGATCTAAAATATCAGAGTAACAATGACTCTCAATAATTATAGTTGGTACTCTTTCATGAGAGATTTAAAACTCTTTGCTCATCTGACTTAACTCCTTTTGGAAGGATAGTTCAGTAGAATTGCAGTTTAAATATTGCAGTTAGAAGCAGAAAGTGGACCCAGTACTTCCCCGACCCTGGAAGAAAAATAATAAAGCATGTTTTCTATAAAATATTATGGGAACTTCAGACATAAAATGGGGCACCCACTTACATTGATTTAAGTTCTAGTGTGGGAACTGGACGTCTATTTTCATTTCATTCTACCTCCCCTTTATTTTCTTTGTTTTTTTTTTTTTTTTTTTTTTTTTGATTCACCCAGAATGGATCTTCTTATACAGTAATATTAGTTAGTACCTTAATCAGGTTTGATTTGAAGATTCTTTGTGTTACTTGTCTAGCAATAAAACTGCCTACTGAAAATAACAGCTCAGCTAAAGAGTGTGATGCAATCCTAGCTGCTGTTCATCAAGCATTTACCCTGGACCAAGCACTATGCTGTGAATATCATGTGTCTTTCTCCCAAGGCTCAGGACAAGCTTGCAGGGGGCAGTAGTATTAGTTCTGTCTTTAAGATGAGTCACACAAGGTTTTGCAGCAGAGAGGACTGTCCTCTTTTCCAGCCCTGTACAGGAAAGCAGCAGGGTGCTGCAGTGAGGGGGTTCTGGAGTCCAATCTGGCTCCACCGCTTAGTAGCTGTGAAAGACTGGCCAACTTATTTAATGTTTTGGAGTTTCAATTTACTTAACTGGCAAATGGAATAACAATATCTACTTCACAGCTTACTGTGATGATCATATAAGACATAAATAACTTAGCAAAGTGCCTAAACTGTAAATCATATTCAGTGTTAGCTTTCTGTTTATTATACATCAAGCTTAAGTCTTAAATTTTACATTGTCTTATTATGCTTTCCCCAGTATTCAGAGTATTTGAGTATATACAGACAGGTGGTAAATGTTGTGTTTCATTGAAAGTGCAGATCCTAACTTTTTTTTTTTTCGAGCAGTAATCCTCAAAAATGTCGATGTCTGCCATAATTCAGTCTATTGATCCAAACCTAAAATTGGAGACTGTCCAATTGTTTTAGGAATTGGGTTTATTCTTTTCTTCTCCAAATGCAAGCAGACAGTGTTTAACACTTTGTTTTAAAAATAGATTAGCTCTGTGTGTGTGTGTGTGTGTGTGTGTGTGTGTGTGTGTGTTTATGAGAGAGAGAGAGAGAGAGAGAGAGAGAGAGAGAGAGAGAGAGGTGGGAGATGGTGAGAACACAGGACTTGGAATGTATTCTTTGTGTGAAATGTTAAAAAACTGTTCAACGTTTTCCAATAACCTTCTTGGGCTTTGAAGCTAGAGAGCACTTTGGAATTCATGCTTTATTATATGTACATCTTAATGCTATACACTGTTGTATGTCAGCAATATATATATATAATATTTTCTAAATTGAGGATAGAATACTTGGTCTCCACCTCTTTCTATCCTAGCATGAAGTCTGACAATTCGAACACAGCAAGGACACCATAAATGCACAGGGAGACATCATACAATGTACATATAGAGACATACTATAATATGAGACTACATACTATAGTATGTCTCTATATGTACAATAAGGGCTCTGAATTTAAAGCTAAAATCTAGATTGAAGACTTCTACCCTTGTGTTATTGTGAGCAAAGTAGTTTACCTACTTAAGTCTCTGGGCTGAGAGTGCCTCCAAGAATGAATGGTTTCTGAACGTGTTTCTGTTAGGAATGTTGCGACCTTCAGTAGAGACCAGAGATTTAAGAATTCTGTACCACGAGTCATTTATTTTATTTATCTATTTATTTTGAGAGGAGTCTCATTCTGTTGCCCAGGCTGGCGTGCAGTGGCACAATCTTGGCTCACTGCAACCTCCACTTCCTGGGTTCAAGCCATTCTCTTGCCCCAGCCTCTGAGGAACTGGGATTACAGGCATGCACCACCACGCCTGACTAATTTTTTTGTATTTTTAGTAGAGACGGGGTTTCACTATGTTGGTCAGGCTGGTCTCAAACTTCTGACCTTGTGATCTGCCTGCCTCAGCCTCCCAAAATGCCGGGATTACAGGTGTGAGCCACCATGCCTATAATTCCACCATGTGTTGTTAGAAAAAACAATGAAAGAGTAGGTGTGGAAGCATAGACAATAACTTTCACCTCTAGTGTCCAGGTGTTGAAAGAAGTCAGCTACCAGTGAAGGTCTCCTAGTACTTTGGGCGCCATGGGGTAAGGCTTTGCCTTAGACCAGGGGATAAAACATATCTCAGGCAGGACCCTGAGCTCTATGTAGGACTACTGTTTTTGTAGACGACGGACTTCCTGATACATCAAGGTAAGAACTGAGGAAGGAGCGGGGACATACAGTTTGGGCCCAGAGGAGAAAGAAATGATAGGTGTAGCCGCTGAGAGTTTTGCAGGCAGTTGGGAGTAGCAAGCCACCCGGAGGGGAGGATATGTTTTCTCTACCTTAGGGGAAAAAGATAGCTGACTTGCAAAGCAGGGCACTGAGACCAACCATGCTGCTACTGCAGTGGAAAGGGGAGCTGGATAGTTGCAATATATTGTCTTCTGTCTGGAGGGAGGAAGAAAGAGATGCAGAGAGCACATGCGTGTGTCCTGTCTGTGCCCATAAAGCTCTCCGATCTGCCCAGCAACCCTGCCCCCCACCGATAACATCTTAAAGAGAAGAGGTACAGGAATATCTTACAGTGAACAGATTACAGGGTTGGAAATTAGAAGCCACAAGTTCTAATTATGTCTTATTGCTAACTTCTGGTGTGATCTCTCTGGGTCTCTCATTTATTGGGGAGTTAAAACTAGGTATGTCCAATGCGGGTGAGGGGTAAGAGTTCTCTGCCCACCAGGGTTTTTACTAGAAGAATTTTTACTCTACAGATAGTTGTGTGTCTTCCTGCATTGCTGGGGAATGTCCAGGTTTGTTTTATTGAGGGGCAGGGGAGCATGTAGATGTTCAGTAGTCAGGAAAGTTGTTTGCAGGTCTTTAATCAGCACTGAGAAGAAGAAAAACTAATTGCAGTTCAATTCTCAGTTCCACCCTTTACTGGAGTGTGACTTGAAGCTTTCGAGCTCCTGTTTCTACACCTCTAACATAGCAGAGTCATCTCACCCTGGCCTTTTTCTCGTGATAGTCGTGACTTTAGGAACCATGTAAAAGGAAGCTAACCTTACCTGAGTACCTGCTGTATAATAGTCACTCTGACAAATGCCTCCCAGTGTCTGCTCTGTGAAGATAACTGTGAATGATATTACTGTTCAGGTGGGGTTGACAGAGGTGGCCCTAGCAGGAGACACTAAATGAAAGGTCATTGTACCCTCCTGGGGAGATAAAGTTGCAAAATTACCAGTCAAGTCTGTCAAATCTTTTTAGACTGGGTTTCCAAATCCATACCCTCAGGCAACTAGAACAAGGCTGGTGAGCTCCACCCCCACCCCTTCCCAAGGTGGGTGCCAGCATGCTGCCCTTCAGCAGGGAGGACACAGCTGCCTCGGGGCCCGTGCCCAGGGCTAGCCACGAAGCTGGCTGTGGCCTCCCCAGGAAGACCCAGGACACGTTACTCTCTGCAGAGGTTTTGCTGCTTTGTGGCACAGTGCAAATGTCACCCCACTCCCACAACTTGCCAGACCCAGTGGGCTCCTGGCTGGTCTTCACAGTAAGTGAGTAGCAGACAGCCCACCTGCCTGATGTCAACATTTGTGGGCGCGGCCCCGGGAAGAATGTGCCGCTCCCAGCCGCCCTGGCTCAGGTAATTAATCCCCACAACTGACAGGTGGCAACAGGCGGCCCTTTGGCTGGGGCCATCAGGAAAAGTGCTTGGAGGAAGGATTTAAAAAAAAAAAAAAAATGATCAAGAGTACAATTCGTACATGTCTGGCGGCTAGACTGCTGTGGCAGGAAGGGAGGCAGGGAGAAGGAGATACCTTGCCAGACGACTTTGGGGCCAATTTTAGGATCTGCCTCTGCCTGATCATTGCGATAGATCCGAAAGGATATGGTGGCCTTGGACTTGTTTGCAAGCTCACTTTGCAGAATTCCCCTTCCTTTGATGTAGATGCAGTCTGAAAATGGAACGCCTCATTTGTGAATTAAACAATCTGGAGCCCAAGTTGGGGTCCCAGAGGAGAAATGCTTTGCCCAAGATGCTGCAGCAAGTCAGTGGGCAGGTAGAGGACTAGAAACCAAAGTCAGAGCTTCTTGGTTTTGTGTGCACGACTCACTGGGCAATATTTACCGTCCCATTATGCATGTGTGGTTTAGAAGTAGAATGATAAAACCGGGGTCCTAGTTAAAGGAAGGGTGATCAATTGCCTCTTGAAAGATATTAGTGTTTTCAATCTAATCACTTAGAGCTGGCTTCTCAAGACAATGCCCCAGTCCAACCCCAAACCACCTATACTCATTCACTCCCCATTTTGTATTTGGTCATTTGGGACACTGATCAGAGTACATTTCAGAGTACATTGACCTGATGTTTGTTAGGATGGACACGTATTTAAAGTTATTGAAGTGTTTTTTTTTTTTTTTTTTTTTTTTTTTTTTTTTTTTTTTTTTTTTGAGAGACAGAGTCTTGTTTTGTCTCGCAGGCTAGAGTGCAGTGGCACTATCTCGGGTCACTACAACCTTCACCTCCTGGGTTCAAGCGATTCTCCTTTCTCAGCCTCCCAAGTATGTAGGATTACAGGCATGTGCCACCAAACCCAGCTAACTTTTGTACTTTTAGTAGAGACGGGGTTTCACCATGTTGGCCAGGCTGGTCTCAAACTCCTGACCTCAGGTGATCTGCCTCAGCCCCCCAAAGTGCTGGGATTACAGGTGTGAGCCACCGTGCCCGGCCAACACTTTTTAAACATTGAATTTTTCAAAAGTAATATCTTTCTAGATATGAAATATATAATGCTTTTCAAGCCAGTATTTTTTTTAAGAGGGAAAATCCAAAGTATTGTATATTATTAGCCCATATAACTTGATGTGATAGTTAATCAGTGTATTTGAAGCAGACCAAACTCAAGCTGTGTCTAGCTCTATGAGTCTTTTTACATTTTACTGAATTGGATATTTAGAATTATTTTTTCAAAGCCTCCTTATCAAAAATTATAGTTGGACCCTCAAATTTTTATTTTCATGTATTTCATTTCTCTTCCCTAAATCTTCTCTCCCACCACATTAGCTGCCAGAACTTTATCTGGTCCTCTGGTAACACCCCATGTGTTTTGCATGATTTTTATTACTGCCAGTCTAATTATTGATTTCATCACCCTCTTACCCTTATAAATGGGCATTTTTAATTTGGTTGTTCCAAGGAATATAGCTTATAAAAAAATTAAGTCACTGAATGTTTTAGGATAGTGCTAAGACAGACTTTGTACTTCATGATGGTTAAACATAGATTAATGGAATTGTTCGGACAGCTTGACTTTTTTTTCCTCTTGTCAAGTATTTTGGATTAATTTGAGATAGTACAGACAACATTTTACCCCTGAAGTTTTTTGAACTCTCTGAAAATAGAAGCCATAAATTAGAAGTGCTCCTGGCATTTCCTGTTTGTCACTAGTGGTTATCTTTTAGATAACAGTTAAGTCCTCAATGCCATTGATAGGTTCTTGGAAGCTGTGACCTTAAAATGATTTGCAGGATGTCTTCCAGTAATTGTTTCATACAACGTCATTTTTTTTTTTTTTTTTTTTTTTTTGAGATGGAGTCTCGCTCTTGTTACCCAGGCTGGAGTGCAACGGCGCGATCTCGGCTCACCGCAACCTCTGCCTCCTGGGTTCAGGCAATTCTCCTGCCTCCGCCTCCTGAGTAGCTGGGATTACAGGAACGTGCCACCATGCCCAGCTAATGTTTTGTATTTTTAGTAGAGACGGGGTTTCACCATGTTGACCAGGATGGTCTATGTGTTTCGCTTAAAGTTACAGCTTCCAAAAAGCTATAGAAAATGTTAAATGAGGACTCACTGTATTTGTAATATCTCATTAATTTTCTCTCTTTTTTTTAAGAAACTAAATTCAGATTCCTGCAGAAAGCCAGACGTAAAGTGAGACTAACATTTGTTGGTGAATTTAAGCCTTTCTTAGAGTTTTCTCTCTTTTTAAGACCCAGCCATCTTCAGTATAAGAGCATGCCAAATGTGAATTGATCTGGAATTGTATAATCAGGATGGCTTTGATACTACCCCTCTAGTTGCCTTCCTTGAAGAGGGAGTGAGAAGAAAGGTTGGTTATAGAATTATTGATTTTTTTGTTGTTGTTCCGTGGGAGTTTATTTCATCCATATTCTCTAACATTTAGGGGTCAAGATTGAGGGGCCATGTGATTTGAAATTTCCGTATAGAATGGCATTTCTTCTGGGAGAGGCTGAGCTAAAGTTCTTGTTTTTTGGTTTTGGTGTAGTAAGCAGGGAGGATTTTGATTCTACCTTTAGGAAAGGGAGGTGTTGAAAAATTATGCAGGTGTGTGCTGATATACCTGGCATCTCTCCGCATTGTGATACTGAATTACCAGTCTGGCAGCCAAAAGCGTGTAATATAGTATGTCTACTGAGGCAGGTGGTAAAGGTAGGGTCCTAGTCACTGGAATTCATTTTTTCCCCTTCTCTTTGCAACATATTATTAGTAAAGGAGCTGCATTTACTTGTTTTCCAAAATCCCCTGGAGTTATTTTATTTGAACATGATATTTGGCTTTAAGCAGTTCACCCCTCAGTATTCTGAACTTTCTCCCATCCCTCTCAAAAGAAAACAAAATTTAGGCAAAGCTTTCTTATCCATTTCACCAGGATATTATGTAGAAAGAAAGAGCTTAACTCATTTGTTAGTTTTCAGGAACTTCTATTCCATGTCACTGTAGAAATATTTAGTTAATGTACATGATCAAAACTGTCACATCAGTATACAAGGAAATTTGGTTGAGGACCAGTACAAAATTAGGATCCTCATTCTTGCATATATATATATATATATATATATATATATATATGATCAGAAATGGCCAATAGGCTGAGGCTCTGTGTGTGTGTGTATATAGATAGATAGATAGATAGATAGATAGATAGATAGATAGATATAAATGAAATCAGAATTAGAAGTCAAAAATATTACCAATACTTTGTTTTCCATATTTTTTTTTTTTTGAGACAGAGTCTCACTCTGTTGCTAAGGCTGGAGTGCAATGGTGTGATCTTGGCTCACTGCAACCTCTGCCTCCTGGATTCAAGCAATTCTCCTGCCTCAGCCTCCTGAATAGCTGAGATTACAGGCACACACCACCATGCCTGGCCAATTTTTGTATTTTTAGTAGAGACGGAATTTCACCACGTTGACCATGCTGGTTTCAAATTCCTGACCTCATGATCCGCCTACCTTGGCCTCCCAAAACCTTGGAATTACAGGGGCTGGAAGGCCTGGCCTTCCACATTTTTTATTAAAGAGGTGATTTGTCAATGCAAATCTGGTAACTGGGTTTTCTAAGAGATTTGTACCAGATTATAAAATAATCAAACAGAAGTAACACCATAGGTTGTCTGTTTTTCTCCCTCTGAATGCTTAACTCAAGATTTAGGGGGAATCACATAAGTTGCCAGATATTTCTCAATGATTATAAAAATATTCATAACTTCTTTGGAGAGGTCAATCACTTTCAAAAATTCTTTCAAGTATTTTTTTTTTCTCTTTTTCCCCCTTTATCACAGCATTTTATTTCTGATTTCACTTAGATTTGCATAATTCAAAGAGCCACAATTGCACTGGGGGGGTCTTTCTAAATAGGCAACAAGATTAGTACAACCCACTGTTGACTTATTGAGCCAAGGACCCGATGGAGTAGAGCTGATTCTGAAAGCAGTTAGTGGGCATTTCCTATTGTTTTTATGTTCAAGCTCTCATTGTGAGACTATGGTTATACTTTAGGGAAAACATTTCAACTCTTAGATAGACTTCTTTATTTAACTAAAAAGGATGTAGCCTTATACTCCTGCAAGAATTTGGTGACGATATTTTTTGTTTTTATTAATAAGATGGCCTCTGAGCTTTATACTTGATTGTCTAATCATATAATTTTTCTAATCATGTGTTTATTCACTCAAATTCACTCTGGCACAAATACACCAGTTCTGCTTTGGCCTCATACTATAACTGTTAAAACTGTGTGGTACATGGGGAAGAACACTGGTCTATATGTCAAGATGGCCCCAGTTACTGAGAGTTTTTTTAGCAAATCTTTTCTCCTTTCTGGTGCTTAGATTCCCCATATGCAAATAAATTGAATCAAATGATCTCTAAGTTTGAATTTTTCTGATCTAACTTTTTTTTTCCTTTTCTTCTTTTTTTGTGGGAGAGGATGGGGTCTCACTCTGTCGTCCAGGCTAGAGTGCACTGGTCTGAGGTTGGCTCACTGCAGCCTCAGCCTCCTGCACTCAAGTGATCCTCTGCACCTCAGCCTCCAAGTAACACAGCCACCCCATGTGCCGCCAAGCCTGGCTTTTTTTTTTTTAATTTTGTATAGGCAAGGTCTCATCATATTGCCCAAGCTGGTCTCAAATTCTTGGGTTCAAGCAATCCTCCTGCCTAGACCTCTCAAAACACTGGGTTACAGGCTTAGCCACCGAACCTGGCCCCTAATCTAACATTCTAAGAAAATCTTAGCAAAGGTATCTTAAACTAAAAATACCTTCAAATGGGGTGACTCAATAATAGAAATATAAAACCAAGCCCTTGCTTTAAAATGTCAAGTTGGATTTTTATAGAAATTCTGTAATTAGAATATGATATTGTACTAAACGCATTATCTTCCTAGAACTAAGGAAATCTGAGTTCACTCCATTGCCCAAATTTAGTTGTGCAACCTTTGGAAATCATTTTAGCTGGGATATACTCCTGACCCTCTGTGATATCATAAAATGTATATTTGGACTTTGCCCAGCCTTCTTGACATACAATTCCTAAAATCCTTAGAATTTCCAAAGTGCTTTTTTTTTTTTTTTTTTTTTTTTTTTTTTTTTTTTTTTTTTTTGAGATGGAATCTTGCTCTGTTGCCAGGCTGGAGTGCAGTGGCAAGATCTCGGCTCACAGTAACCTCCTCCTCCAGAGTTCCAGCAATTCTCCTGCCTCAGCCTACCGAGTACCTGGGACTACAGGCACCCATCACTGGCTAATTATTGTATTTTTGGTAGAGATGCGGTTTTACCATGTTGGCCAGGATAGTCTCTATCTCTTGAAGTCACAATCCGCCCACGTCTGAAACTGCTGGGATTACAGAAATAAGCCACTGTTCCCAGCTCGGTGCTGCCATTTTTTTTTTTTTTTTTTTTTTGGTATGCCAATGCTGGCTGATGGATTCAGGATGAGGGTCTGGTCACTGGAAAGACAAAGGCACAATTAGAGGGTCAGCCCCACTCCCCCAGCCTCCAGAAAGGAGAGAGGGGCTGAAGGTGAAGCTGTTCACCAGTGGCCAATGGTTTAATCAATCATGACTAGATAGCCGGGCACGGTGGCTCAAGCTTGTAATCCCAGCACTTTGGGAGGCCGAGGCGGGTGGATCACGAGGTCGAGAGATCGAGACCATCCTGGTCAACATGGTGAAACCCCGTCTCTACTAAAAATACAAAAAATTAGCTGGGCATGGTGGCGTGTGCCTGTAATCCCAGCTACTCAGGAGGCTGAGGCAGGAGAATTGCCTGAACCCAGGAGGCGGAGGTTGCGGTGAGCCGAGACCGCGCCATTGCACTCCAGCCTGGGTAACAAGAGCGAAACTCCGTCTCAAAAAAAAAAAAAAAAAAAAAAAAAATCATGACTAGATAATGAAGCCTTCATAAAACCCCAAGAGGACAAAAGGACAGGTTTCAGCAAGCTTCAAGATAGCAAAATGTCGAGATTTTTGGAGGCTGGAGCCCAGGAAAGGAGGGCATGGAAACTGCACATCTCCCCCATGCCACACCCTCGATATCTTTTCATCTTTATCCTCTGCAACATCCTTTATAATAAACCAGTAAATGTAAGTGTTTCCTTGAGTTCTGTAAGCTGCTCCAACAAGTTAAACTCAAATTGGGGTCACAGGAACCCATATTTGGGTGGTGGGAACCCCAATTTGAAGCTGGTTAGTCGGAAGTTCCAGATGCCTGGATTTGCTGCTGGTTGTGTATAGGGGGCAGTCCTGGGAATTGAGTCCTCCACCTGTGACATATGACACAATCACCAGGTAGATAGTGTCAGAGGTGAATTGGAGAACACCCAGTTCAGTGCCTACAGCTTGGTGAGTGGTGAAAAACTCCCACACATTTGGTCACAGGAGTCTTCTTCTGTGCTGATGATTGCTGCTGTGGTAATGTGAGAGGAGAGGAAAAAAACACAGTTTGAGCATTTTCCCAAAACGTCCTCCAAACTAAATAGATCCCCGTGATTTACCTTCTTTCCTTTTGCTTCTTCTTCAGGACATGCTTCCCAATTATAGAAAAAGAAAAATTTTAATGTCAGTACTTCCTTTAGATCAGCTCCCTTAGTGTAAGGGTTACTGCTGGTTCCCTAATAGCCAGAACAGGGACTGGCATGAGGCAGGTGCCCAATAACTATTAGGTGAATGAAAAACTTTCACCTCCTTAAGTCTCAGTTTTATATCAGAAAATTAGGAGAAGAAGATTTGGAGAAGAGATGTTATAATGTTCTCTCTGGGTTCTAACATCGTCTGTATTCTCTGCCTTCTAAAATCATAGGTCTGCAACAAGTTTGCATGTTGGTGCTATTCATAAAAAATTTATTTGTGAGACATTATAATTTATTTATTAAACATTTTAAGAAATATTGCAAGGCCAGGCATGGTGGCTCATGCCTATAATCCCAGTACTTCGGCAAGCTCAGGTGGATGGATCACACTTGAGGTCAGGAGTTTGTGGCGGGGAATCAAGTAAGACTTCTACAAGCCCAGACTTAGAGGAGGATAACCAGGCATAGAAAGAGTGTGCCTGGCCAGGTGCAGGGGCTCACACCTGTACTCCCAGCACTTTGGGAGGCCGAGGTGGGTGGATCACCTGAGGTCAGGAGTTGGAGACCAGCCTGGCCAATATGGTGAAACCCCATCTCTACTAAAAATACAAAAAATCGCTGTGCACTGGGGCAGGCACCTGTAATTCCAGCTACTCGGGAGGCTGAGGCAGGAGAATCGCTTGAACCTGGGAGGCAGAGATTGTAGTGAGCCGAGATTGCTCCACTGCCCTCCAGCCTGGGCGACAGAGTGAGACTCTGTCTCAAAAATAAATAATAAAATAAAATGTGTTAGCTCCCTTTTGGAGCAGAAAGTGGGCACATTTTTATAAGGTAAGGAGGGAAGCGAACAAGGGCAAGGGGTCCCCCGTGCTAGCTTGCTGCCTTATCTACCCGACAGTTGACTCGGCACCCTCCTGGGCAGATATAAGTTGTGAAAGTGGCCAAACAGGCATACATAAGATGTGCCCTCCTGATGGATGGAAGTCCGGAGGCAATTTGGAAGGTGGAAGTTCTGAGACCACCCCCTGAAGGTGAAAGATCCATGGCAGGTGTGCTCTGGACTATCAACTCTCTAGGATGATCTGTCTTGGAGCACACAGAACTTACCTGCAGGGAGTATCTGGTGAAGGGGAGGTGAAGGGTTATATTTGCGTTTCTGAAGGGCTAAGTAGGAAACAGGGAACAGGGGCAAAGGGGAAAGGAGAAGAGAAAACAATAAAAAATAATAGTAATTCATTCCCTTTTTCTTAGAAAAAATGGGAGTACTCAGTTACGACTACATGAAGGCAGAGGGAGGGAACAGAGAAGGCTGAATTTAAATCGGATTTTTTGACTTCTTGTGCAATAAATCAGTGTCGCCCACAATCGTTGGTCTTGGACACAAGTCTGTTTCCTGCTGCTCTTAAGATCTAAGAACTGAGCCCTCTCCCCCTTCACAACAAAATTGGCCTATTAATTCCAGTGTTCCTTCATGTAATTTTTTTTTTAATTCATTCAGAACTAAAACTATCCTTTCTCTGTTGTTGATGATTCCATTGACTAAGCCAGGTTTCAATTGTCTGCTGAATATCAGGAGCCCTATGCTAAAATTAGCTCATTCATTCTGCTTTGATTTTAGAAAACGGGTAAGCAAATAATTTATCGCTACTATGACCAATAACTACTATGTCAGCACTTATCACTATCTGACAGAGTAGTTACTTGTTTATTCTTGAATTTTAGCATTTTTTAGGGCATAGACTTTGTTTTTGTTTAATGCTGAATTTCCAAAACTAAAACAGAGTGTTGGTAATAGTATATGCTCAATAAAAATAAAATTTATTACCTGGTAGTTAATTGCTCTATCTCTGTAATCCCATAGCACTTTGATATAGTTCTTTTTAACCCAGTGCATTTTACTTGTTGGTGCTGCACTCTGCCTCTAGACTGTGAGCAACTTGAGGATAAGGATTGATTTTTTTCTTTCAATTTATTTTATATTTCAAGTACCATCCTAGGCAGTATGGATACATAAAATTCTGCACTCTAGGGTTTTAAAATCTTACTGCTCTCTGTTCCCAGTATAGAATAAGGACCTAGCGTTGTATAATATGTGCTCAGTAAGAGTTTGCTATATAAGTATTAAATGTTGTATGAATGAGAAGAGCTAGCTCTCATTTGTGGTTTATGACGGCAACTGACTAGCAGCTTTTACTGTAGTCTCTCCCAAGTTTTTGTTAAAATATTAATATTATAAATTCCATAACAATTGAACTAAATTGGACATTCAAGCCATTATCAGAATTTTGTAATAATTTTATGCCTTGAAAGCCTGATAGAATACAACTGAAAAATGTCCAAGTGAAATGAAAGCTGAAAACACTAGCTCTTGCTATATCTTGCTACGTTCATGGAAAACTGAAAAAGCAAAAAAGGGCTTATATTAAAAACAAAACCCTATCTATAGGGGAACATTATTTTAAATACTGAAGAAAATCATCTTAGGAACTGGAAGACATATTGAGAAGATCAGTGCAAATTAATAAAGTAACGCCATGAAGTTGGGAAAATGTAACAAACCTAGAATGGCAGGCTGAGACGAAAGCAGGACTAGTAAAAAGGGATGCAGTTCCTGAGGCCGGGCGCGGTGGCTGACGCCTGTAATCCCAGTACTTTGGGAAGCTGAGGCAGGTGGATGAGGCCAGGAGATCTAGACTATCCTGGCCAACAGGGTGAAACCCCGTCTCTACTAAAAATAAAAAAATTAGCTGGCTGTGGTGGTACACATCTGTCATCCCAGCTACTCAGGAGGCTGAGGCAAGACAATTGTTTGAATATGGGAGGCAGAGGTTGCAGTGAGCTGAGATGACACCCCTGCATTCCAGCCTGGGCGAAAGAGCAGATGAAGCAGGAGAGACATTTGAAACGTAGCTGCAGAAGTAAAAGCATTCTTTGTAGCAGAATAGAGCAGAATTAACTGTAAAAAATGATAACATACTGAAAGCGAACTTAAGAAGCTTTCCTAACATGCAAACAACAGGAAAAACTGCATAAAATGTATGATAGATAGAAAGTGGAGATCCTAAAGTAAAACTTACACATCTCTGGAAATTTATAGAAGCAGAAGGAATAAAAATACAATTGAAAAAAAAAAGTTTATTGAGTTCAAGCATGAAAGTTAAAAGGACCCACCAATTTCCAAGTAACTTGAATTTTAAAAACACATTTAGAGGCATTGTCACTTTATTTTTATTTATTTATTTATTTATTTATTTATTTATTTATTTATTTATTGAGACATAGTCACTCTGTTGCCCAGGCTGGAGTGTACTGGTGCATTCTCGGCTTACTGCAACCTCTGCCTCCTGGGTTCAAGCAGTTCTCCTGCCTCAGCCTCCAGAGTAGCTGGGACTACCAGTATCCGCCACCATGCCCATCTAATTTTTGTATTTATAGTAGAGACGGGGTTTCACCATTGGTCAGACTGGTCTCGAACTCCTGACCTTATGATCTGCCTGCATTGGCCTCCCAAAGTGCTGGGTTTACAGGTGTGAGCCACCGCACCTAGCTAGACACTTTATTTTTTAAAGAAAACAAAGAAAGAAACAAAATCCTATAAGACACTAGGGAGAAATAAGCAGCTTACTTAATTTAAAGAAATAATATTCAGATTGGCCTTGAACTTTTCTATAACACTAAAATGTGCATTGACTCAATTATTCTATTTGAAGAGATCTATCTAAAACCAACCTATATACTAAACTATGTTATATGGCATTTTTAACTGGAGTAAAATTTATACTATAAATATATTAAATGATACTAAAAGGTATGATTAAATATATAATGGTATATCCCTTTTAAATACTGTAACAGCAACCACTTGAGATCATGCTTTTAAATTAGGACATGCTCATGATATATTAAATTATAAAAAAAATACCATTCTTTGTATTATATGCCCCTAGTTTGTATAAGGATATACATGTGTTTGTGTGTGTGTATGCACATAAAACAGTCCGTAATATTAATAATGGCATGTATCTCTTGAATAAGCAAGAAATCATTTTTTTCCAGAATTCTGTGTGCACATGGTTTGACAATGATGAAACATCAATAAAAGGCAGATTGTAGGAAAGGAGGAGTTGGAAAAAGTTGATGAAAAATTTAAATTTTCTGTAACTGCTTCTCGTAGTGACAATGCTATGGGGCAAGATACTTTTTATCTTCACATAGAAGGTTTGAAATCTTTGCCATCCACCCAAAGAGCTGCCAGAAATTTAATACAATGGTCTGGCATCATCAAAAAAGTTCTTAGCTATAGAAGATATTTTTTTAAGTAGGATAAACCTATGTAGAGAAATATAGGTAACCCTGGGGAAAGCAATTTAAAAATCTGTTTAGAATGGTAAAGAAATGTATAAAGGAGAAAATAAATTTAAGCTGAAATGGAACCTGTGAAACAAGCAGAAGACCTAGAGAATTATTCTTCTTAGGAATATAAGTGTTGTCCTTTGATATATTGGTTCTGAGGACTGATAAAATATTTTAAAAAAATGCTTCACATATTACCCAGTATTAAGAATTAGACATATCAAATTTTTATGGATATAGCTAGAAGTACTTAGAAGAAACTTGGTAGAGTTAAATGCTTATATTAGAAAAAAACATGAAATTCTTAAAAAAAAAAAAAAGATGTGATTCTAGTTCAAAATAAATAGCAAACTCAACCCTGGTTTAATTCTTGCAGTCACATAAAAATAAAAATTAAAGGCATGCAGATTTGAAAAGAAGTACAACTGTCTCTGTTCACAGCTGACATGATCATCGCGTGGAAGATCATAAGGAACACATCTACAAAACACTACAAGAACTAAATAGCAAGGTCACTGGATATGTGGTCAATATACACAAGTTAGTAATGTATAAAAACATAACCTAGTATAAAACATATTAGAAACAAAAAGAAATTTTAATGTTTAAAAGTAGCATTTATGACAGTTATTTAAAAATACTGAAGGATAAATCTAACAAAATATGTACAGTATTGATACACTGAAAACGATAAGACATTTCTGAGTAAAATTACTCTGTTTAAATAGAGAGAGATCATAGTTCAAAAGACACCACATTGCTAAAGTATCAGTTCTTCCCTAAAGGACCTTACATATTTAACACGATTTCATGCAAAATCTTACCAGGCGTTTTTAGAGAAATAGCAAACTGCATGTAAATTTTGTGTGGAAAAATTGAAGGATATAAAATAGCCAAAGCAATTTTTAAAAAGAACAAAATTGAAAGACAGAGTACCTGATTTCAAGACTTACTATAAAGCAGATTAACCCAGACAATTTGACATTGACAGATGGATAGACAAATAGATCAACAGGAAAGAAGAAAGTATCCAGATATAGACCTCAACACATCTGACCAATTGATTTTCAAAAAAGAGTCTAAGGCAGTTCAACAAGGGAAAATATGCAGGTGATCTTTTCAACAAATGGTGCTAGAACAATTGGATATCTGTTAAAAAAAAAAATAATCTTAACCCCTAACTTACACCATATACAACAGTTGACTGAAAATAGATATAGTTCTAAATGTAAGAGCTAAGAGTATGAATAAATCTACTTGAAGGAAATATAGAAAATCCTCCTAAAGTTAGATTAGGCCAAGATTTCTTAGGACATAAAAAGCAAGAGCTTTAAAGGGAAAATATTGATAATTCCTCAAAATTAACTATTTTGGAAAAGCAGGAAGAAAGCCAAGCTACAGGCTGGGAGAAAATGTACTTTTAAATGTATATCTGATAAAAGACACTTGTAGCCAAAATAAATAAGGGACCCCTAAGAACAAAAGCAACCCAATTAACAAATTACCCCAAATCACCAAAATAACCCAATTAAAAATGGGCAAAAGATCCAAATGGATATTTCTCAAAATAAGATATATAAATGGACAGTAGGTATATGAAAAATGCCCTATATCACTAGTCATCAGGGAAATGCAAATCAAACTACAATAAAATACTACTTCAGTTAGGATGGCTATTAACAAAAAGACAAGATAACTGTTAATGAGGATGTAGAGAGAAGAGAAGCTTTACATACTTTCAGGGGAAATGTAAATTAGTACAGCCATTATGGAAAACAATATAGAAGTTCCTTGAAAATTTAAAAATATAACTACCATATGATCCAGCAATCTCATTACTAGGTATATATCCAAATACAAGGGGAATAAAATCAGTGTATCAAAGGGATATCTTCACGCCTGTATTTATTACAGCACTATTTGCAATAGCCAAAATATGGAATCAGTCTAAGTTTCCATCAAAGGATAAATGGATAAGAAAATGTTGTGTATATGCACCAAAGGATAGTATTCGGTCATAATAACATAATGAAATCCTAAGGCTGGGCATAGTGGCTTATGCCTGTAATCCCAGTACTTCTGGAGGCTGAGGCAGGAGGATTACTTAAACCTAAGAGTTTGAGACCAGCTTGGGCAACATAGTGAGACTCCATCTCTACAAAAACCATACACAAAAATTAGTAGGGCATAGTGGTGCGCACCTGTGGTCCTAGCTACTCAGGAGGCTGAAACGGGAGAATTGCTTGAGTCTCGGAGGTCAAGGCTACAGTGAGCCGGATGGCACCGCCATACTCCTATCTGGGTGACAGAACAAGAACCTATCTCATAAAATAAAAAAAGAAATCCTGAGTCTGTCATTTGCAACAATATGGATAAATTTGAGGACATTATGTTAGGTGAAATAAGCCAGGCAGAGAAAGACTTAAACCACATGACCTCACTCAAATGGAATCTAAAACTGCTGATCTTGTAGAAATTGAGAGTAGAATAGAGGTTACCAGAGGATGAGAAGGGGAGGCAGGGTGAGGGGAAATAAGGAAAGATGGGTCAATGAATAAAATATTACAGTTAGACAGAAGGAATAAGTTCTGTTCTAGCGCATAACAGGTGACTATTGTTAACAGTAACGTATTGTATATTTCAAAATAGCTAGAAGAGAGGATTTTGAATGTTCTTACTACAAAGAAATGACAAATATTTAATGATGGATATACTATATACCCTAATTTGATCATTATACAATATAGACATGTGTCAAAACATCACATTTTACCCATAAATATGTGCAATTATTATGTGTTAATGATAAATAAAATAAAACCTAAAAAGGGAAATTTCTATATTACAACAGGGGGAAAACACAGTCCATATTATAATTTTTTTAACTTACAAGGTACAAAATATTTAAACAGAAACTTCAAAAAATATGAAGTAATTGTATAGAATTATGTAACATGTAAGTTTGTTTTTATATGTAAATATGAATCAAATAAGTACATGACAAGATGTTCAACATTGTTAATCATTAGAGAAATGTTAATTTAAACCACAATGAGATCTACTGCATACATACCAGAGTGACATCAATTGAAAAAAACCACTGACAATACCAAATGTTGACAAGGATATGAAGTCCTCGTCTATTGCAAGTGGCAATGTTAAATGGCACAACCTCTTTGTAAAACCATGTGGCAGTTTCTTAGTAAGCACACACTTACCCGCCATCATATTCCTAGGTATTTAAGAAAACGGGAAATGTACAGCCTTACAAAAATTTGTACATGAAGGTTCATAAAAGTTTTATGGCCGGGCGCGGTGGCTCAAGCCTGTAATCCCAGCACTTTGGGAGGCCGAGGCAGGTGGATCACGAGGTCGATAGATCGAGACCATCCTGGTCAACAAGGTGAAACCCCGTCTCTACTAAAAATACAAAAAATCAGCTGGGCATGGTGGCGCGTGCCTATAATTCCAGCTACTCGGGAGGCTGAGGCAGGAGAATTGCCTGAACCCAGGAGGCGGAGGTTGCGGTGAGCCGAGATCGCGCCATTGCACTCCAGCCTGGGTAACAAGAGCAAGACTCTGTCTCCAAAAAAAAAAAAAAAAAAAAAAAAAAAAAGTTTTATACACAGTAGAAAAAAATTGAAATAATTGGTGAGTTGATAATAATGAAATCTATTTAAAAATACAATGGAATGCTGATACATGCAAAAACCATAAATATCAAAAGCATTATCATGTAAGATTATATATTATATTTTTTCATTTATATAAAATTCTGGAAAGGTAAAATTAGTGAAAAGTAACTGGTACGTGATTGCTTAGGGCCAGGAGCTGGGGAGGGGCCTAACTGCAAAGAAGAAAAAGATGATTGGAACGGGGATGGAAATATTCTATATCTTGTTGTAGTAGTTACACAATGGTGTTCCTTTGTCAAGCCATCAGCTTTTGCACTTAAAAATTGGTATACTTTGCAGAAAAGTATACCACCACATGAAACAAAACAAAACCCCCATCCAAGAAGAAAAAATTCGGCCTTAGAATAAAAAGAATCTCAGGTCAATGTTAAGGAGCCATTTAGAGGTGAATTTTTAAAATTCCACAGAGGAAGAAAGATAGTAAAATAGAGTATGTGTGTTCAAATTTACAATTTCTGCTGACTTGAATCATCAGGGTATTTTAAAGTCTTGGTAAAAATCAGATTCGTATGTTCCAGTCTTGCAGAAGTCTGGAAAATTGGAGATGATAGCGCTATTTCATAAGAAATAGAGAAGTGAGCAAGTCTAAGGAATTGTTAATACATGTAGACCAGGGAGACTGAACTTAGTACTGGGGGAAAAAAAATAAATGTCATCATGGAACAGATTTGCAAACAAGTAAACAGAACAGCAGAGACCTGGCTTTGGAAAAAGAAATAAAGCAGTTGTGCCAGACCACTTCAGCACACAGGTAGTTGAACCAAAAGCAGTAAACATAATTCATCTTGGCTGTGGTCAGATATTTTGATTTAGTCAAATATGAAACCCTTACCACTACAATTGGAAAATGTGGTTTGCAGTACCAGATACAGTACTAGCTGAAAAGTGCTATCTCAGTTGTCCTGGCATGATGTGGAGAACAGAGGAAAAACAGAAGTGTACCATGCTGGGAATATCATCTTTTTCGTTGTTGTTGCTTTTAATGATTTTAGGTTTCAGATTCAGTGGATACATGTGTAGTATTGTTACATGAATATATTGTATAATGATGAGGTTTGGGGTTCTACTGTGCCTGTCACCCAAACAGTGAATATTGTACCAAATGGGTATATTTTAACCCTCATCCCTCCTATGTTCCTTATTTTTGGAGTCTGCAGCATCCATTATTTTCATCTTTATGTCCATGTGTATCTTTCTTGGTTATCTTTGTATTTTTATTAGAGACTAGAGTTCTCCGTGTTGGCCAGGCATGTTGTAAGCTCCTGCCTGACCTCAAGTGATCTGCCTGCCTCGGCCTCCCGAAGTACTGGGATTACAGACATGAGCCTCTGTGCCTGACCACATGTGTATTCGATACTTACCTCCCACATTTAAGTACACAGAGAATTTGATTTTCTTTTTCTGAGTTGTTTCACCTAGGATAATGGCATTCAACTCAATCCATGTTGCTGAAAAGGACATGGTTTCAAGGAATAACATTTTGAATTTTGGGTGTGTTTGAAGCATGAAAAAGTTCCTATGGGTTGAACATGGGGTAAGAAATGTGTGTGGGTGGGGGTGGAGGGGTAGGGAAAATTAGAGATAGATAGGACCGTAATACAGAGGACCTCATAAAGTCCTTAAGAAACCATGTTAAAGAGTAGGACTTTATCCCTGAATTCCCAGATCCAGCTGGTAAGAGTGTCCACATTGTTTTCCACCTAGCCCAAAGTCTTTTCAACTCTTGTCACTTGCTGCCTCTCCCTACAATCAAATGAGCAAACAATATACTGAGAAATTAATGAAACCGTGTTACGTAGACTACTTTTGAGCTCCATCATAAGTTTTGGAGAAGAGTATAAACATTGTAAGTTGATTCAGTAAAGAACCACAATGTTGGAAACTGGAAAAAGGTAAAAATTTGCATGAACTAGTTAAGAGAATAGAGAGATAAGAAATTGTCATGATGAAAAAAAAAAGAGAGAGAGAGAGAGAGAGAGAGAAATTGTCATGACAAGACTAAGATAGACTCATATACCAGTTACTAAGCAAGTACCATTCTGTACATTTATTTTCTTGTTTATAAAATAGAGATACTAATTCAAGTCAATTATCTGTTATCTGCAATTCTGAAATTCCAAGAACTCTGGAAATCAGAAGTTGATTCCGTTTTATTTTGATTGCCTAAGTTTGTGGTACACTCATTTGGTGGTGTAACCCAGGTTTCACACTCATTTGTCAGTGTGAATATTTATGAATTCTGCAGAAATAATGTTTGATCTTAGGGTGCTACGCTAAATTCTGCTGGATACACTTATATGTTATACAAACTTTGCTCTTTTTTTAAAATCTAAACAATTCTGGACTCTGAAACATCTAGCCCTAGAGGTTTTAGATAACAGATAGTATGTTTGTAATACCTTCCTCTTAGGGTTGTATGAGGATAAAATTTCTTAAAACAGAATGAAGTAAATGATGAAGATATTATTATTTATCATTAATTAAGCTTAAAAATTAGATTCCCACCCCCATCCTTGAGAATGAACAAGAATTAGCACTTGATGATCTTTAACCTTCTTCTTAATGCTTTCTTGCTTTACTCGGTCAAGCTTGATTTATAGTATATCAGTTATTAAAATGAAATGTTTCTCTTCAGAAGCTGTTCCAATATGAACACTCAACCTTCATTTCTGCAATCTTTACATACTTGGAAGATACCTTATTTGTCTTCAGGTATTAGTTGACAGACGTATTTTTCAGTCACATTTCCTAAGGGTCATCTTATGAAATTCATGGTTAGATTATGCGTTATATACCTCCTAATGAAAATACAAATGGATATGCTTATTTTCTTCAAGTTCTCAATAAAAGTGAGTTCTTAATATTATCATGAAACAATTTCTGTGTAAGTCGTTAGTTAAAAGCACAAGGGCAAAAATACCCGTCTAGATTTCATTCAGTGTTTCCCAAGTAGAATTTTATTTCTGTGGTTGAATTTTGGCATGTTTCCTGTTTCTTCAAGCTATGTAAATCCCTTTCGCTGTGTTTAATCCATGGCCTCCGGGCATGGAGGGCTGATTCTGCAATACTTTTCTAGCATTGGGAAACGTTTAACTAAAAATTTCATATGCTGGAATACTTGGAAGAAAAGCAAAGGTCATTTAAATAAATTCTATATTTTCAAATGAAGAAATAAAGCAACATTTTCAGTGTGTGAGTTTTGGCAAGACACTTGCCATTAGAGATAGTTAGGGTGGCACATATCATTAATGAATCCAATTGTCACTCTTGCTCTGCTCCCCCCGTCTTTCCTCTGGGAGGATGGTGGGGCCAACTTATAATTGCAACGTGTGTGTGTGTGTGTGTGTTTATCCTTTGTTTGGATACCATGTTACTAGGTGCCCCACTCTTGGCCAGCAATTCCAGTGCCTGGGTGGTTTGCCTGAGCAAAGTGCCTCAGTGGGTAGGAATGAAGGGATAGGGCATTGACCTAGAGAACGGGAGTGATAAGGGTTACTGTATTGTAAGGATTATCATGAAGGTTCTCTTCTGCTTCAGAAGTGGTGGGAGGAAGCAACACAGGATAGGATCTCTATTTGGTTCTAGGTCTCGGGCTTTTTCCACCCTGTTTTTGCCAACTCAACAACCAACTAATCATCATTGAACTTCCTCTCCCTGGGGAAGGAAAAGTTTCACTCACTTGATGTCCTGGACTACTGGTGTCTTTATTCCACAGTGCTTCCTTCTTTTTAATTTTCTTGCTTTTTTATTTTTTAAATGGTGTAAGGAGACTGACTACATGACCCCTTTCAGCTCTTGCATTCTCCTATGCTGTGACATTAAAAGAAAAATGCAGTCGTTCAGGGGAGTTTTTGTTTTGCAGTTTTCAAGAGGGCTGACCTCAAGTGAAATCTCTTCACTCTCTAAAAGATATTCCATCTTTAAAAAATTTCCATGAACCCTAATTCCTATGAGTCTCTCTAAAGTATATTAAAGACTGGATTAATTATGATCTAGGCAGAAATCTCTCTTAATGGTTTGTTGTTTAATATCGCTCAGCACATGACAGCACTCTTCTCTGACTTAGTTTCTGGTAATCTATGAAGCTACTCATGGTATTACTCATTTAAACCTCTCTGAGCCTCAGCTTCTTCATCCTAAAGGAAAACAACAGGAAATAATGGCATAAGTAAGTTTTGATAAACATAAAACCTTTTGTAAACATAGGGTTTTATTAAGGAGAGCGAAAATTATTACTTTCATTAATGAATATAACTTCCTCTAATAAGATTGACATATGTCAATCACATCTATAGTGGTCAGTAGTAAACATGAGGCATGCAGCTATGAAAAGTGGACAGATGATTGTTGTTCTGATTTGGAATGTAACAGTATCTCCTGTTGGTTCTCTCCTTCCTTTCTCTACCGGCCCCAACTCTAAGCAGTATTCCACTGAACTGAAGAAATTGTACTGCCAAATTGCAAAGACATGCCCCATCCAGATCAAGGTGATGACCCCACCTCCTCAGGGAGCTGTCATCCGCGCCATGCCCGTCTACAAAAAGGCTGAGCATGTCACTGAGGTGGTAAAGCGCTGCCCCAACCATGAGCTGAGCCGTGAATTCAATGAGGGTAAGCAGTATTTGAATCTCTAACTGTTCAAGTAACCTCCCTGAAGGTCAAGATTCTGTGGGTGTTTTTGTTTGAGACCCACCTGGTTTAGACTTCCGCACTCTGACGGCGTATCAGTCTGCCTTTTTTTCTTCTTTTAGCTAGCAGAGTATCTAAGAATAATGATGAATAAATTCGTGGCTTTCATAGTGGTTGAATTATTTACTTTAATATTAGTAATTACTGGATGGCCTGGGCTACCAGTCCATTACTCCCTAATGCTTCCTTCTTTTTATTCTTCTTGCCTTTTTTTTTTTTTTTAAGTAAGAGGGTATAAGGAGACTGACTACATAGTAGCTATTCTGCTTGGCCCAGGCTATAGTATGTTCAGATTTAGTGTTTTCCCAGAAAGATTCTCAAGTCTAGACCAGTTGAGAGCTGGAAGGGTAAAAGAAAGGAGCATCAAAAGACAGAAATAAAGAAAGAAAGAAAGAAAAAAAAAAAAAAAACAGAAGAAAAAAGCGGGAAAGAAGAAAAAGAAGATAAGAAGGCAAGTAATGTGTAAGAGGAATAAATAGAAGGTCTAGAGCATACTGGAGGCAGTCATATAAAGGACTGGGAGTCGGGGGATGAGGTATCTTGAAGGCCACCTTTAGGCTCTATAACCATGAATAAGTCATGCCTAATCTTCTGAGTCTCAGATCCTACAACAATTTAGCAGAAAAGGTCAGTATTTCCAAGAGTTCCCTTAGATCTGATATTATAGTTCCATAAAGGGAGGCTAAATAGAGTGTTAAAAAGTGGAAAAGAATAAAGCATATGGAATCCTCAAAGAGTATTGAGGGTGCCGAAGATGTTGGGGGTTAGGATACTTTATGGAAAAAAAAATTAAAATACAAAGATTGGTAATATAGAGAATATAACAGATTGTAGAGAAAATAATGAAAGAAAAAAGAGACTGGATTGGAATTTAAAAGGAGAAAATAACGTCACAGTACTCCTTAACACAACTGTGTTTCACACTTTAGTTTTGAGTCCGTGCCAGCATGACCTCATTATCCATACCTTTGTGTCTTGCTCTTCACTTAACTATCTGCCGTAAAGAATACTACCTTATAGATAGACTTCATTATTAGCTTTCATCACTTGGTTTGCCATCAAGATGACATACTATTTTTAAGTGTTTTCTCACTTTTTAAAATAATAATTGCTTTCAGTTTTAACCATAATAGATAATGCAGAAGAGGACATTTTGATACACTTAGCCTTTTACCTTTATTGAATGATTTTTGTAGACTGGGACTATATGACCTAACAACTGTTAAGAACAGCTTTACAGGTCTCAATTCTTGGAGCATCTTCTTTCTTCTGGAGCTCTGCTAAATATCACAATTTTACAAAACTTTGCCTAGTTTCTTTTTTAAAATTACATTCCTTTTCTTATACCCAACTTGGGACTCCTTCAGCACACAAAAGGCAGAACGTTTCTTATCTTTATAATCAATACAAGGTCTAAAAGTGGAGAAGGAGGAAAGAAGAAAAAGTGGAAGTCACGTCCTTGCCATCTGCTGCTTCTCAGTATATTTGCTGGTCAGACTTTTGGGCAGCATTTTCTCAGTGAAACTGATTTTTTAAAAATTAATTTGCTGCTTTCCCTTTCATTTTCCAGGAAGCTGGCAAAATTTCCTCCATGGATGAGATCACAGATGTAGTTATAGATTCCTATAAAAGCTTGAATCATTAACCTTAAACTCCAAATTATAGGACTGTTCCCTTAAATATAGATGAGGATTCCAGCCCTTTCCGTTGCTATAAAGGTTAAGAAACCTTCATGTATTCGGTATCTGGCTACGAGATCTGCTCCTTTGTTCAAGGATGCACATTTTCTTTATTACAGAGATCATTTCTTTTGCCACCAACATCCTGTTCATGCGATTTCATTTTGTTTTCTTTATTTTAGGGTAAGGAACTAACTCTTCTAACGTTTTCTGCTCTTCAGGACAGATTGCCCCTCCTAGTCATTTGATTCGAGTAGAGGGGAACAGCCATGCCCAGTATGTAGAAGACCCCATCACAGGAAGACAGAGTGTGCTGGTACCTTACGAACCACCCCAGGTAAAAAAACAAAACAAAACAAAACAAAAAACCAAACCAAAGAACAGCACTCTATGGAGTGAGCAGACTTGAGAGAACATGTGTTTCAGCAACAGGGATGTTTCTAGCATCTATCACTGTCTTAGTCCTTGTCATCAAATACGTAACATTTTTGTATTTTTTTTTCTACCTATTCTCCACATGCTTTCCCTTCAGAATGCCTAAATATGCACTGAATTAACTTGGTAACATGGCTCTGTGCCTGTATTCTCATTTAAGGGCCAGTAACAATTGAACTGGCAATTGGGTTTATACATGGCATCGTTGTATCCAACTGGCAATTAGACTGGTAGTGGATGTACAATAGTAGTGGGTGCAAGTGTTACCAGAAGTGGGAGAGCCTAAGAGGGATTTCTTAGCTGAAGTTTGAATGAACAGATGATAGATTTGTAAATCTGTTGTGTGAGGCCAGTACGTTAGAGTAACAGAACCCAACTTCTTTGGTTTGCTGGTTTGCTGTGTAGACCTTCAGCATGCAACCATCCCTCTCTAGGCTTCAGTTGCATTTCCCATAAGTGTGTACTTTGGACTAGATTATTTTTAATTCTGAGAACCTTTTGAGCGCTCAGATATTATTAATGGAAGTGTATATTCAAATCTATATTGTACTTTTTTATCCACATAGGTAAGATACTCTTGGAGTATTGCTACTATTTTAGCAATTATTTCCAGCTTTCACTTTTCAGTGATATTCATGAAGGTGGTATAGCCTATTTGAACTACATGATGTGGATCAACTTGCAAATGAACAGAAGTAATGATCACAAAATCTGTTAAAGCCTGTCTCACCTCATGTAGTTAGTGTTCAGTGTTGCAAACATTAGCTTTAAGCTTCCCTGGAGGCAAGATGAAGAAAAATCTGCAACAGGGTTCAGAGTTTGCCCTTTTTGGTGGAAGCATATCATTTTATCAGAAGTGGAATTGCTTAAATAGAGGGAAGAACTGAGAGGGAACAAGATCAGTTCAAACCGTCATTGACACAGATTATTTTCCCCTTGTTTTCAGGTTGGCACTGAATTCACGACAGTCTTGTACAATTTCATGTGTAACAGCAGCTGTGTTGGAGGGATGAACCGCCGTCCAATTTTAATCATTGTTACTCTGGAAACCAGAGAGTAAGTGGCATATGTAGAGTTGTCGTTCTACAAAAAATCATGAGCAGAGGGCAAAGTGAAATTGTGTCTGCTTTACCGTTAACTGCATGCACAGCGGAGAGCTACTCTTGATTTTTGTTCTTGGTGCTTTAAATCCATGCTGCAGTTACATAAAAGATCTAAGAAAGTGGACACAAAAGAGGGTGGGTAAAGTTAGAGGGGGAAAAAAAAAAAAAAAGCTAGGAAGGTGTGCAAGTCACTTCATACCTGAATTCTTGACATTTGACTGAAATTGTTCCTGATTAGACAGTGGTCCTCAAGGCATGACAGTTTCTTTAAGCCTGCGCTGCCTTAGGGGATTTTATCCTAAGACATCTACTGGCTTAACTCAGGTTTCCTTCAAAATATGTAGCTAAATACAACTGTTCAGCGAATAGCTTGGAGGTTCTTTGGAGAACAAATGGAATGTTATTCACTAATATTGCTTGTGGGATGTGAGCACTTTTGTGTTCTGCCAAATGCTTTTGGGTCCATTCTCAAAGGCACCATGGCTAAGCTGGTAGTATCTTGGTGACAGCCCATGTGGGAAACGGAAGTGGGAGATCTCCAGGGGACTTTCCAATGCTTTGAATTTAACTCTTCCTTCCCCTTTGTTCTAATTCCTAGTGGGCAGGTCCTGGGCCGACGCTGCTTTGAGGCCCGGATCTGTGCTTGCCCAGGAAGAGACAGGAAGGCAGATGAAGATAGCATCAGAAAGCAGCAAGTTTCGGACAGTACAAAGAACGGTGATGGTACGAAGCGCCGTAAGTAGATGTAGTAGCCACATGGGGTAGAGTTGAGTCTTCTCCAGATGTTGGAGAATGGGGTGATTTGGAGAAGCTGCACGATAAGACTTGTGACCTTCAGCAGCAAGAGGTATTTCAGCCCTCAGAGCCTGTGAGAATAGGTATAGCATTGAGATGGACTCCAGGCGGTATTACAACTTTACAAAAGCAAGTAGTCATTGTGAGGATTTCTTAGTCCAGGGATTCTCAGAATGTGATTTCCAACCAGTAGCGGAAGCATCATTTATTCACAGACATACACCAGCAAGACATGGGGTTTCCTTCAAGATTACTTAAGCCAAAGGCCATTTCCTAGCATACTGAATTTCTTTATTTTATGTATTCTTCCCCACCATCCTTCCACCTCCTCATTGCTAGGATCACAACCAATATAAAAACAATTGTCACCAATTAAGTGGAAGCTTAGGACTAGAGCCTCTAATCTTACAGGTGTTGCTGGCAATACTGTCCATTTAATATGTATTATGAAATCTGATTAATATTAATATTTAATTATTAAATTTAATGTGCATTATTGCTTTAGAAATGTTCTCAGGATGACACTTGCATTTTTCCTCCACCAGCGTTTCGTCAGAACACACATGGTATCCAGATGACATCCATCAAGAAACGAAGGTCCCCAGATGATGAACTGTTATATTTACCGGTAGGTCTCCCTTGGGTGTTCATGGTTGCTTCATTTTAACCTTCTCTGAAAGAGCTTTTACAGTAGGAACATCTTCTAGTTATCTGTGACAATGGAAGAGAAGGTGTCCTAGTCAGTTGAAGCTGCTTCAACAAACTACCATAGACTAGATGGCTTATAAACAACAGAAGTTTTTTTTCTCACCATTCTAGAGTCTGGAAGTCTGAGATCAAGGTGACATTCTAGTTGGATTCTGGTGAGAGCTCTCTTCTGAGTTGCAAACTGCCATTTTCTCCCCATATTTTCATATAGTGAAAAAGGCTAGAGAGTTCTCTAGGGTGTTTTTAATTTTTTTCATAAGGGCACAAATACCAAGTATGAAGGCTCCACCCTCATGCCCTAAATTACTTCCAAAGGACTCACCTTCTAATGTATCACAGTGGGGTTAAAATTTTAACAAACCTTCAGTCCATAACGGAGAAGGGGGAAGGGAGTTGAGGGCTGGTGAAATACAGGAGAGAAAATATGTGTTTTTTTAAATTAGGAAACTCTTCTTTCTCTGTACACTTTCGGACTATATGAATAGCATGAACTTCTCTGCTTATCTACCCACCCAATTAAAGCTAAACTCCAAATAGAAGTTTTCCTCCCCAAATATTTAAAATTAACTTGCCTTTTATTATTTGAAAATGGTAAGATTATCCTAGGGAGCATGGCCAGCAATTTAGGCCAAAAGTTTTGTCAGAAAAAGTTCATAAAATTGATAATACAACAATTATAGCCTTGACTTTGATGTCTTTTAGGGAGCGCTATAAAGAAAGCCAAGCAAGGCAGAACCCTGAACTGCAGTTGACCCCACCCCCCCACCATCTGCCTGTTCCACATCTGCAGATTAAATCACAGATCAAAAATAGTTGGGAAAAAAATAACAATATTACAATAAAAATAATACAAATATAATAACAATACAGTATAACAACTAATTGCTTAGCATTTACATTATATCAGGTATTTTAAGTAATCTAGAGGTAATTTTAAGTATACAGAGGATGTCCATAGGTTACATGCAAATATACCATTTTATATAATGGTCTTGAGCAACTGAGGATTTTAGTATCCACAGGAGCCAGAGTGAGGGTGGGTAATCATGGAATTAGTGCCCTGCTGATACCAAAAGATACCTGTATCTGTAAATGGCCAGAAGTCTTAGCACAATTATTATGTAAGAATCTCATTAATTCCTACCAGGAACATTACTTTTCTTGAGATCACTTTATTAGATTATGCTTGCAGTTAGTTGAATTCTTATTGCATTAACTCTTTGCCATGTGGAGTGGCAGTGAAATTTTAGTGGTTAGTATAGCCCTTGATGCCATCTAAAGTGACATGAGAAACAGCCAAGCAGGGCCAGGAGATTTGACCATGACCTACCACCCTGGTATTGAACTAAAGAAACTCACCAGGTTGAGATGTGCCACACCTTCTTCCTCCTCTTCTTTGGGTCCTGATTCTCAGGGGAGTAAATTGCCAGTAGACTAATCAGTTGGTGAGCTCACTGAGATTCTAAGTGTCTTGTTTCTCAAGCTATATATGGAAACTGATTTGTGACATAAAGTAAAACATTACCCTGATAAACTAAATATTCCAAAAGACTTAACGTGTTTTCAGCTGATAAAACAAGAACTGCTTGAAAAATTGTTTTAAAATTTCAGTTTGTACTCAGAAGGAAGTACCCTGTAATGTGCTATACCTCGAGATTAGAGAAGGCTTAGCCAAACTATAATTTATGAGTGAAGAAAAATTCCATTAATTCAATACATACTTTGTTGATGTTTGGTAAGTGGCAAAGCAGCTAGACCTTGAACATTTTGAGATCAATAGGACACAGTTCTTACTTTCAACTACCTTGCCTTCTATCAAGGACACAAACTGTTATAATGCAATAAAGTACACATTTCCTAGAGCAGGGCCTAGTGCTGTGTGAGTACACAAGAAGTTTCAAAGATGCAAACTGTAAGAGTAAGATCAAGAAAAGCTGCTCAGATAAGGGGCCCCACAGCTGAGATGAGTAAGAGCTAATTCAGCAAAAGGTAGAGAACGTCTTTTATTTCTGAATTCTGACTAATTCTCTCTTTCCTACTCAGTGCAGCAGCTGGGGTGAGGCAGTTAAAGTGCCTAGGGTGCAAAATTTAAATATTCACTCACTCCCAGGGCAATGCACGTGTGCTGCAGGCCTCTCTTGCCTCAGTCTCGTCCTGGCATTGCTCATCCATTTTTTTTTTTTTTTTAATAGGATCTCACTTTGTTGCCCAGGTTGGAGTGTAGTGGCAGGATCATGGTTCACTGCAGCCTCAACCTCGCAGGCTCAAGCAATCCTCCCACCTCAGCCTCCCCAGATAGCTGAGACTACAGGTGTGGGCCACCATGCCTGCTAATTTTTGCACATTTTATAGGGAAAGCGTTTTTTTCCATGTTGCCCAGGATGGTCTCGAACTACTGAGCTCAAGCAATCTGCCCCCTTCAGCCTCCCAAAGTGCTGGGATTATAGGTGTGAGCCATCATGCCTGGCCCTGCTCATAATTGTAAAAGCTGTTAGGAGATTTTAAAAAAGATTTTAAGGGACTCTCCTAAAGAGAGAAACATATCTTATCCCACATGAAAACTTTTATGCTATCAGACATAGGTACAATCTATGCTTATTTTTTGTAGTAGTTTAATGAAGGTGTTGTAAAATATCAATCATCTCATTGCCCGTAAGAGAAATATAGGATTAGGTTTCTATGCACCTCTGCTCACATACATTTTATCAAGAGATAAATATATAACTTCATTTGTTGTGTGTTTCTGTTAAATGACATTTTATTCGATATATACGGTCGACTCATTAACACCCGACTTGTGACCAGTTAGCCTTGTAACTCATGCCTGCATAAAGCTTCTCTAACACACATATCTTCTCCATAAAGCATGGAACAACCTTCTCGCACTTAGGAACACTAGACAGCACTTCAGTACTGCACCTGAGGGTCTTTTTAAGTAACAAAATCACCAGTGAAAAGCACACAAATGTAAAAAATGTGGTGCTAAATAGACCATGAAAAGAACATAGGCTTACAGCATGAGAGCTGAAACAAGATGGCAGAGCACCTCCTTGTTCGACCTCAGCTGGAAACACACACAGCTGAAACACACCCAAATTTTTGGTCACTCTGCATAGGTCTGAATGACCAGGAAAGGGCCAGTAGTATTGACTTTCGTGTTACAAATAAACGTTAGCAAATAGACAAATTGCAATTATGGATTCCATGAATAATCAGGATTGACCACACTTCTAACGGTTCTACAGCCCTTCATGTTTCCTTCTTCCCTTCTCACTTACATAGGTGAGGGGCCGTGAGACTTATGAAATGCTGTTGAAGATCAAAGAGTCTCTGGAACTCATGCAATACCTTCCTCAGCACACAATTGAGACGTACAGGCAGCAGCAACAGCAGCAGCACCAGCACTTACTTCAGAAACAGTGAGTGTATCAACGTGTCATTTTAGGAGGCATGAGTGAGAGTGACGTTATTTGGATCAGCAATAGGGTGACGGATGGGCAGTATGGAGCATAATGGGACGTGGCAGATTGTAATAGATTCAGATGGCCTGGTGTGCCAATCCTCTTTCAGTTGCAACCTTTTGGTGTGTCTTATCATAACCTTCCCTTGAGAGTTCCACTTACGTTCTGAAATTAAATCTAAACCATTTCCGGCAAATTACAAAGAAACACACTAACAGTTAGTTCTCTTCTTTATAGGCCTGATACATAGACACTTACCAATAAAAGAATTTTGAGTACACACTCTGTTTGGTAGTAATGTGTGTATTTGAAAACATGACATCTTTCTTCATCCCGATGGATTGTCTTGCAAATTTCCTGGACTGCACACAATCCACTTTCGGAAATAACAGTGTAGAACAGGGATAGCAAATCGATTTCACTGTAATAAAAAGTGACTTTTTTGAATGCTGTATTGAGAAGAATTTTGAGACCTAGTATGTGACAATTGGGAAAATATCTGGGTGCAGAAGGATACGGTAGCATCATGTTGCCATATTTTAGCATCTCTGCTCTAGATTGTCTTCCAGTAATATGTTTTTACCTAAATCAAGAGAGATTTTTCAAGTGTATTACCACATACATATAATCAATGTACACGTTAAGCTTTGCCTTGAATCTTGGATCTTTTATGATGGTATTTTATGACTAAATAGAATAGAATAGCTCTTAGGAAAGGTTGAGAGGTTGGCCAATAGGGACTCTGTTTATATTTACCTTTCTGTGGTTAAAAATAATCACTTGTTAGTTTAATTAAAACATTATATATGTGCTGGAAATATTGTCAGAGACTCTGTAGATAAATGTAAAATATATACATGATGAGTCCACTTGAGTAATGTAGGCTTTCGACTTCATACTTTAGGCAAAAAGAAAGGAAGTCAAAAACTATCTTGCCAGAGGCAAAGATTATGTTTTACAATAGAAATGTAAATGAGCAATAAAAAATGGTTAATTTCTATGTTATCAGCTGTTGTTGGGAGTTAGCTACGGAAAATGTAATAGAGTGCTCATTATTATTATTATTATTATTTTGAGATGAAATCTCGCTATGTAGCCCAGGCTGGAGTGCAGTGGCACAATCTTAGCTCACTGCAACCTCCTTCTAGCGGGTTCAAGCGATTCTCCTGCCTCAGCCTCCTGAGTAGCTGGGATTACAGGCGCACGCCACCACACCCAGCTAATTTTTTGGTATTTGTTAGTAGAGGTGAGGTTTCATCATGTTGGCCAGACAGGTCACAAACTCCTGACCTCAGGTGATCCACCTGCCTTGGTTTCCCAGAGTGCTGGGATTACAGGCATGAGCCACCACACCCGGCCTTATTACTGTTTCTTAAAATCAATGTGAATGTATCGCTGATAGTGAAGAGACATTTTCTGAGCACCTGTTGTATACAGGGCAGAGTGGACAGCAGAGTGAAAGGAAGCACACTCTTTGTTCAGAGGACTTCCTTGAGCATCCAAGATCTTCTTGGCCAGAAGGGATCTCACCATTTACTTTTAGCATGAAAATTTTGCAAACTTTAAAGGTATGGTTTTATTTGTAAAGCTGAGCAGAAAGTTGAATGAGGTGGTTCCTTGGTCACACAGAGTATTCTGAAAGAATTACAACTCAGGGTTGCAGACACAATTTTCATTGCTAATCATATGGATGCTCTGGGGTATCAGATGGAAATATATACTAAAATATTTAAGTGATAAATCATTTAGTTCTTATAAAAACATACAACTAAGATCAAAGAAACAGAAACCTGTAACATCATTTATAGATCCAGGAGGGATATCTTTCTTTCCCAAGATATGTATGTCATGGTATTAAGAAACACCCCAAAATTCCTCCTGTTAACTCTGGAAGTTTGACTATACCAAAATGATTCCTGAAGAATCACACAATAATATATATCATGCCGAACTAGTTGCTCTCTAGTATTCTTTCCTGTCTGTTTTTTCAGTTAGTAGAAAAAGGTCTGATGTCTAGTACAGCAATTGGCAAGCTGCTTTTTGTAAAACCCTGTTAGTAAATGTTTAGATTTTCTGGTCTATATTGTCTTTTGCTACTATGCAGCTCTGTGATTGTAGCACAAAAACAGCCAAAGGTAATGCATCAAGGAAAGAGTGTGTGTGTTCCATAAATGGAACTTCCTTTCTGAACCCTAAAATTTGAATTTCATGTAATTTTCACATGCCATGAAATATTATTTTCCTTTTGATTGTCCATTCCCCTATTAAAACTATAAAAACTATTCTTAGCTTTTAGGACAAATTTGCCCCACTTGCTGTGGTTTGACAGTCCATCTTATAGATAAATGAGTGACTTTCCTTTCCTTGCTTCTTGAGTCCCCAATTTTGTTTGATATGTGTACTTGGAAGTTAATATGTATGTTCCAAGCTAGAAAGGTATTAAAAGGCTTTAGGAAATCCTAACGTGGTTTTTAAGGCAGCATTTCAGTATCTAATAAAAATAGCAACAGCCTTGAACAGGTATCTCTTGTGTCTGAGAAAGTGAGGCGTGTCCATCCAGATAAAAAATGCAGTTAATGACACAACCTCATTGTCAGATAAGGCTAGAATAGTTGACTTGAATCATGTAACATATTCTTATTGGAGGTCTGCTATGTGAATGCTTTAAGGATAGGAAGGAGAAAGATGGAGTCCTGCCTTTCCGTGGTCTACAATTTCTACCTTAAACACTCTGAATTTTAGGAAAGTTCTGGAAATTTATTCTCAGCATTATGTAAGTTAATAGGACAATTTCAAACAGTTTCTGTAGCTCATATGAGAAAAAGAATGGTTTCATGTCATTGTTTTAGAGACTTGATAAGCCAGGAGGATTGACATCATTCAGTCAGGGACATATGCTAAATACATATGTCTTTGTTTGTTGATACAACGTAAATGAAAATACATAGCCCTCTTTTCCTGTATGATGAGTATCCAGTGCTTATTGTCTGATTGGCCCACGTTACTCTAAAGGGAATTTCTTATTCATATTTCTTAAATAATCTATGTCACCAGAGAAGAAAACACATGTTAATATTGTGTTCTTTTTAAAAGCACCAAAGATTTTAGGGACATACTTTCACATTTTGCATGTGTGGCCACAGATAGAAAGGAACTAGTAGATTCATAGTTCCCTGGTGTGTTCATTTAAATGCGTATTACGTGCATGTTTTTGAGTTGGTATCTCACAGCTGTGATAGCTTATGCATGGAAATCTAACAGACTGCAAAATTAAATCTTTGCAAAATATAGACATTTGGTCTAATTATGTCTTTCTAACATTATATATACATGGGTCTCCAGTGATTGATATGCATCTATATAAATCCTTCAGTTGTATTCTTCAGCTGAGTTTTTTTCAGCTCTTATTTTCATGCAAATCTCCAAGAAAAAGCATGAAAGACTAAACAAAGAAAAATGAAAATCTAATTTCCTGGCAATCATTTGAAAAGAATAAATCAGCTTGGAAAATGCATATAATAGCCTGTGATTTTCTTTCCAAAAACATACTACCAATCTTATGCGGGTAAGGAATCAATCTTTCATTTTTCTTTATAGTGGGGGGAAAATTCGCGTGAAGAGAATGTACTTTCTGTAAGGTAGCACAACAGTGTTTTTACTTGAATTGCTTCTATTAGGTTCCAACTATGTGTTTTCCTCTGCTTGCTTTTCATTTGTGCATGGTTTTTCTTTTTTTAAAAATATCTTCGCAATTACCTTCATGATCATAGGCTTTATGGAAGATAGACTTTTCAGAGATGCTGTGAATCAAATTGTTATAGATACAAGTAAGCTTTACACTATGAAGAAATGTGATTTTAGTTTATTTCCATGCATTGGGATACATACAGAGAGTTGTGTTTCTAGATGCCAGAATCTAATGGGAAGACAAATAGGACCCTATCTTTAGACTTCTTGCCTTCATACTATCAAGGAGCATTAATGCTTAAGACAACTTTACAGAAGCCTCTTGAGACCTCTTTTGCAATGTTTTGACTTCTATACTTCAGACCAGTACTAATTCCTTTTTATTTTTTAATAGTTCTCCCTTATTCCGAGCTTCCATCCTAAAAGTGAGGCCGACATCACTTTGTTACAATTTTGCCTAGCCTAGCTTTGACTTTCCTCTGGAAATTTATTTTTGAGCTTCTATGGATGAATTGTATTTAAATTATAAAACAGACCTGTGACATCCTGCTGATCCATTAGTGTGTCCTTCTCTGTTACGATTAGTTAATAATTGTGGCTTATTAGTAACACAAATCAGAGATTATTAGAACAAAGTAGGATCTTCAAGTCCATGGTTCCAGCCCTTTACACCATAGTTGGAGAAACTGAGGCTCTGTGATTTTATAGCCAGTTTATAATAAAGCTTAGACTAGGATCAGATTTAGAACATAGAGCTCTTAGTAATGTTGCATTCTGCTTCATTGGCAGTTAAGTAAGTAGTTAATTATAAAACTTAAACATCTATTCCGATTTTTCTGTCTCTGTTTTTTGTATGATTGTTTTACAGATGGTATCTAGCTATTTCGCCCAGGCTGGACTTGGACTCTTGGGCTCCAGCGGTTGCCTGCCTCAGCCTCCCAAGTAGCTGTAGACCACAGGCACATCCTACTGTGCCTGGCACATTTTTCTGACTCTGTTGTCAGTTACATGGTATTTATTCTTGTAGATTCAGTTTAAACTCTTGTATCTTTAAACTCATTTGGCAATGGTTGCCATCAAAAATATTGATATTTTTTTCTTAGACTCATGTATCTGAGAGAGAAGCAGGCAATATTTTCGGGATTATCAATGTAGAAGAGAGAAAGGTACACAAATCTCCAAACTAATAGAAAATGTTAACACAATTTTTCTAGGTTTTACAGAGAAATCCTCCATGTTTCCAAAATATCTCTTTGAAATTTCAAGCTTTATAGGTTAAAAACAGATGCATATTGACAATTTCATGTGATTCAACCTTATAGGTATCATGGAACTGCACAACAGTTTACAGTTTACTTTTGAACTTCATAGTTAATGAAGTTTTCAGGGCATAGATTTATTACCTCTGGACTGGTAATGAAGAAAAAGCTCAATGATTAATTAAACTTAGGTAGATTCAACTACTTTTCTAAATTCTCTGACCTCATTGCAGAATCAAGCTCAGTCCTAGGTCTTACATGTCGTTAGTTGGCTCTACGTTACTTTCCTATCCATTTTTATTAGGGCATATTCTGTTCAGACAATATCAATTCTTGCTGGTGAGACGATTTCCTGAATCCTAGCATTAAGCAAATAAAAATGGCTTTGTTCCTTTGAAAGGAGTAGCCGAATGTGATTCAAAAAGCCAATCTGGGAAACAATTTCCCAACAGTTCGTGAGATTGCCCAACTTTTAGCAGAATAAAAGCGTTTGTTTTTGGCATCCCGATGGCATAAATGATTTCTTCATTATGCAAAAATTGCTTTCATGGGTTTGATATATACATTTATAGGCCAAGTTTTTTCCTGAAAGGATTAAGGTATTTACCCATCTCGATCTGGGAATATCCAAAATGCTCATTAAACAGGTCTTTATAAATGCATGATGACACAGTTCCATCCTGATAATATCATATTTCTTCATACCTCACACTTAGGCTAGACAAGAACAGTAATGAGGGATAATAATTGAGCAGATGACATTTTATAAAAGATTAAAGTTTATTCTTGTTTCTACATTCCTTTCTTTAATTAATTGAGTCCAGTAAAACCTATGCACAACACTGTGTTGAACACCTTGACCTATCTTACATCAGTAGTCTTTGACTGAATCACCTTGTGGAACTTCTTAAAAATATGTTTTCCTGGATGCCAGCTTGTGTTGGAAGGAAGCCAGGAAAATGCATTTTCATAAGTCGCACACGTGATTCTGATTTTTTTTTTTTTTCTGGTTAACTGCTACCACCTTATCCCATTTCTTCCTCATAAAAATCTTGAGAAATCACAGTAATTTTAAAAGAAGAGGCCAGGCACAGTGGCTCATGCCTATAATCCCAGCACTTTGGGAGGCCGAGGCACGTGGACCACCAGGTCAGGAGTTTGAGACTAGTCTGTCCAACATGGTGAAACCCCTTCTCTACTAAAAATACAAAAATTAGCAGGGCATGGTGTGTGCACCTGAAATCCCAGCTACCCTGGATGCTGAGGCAGGAGAATCGCTTGAACCTGGGAGGCGGAGGTTGCAGTGAGCTGAGATCACATCACTGCCCTCCAGCCTGGGCAACAGAGTGAAACTCTGTCTCAAAATAAATAAATAAATATTAAAGAAAAATAAAAGAAGATAAATTGGAAGAACAAAAATAGCTTTTCAGGTACTCTATTCTGTCTATACTATGATCATGAAGGTATAAGGAGTGTGTTTCTGTATTCAATTGATTTGAATATATGAAGTCCTAAGCCTTCATTTTTTCTTTTCTCTGGTTCCTCTCTGCAGTCTCCTTTCAGCCTGCTTCAGGAATGAGCTTGTGGAGCCCCGGAGAGAAACTCCAAAACAATCTGACGTCTTCTTTAGACATTCCAACCCCCCAAACCGATCAGTGTACCCATAGAACCCTATCTCTATATTTTAAGCCTGTGTATTGTACTTCCCTGTGTATATGTGAGTGTGTGTGTGTGTGTGTCTGTCTGTCTGTCTGTCTGTGTGTATATCTAGCCCTCATAAACAGGACTTGAAGACACTTTGGCTCAGAGACCCAACTGCTCAAAGGCACAAAGACACTAGTGAGAGAATCTTTTGAAGGGACTCAAAACTTTACAAGAAAGGATGGTTTCTGCAGATTTTGTATCCTAAGACCTGCCACTGGTGGGTGAGGAACCACTGTGTTTGTCTGTGAGCTTTCTGTTTTTTCCTGGGAGGGAGGGGTCAGGTGGGAAAAGAGCATTGCAATGTTGATTGGAACCCTTTTCTGTTTTCTTCTGTTGTTTTTCTAAAACTCATAGGGAAGCTTTTGAGCAGGTCTCAAACTTAAGATGTCTTTTTAAGAAAAGGAGAAAAAAGCTGTTATTGTCTGTGTATAAGTAAATTGCAGGTGACTGAGAAGCTCAGTCACACCCTTTTAATGCTGGTCATGTAAAAATATTGCAAGTTGTAGGAAACGAAGGTGTCAAGAGTACTGCCGGGCAGCAAGGTGATCATTACCCTAAGTAATCAACTTTGTGGGGTGGAGAGTTCTTTTTGAGAACTTACATTATTAGGATCCTCCCTTCATACGTAGGTAGAACATTTATTAATGCTGTGTAACATCCTGCCTCTGCCATTGTATGTTGGCATCTGATATGCTAAAGTTTTTCTTGCACGTAAAACCCTGGAAGACCTACTACCAGAACTATTGTTTGACCCTCATAGCAGGTGAACTCATTCTGTGCTTTTTTTTTTTTTTTTTTTTTTGAGACGGAGTTTCGCTCTTGTTACCCAGGCTGGAGTGCAATGGCGCGATCTCGGCTCACCGCAACCTCCGCCTCCTGGGCTCAGGCAATTCTCCTGCCTCAGCCTCCTAAGTGGCTGGGATTACAGGCACACGCCACCATGCCCAGCTAATTTTTTGCACCTTTAGTAGAGACGGGGTTTCACCATGTTGACCAGGATGGTCTCGATCTCTCGACCTCGTGATCCACCCGCCTCGGCCTCCCAAAGTGCTGGGATTACACATTCTGTGCTTTTAATACACAAATCCACCTCAGTAATATTGCACTTATTTACCATTATCCAAAGCTTAAAATAGAATTTAAAGTCCTCTAACAAAATCTGTGATTAATTTGCTTAATTAGAGCTTCTGTCCCTCAAGCCTACCTACCATAAAACCAGCCATATTACTGATACTGTTCAATGCATTTAGCCATTTATGTTTTGAGTAAGTGAAATCCAAACAAACATGTTAAAATCAGCACTCCTGTACTGAAAATTAAAGATTAAAAGGGTAGACTACTTTTTTTTTTTTTACTCAAAGTATAGAGAATTTGTTTCTTTCCATTTTAAAAACATATTTTAAGGCAATAGCATAAAGACTTTAAAATTTTCCCTTCCCCCAACTTCCCACACCCATTCACCAACACTGTATTTTCTGTGTCACCAAGACATTGATTTCTTGTTATTGAGGCTGTTGCTTTGTGGATGTGTGATTTTAATTTTCAATAAACTTTTGCATCTTGGTTTATCTTGCAGTTTTTCGTTTCTGTCTCTCTCACTTTTTCCCCAATAAATACTAGAATATTCTCATGGAAGTGCTTGAAGTATCATGTATAGGTCTAAAGAACAAGAATAGTCACTTTATCCCTGTCTCCATTTCTTTCTGTCAGTATTTGGTGTTTTTATTTAAGATATTCTGTATCAAGGTCTCAAGGTCATCAATCCTAACGATGAACTAAAATGCCTAAACTTACTTTAAAAAAATACTTTAGCCCTACGGGTTTTAAAGTTTGTCACAGGAAGCCAGGCACCATGGTATCATTTATTGACACTCCTGACAAACCTCTAGTCGTATCTTAATTTGCCAAATTTACTAAAATGAATTTCAGTCAAATCCAAATTTTTAATAACGTGGCTTCTGTGACATACACGTTAGCAAATATTTGGCCAGAAATCCACAGTGGAACCTATTATTCAATTTTTGTAATTATTATTTTTTAGTTATAATATGTTCTGAGCCTTGAGTGATTGCTTTTAAAAGCTTCATAAGTTCTAAACAAACAAAAAACATCTAGTATCTTAGATAAATATTTCAGAAAAGACATCTTTATATTTGAGATAAAAATAGTAAAACCAGATGCTCTTATTATATTTGCAGTGTTTTTCAATCAGTCTAATAACTTTGATTCACAAAGCCCTTAAATGATTGGTGAGTATGTTAAGCTTTTTGATTTGCTTTTTCTTTCAGAAGGTTTTCGCTTTTCTTTTAGCCTGTTTTTAAGTAAGTTTTTGATTTTTTATAGTGACTTGTATATAAATGCACATATTTGAAATGATGGAAAATATTTAAAAATTACAGTTTTCCCATCTAAAGAATAAATGCTGTACTGTCTTTAGAAGCAGGATAACACAGCTAGAAAGAAAGCTCACAGGTAGGCAGTGCTGTATAAAATTGAGAGAAGGTGCAATTCTTTTTTTGATGTTCCATGTCTTCCCTTTTTTTTTTTTTTTTTTTTTTGACCTTTCTCGTAACAGGAATGCTCTGCTCTGCCCTCAGTTTCCCTTTTCCCTCCCCAAATTCTTTATTCCAGAAATGGTTTGTTAAAATAGATTTAGCGTAAGCTATCACCAAATCCTGCTAGAGAGTTGCTTTTAAATTAGCAATGGAAGATTTAAGTCAAAGGAAGGAATCCAGTGAAATTCTAGGCATCTAGGAGGTAGACAGTGTAACTTGTGTCTCTGGGAATTTTGACATTCTACCATGTAGATAGTCACTACGGTTGGAACCAGAAAACCTGATTTTAAGTCCTTTATGTTGTAAAACCACATATCACTTTGCAATTTTGAATTTTATTCTTAGCAAACTGTACAGAAGCTTATATTGTTAAAGTTAAGAACTGAGACTTGGCTTCACTAGCATTTCTCTTCAAAACTAGAAGTATATGAAATGTGATTTTCTAGATCTCTGTTACTGAATCTCTGTTATATCACTGAATTCTTAGAAAAATCTAGCAAGGCTCTCGAGAAAACAACCTAAGGTATACACCTTATGATATTTTTCGGCAGACAGCTGGACTCTTACTTTTTTGGGGGTTTTAGATAGGGGAGGAGAGTGTAGGTAAGAAAACCAGAATGGCACAGGTCCTGTTATTCTTTTGAACACATTTTTCTTCTCAGTTTCTCCAGAAATTTTTGGACTATTTCACTTAAGAACTGCTGTATTAAATTTGTATTTTTTTAAAAGTTATTCAAGGCCTTCAAATTGGCTGTGAGTTTACTCAGCCTTCCTTCCTTTTCTATAGTATGCGGGAGTTATCAGAATGCTTCTTCTAGTTCAGTCATTGTGAAACTGCTAATAGACAGACTACCTTCCTCTCCTCTCTTGTGCTTTAAAACTCACTTTTACATTAAAAGGAAGGCATTCTGAATTTCTGACCTTTCCTGAGTCTGTTAACACCATTCAACTCTTCACCCTCCTATCTGGTTTTGTTCAATTAGGAACCCAACTCACCTCCGGCCACTTCCTCCGTTAATTCTTACATTGTTACTTTCTATCGCATGGAGCACATATCAGAGTGTTGAATATTTGGGACTGGAAGGAAAGAGTGAAAGGAGCTGATGTTTCCTGAGCACCTACACAGCACTGGATCCTGTGCAGCACTGTTACATGATCTCGTTCTTAATAGAAATCTTCTAATGTAGCCATGATACCTGGACTACAGATTAGGAAAATGCGACTCAAGAGACTTGTACAACATCCTACATCACTTAATTTGTTAGATCCAGAAGGCGACCCAGATGTTTTGATTGACTTAAAATCCATGCTCTTTTTTCTTCATCTGTGGTTTCTGACCTACCTTCCCCAAATTAGTGGCTTGTGATGAAAAATGGTAAATGAACTAATAAAATGGTCAAAAATAATAACCACAAGGTAAAGAAAGCAGGAGGCTGTAACAGGAATTATAAGAAGGAATTTACTCTGAGTGTTCAGAAAAAAATGCAAAACTTTTAAATGTATTTTTGCTTTTCTAATTGTGGATATTAATGATTCAAGCAGTGCATTCTACTAGCTCTTGCTGTTCATTAGACTGGTTTGAGAAGGGACACATAGAGAGGTCTCCTTAGGCTACAGGACCAACTGCATTAGGAATACTGGCTACCTGGCATCTTGGGTACTTCACAGTGAGCAAAGGGAGTTGAAACAAGAGCTGGCAGAGAATCTCCTCCCTGACTTGCCCCATACTTTCTTATACTCCGATGTGGATTGATGATCCTAAGTATAGACATATGTGCTGGATGGATGATCCTAAGTATAGACATATGTGCTATTTCTTTGGAAAGGCTCTTCCACAGGGACATCGTGGATCCAGAAGTGCTTGGTAATAGCTGGAGTTACCCGCCCTTTACCCCTGTTCTATATTGGTCTCCATTTTTCTTACAATTTCATCTGTTGCTTGTCCCTATAACCTAGAAAAAAACACAGGTACCAGGAGACCGGATTCTACCCTCAATGCATCCATTTAGCAATGTGTGACCTTGGGCATATTTTTTTCTTAGAACCTTATATTTGTCTAAATGTATATTTGGAATGGTAATTTTTGCCCATCTCTGCCCTGGTATACCATGACCTGCTCCACAAGGATGGTGTGATAATCATTCAGAAAATGTACAAAGTACAGTTCAATCACCTGAAGTTACATATATGATATATATACAATGCAGATCTATAATTGTGAGTATTTGATAAAGGCTAAAGAGAAAAGTCAGTTCCCTTCTACATTAAAGGCAGTGATTGTAAAATACACCTGAATTGTTAATTGTGCATTAATTGACATGCTAATTTGTATGCATTAAAATAGAGCAAATTGTTTGCATTCATCTAGCTGTGGCTCTTCATTGACATGGAAGGAGCCATTCCTGTTTTCATGTAATTCTGGAGAATGCAGAGTGGCAGCTTCAAAGACTGTCCCTACCATGGCAGCACTTAAGTGCTAAAGCCATTTTTAAAATTATTTTTTCAAATATTATGATGCCATATATGCTTGGAACCTGGGTCCATTTACAGAGCCTCCAAATTTTGAATTATATATATATATATATATATATATATATATATATATATAATATACACACACACATATATATATATATATGCAAATAAAACTGAAAGAAGAAAATTATCCCCCCTCTAATGTAAATATGGCTGTGACGGGAAGAAGGTAAACAGGAATGAAATGTTTCGTTTTGTTTGAGAGTTGTGAAAGTGGAGTTTTCCCATACCAGACTAGAAACTTGCTTAAAGTCCAGTCTTCATTCTATGGTCACAATAATTCAATGTAGAAGCTGCATAGTCTGTAAATTTCTTCCTCACCTTCTCTTTTTCAGTTCTCATCATAGCCGTACAAGGTAGGATGGATTATTATCTCCATTGCATCCACTACTCTATGAGTGGCTCAAAGATGCGGACCATGTCTTAAGCTTTATTAACTCTAACATCTGACTCATGCAGCAAGTGTAAATGTGTGTAGTTTATATAGTTTTCTTGTGAGAAAACAAAGACCAGGATGTTAAGTAGCTCATATGTGCATCTATAGCATCCTAATATACACCGGAGGAAGGCTTCAGCTCTTTGTAACTCCCATTGTTGTACACATCGCCAGTTCTCATGTTAAAATAAATCCCAGCTCTTAGGGAGGCAGAGGCGGAAGGATAGCTTGAGCCCAGGAGTTCGAGACCTGCCTGGGCAATATAGCGAGACCCCGTTCTCCACAAAAAGTAGAAGAGAAAAAAAAGATAAAATAAAACACCAGGAGTGACAGTTGAAGATATAATATGAAAAGCCAGTTCTAGTAACTTCCCAAATTGAAGGTCAAATGCTGAATGGAAAACTGTTGGGTTTGTATTTTGCTTTGTTCTTTTCATTTCTCCCAGGAGAATTATGGAAAGTCAATAGAATGGTTATTTGGGCCTCCTTGTTCTCCTCTGTAGAAATGCTTTTGGCATTTTGGTGGGTTCTCTCATACATCATGAGCTTCCCTGCTGAAAATGCATGTTTCCAAGTAGGGGGCCTCTGCATGACTGCAGGATGAGCTGCCAAATGCCCAGTTTGATTGACTTTGTAGTCATTTTCTGCATAACACAAATGGAATATGCAGAAAGCTACAAATGGAATGCCTTAGCATTCCATTTTTTTTTTTTTTTTTTTTTTTGGAATTTTGAGGGTGTCATATCCACATTTTTCATCAGCCTTCAAGTCTTTGCTCAATTCGTTTTCCTAACTGGTTTTCAAACTTATTTGAATTGAAGAGGAGAAGGGAATGGAGAAAACAATAGAAGGGAAAAAAGGAGGCAATGACTTTCTCTTTCACAAAGGAGATGCTAAACCTTGCACTCTGCACATTCAGGAAATGTATGACTAGATAGTCTTGCAATCAGTTCCTCCCTATTCAGGAAACATTCTTAGATGGAAACAAAATTAACTTCTTGCCATTAATCCTAGAAGAATATTTTCAAATGTTTGGTTTGAGGCCATGTTTTAAACAGAGACCTGTTGAAAATCAGTAGTCCCCACTCTTTAGAGTCCCACGCTCACCATCTTTCCATGTTTGTGTTCCTAGGACCTCAATACAGTCTCAGTCTTCATACGGTAACAGCTCCCCACCTCTGAACAAAATGAACAGCATGAACAAGCTGCCTTCTGTGAGCCAGCTTATCAACCCTCAGCAGCGCAACGCCCTCACCCCTACAACCATTCCTGATGGCATGGGAGCCAACAGTAAGAGCATCTCCTTTTAATTGTAACTGAAGGATGAACAGGCTAGCCTAGGGGAAAACTCTGTGATGGGGAAAGGCAGGTTCTTAAGCTAAGTGAGAGGCACAGTGGGACAGATCAGATCAAAGTGAAGTGGCTTAGGTTTCTGACTGTGAACCTTTCACTTTTGAGGTTTATTGTTCATTGCAAAATACTCTGGTGGAGAGAAAGAAGGATGTTTTTTAGTAGGGATAAGGATTTCTGTGAAAAGAATGGCCTACTTCTTGCTATCCTGGATGGAGTTTCACCTCCTGCAACCTTTGAAATAGTTAAAAGAAAATGGATGCAACATGCATAAAGTAGATGTTGTAGTGAACTTAAAATCTAGGTAAATAGACCGGGCGTGGTGGCTCACGCCTGTAATCCCAGCACTTTGGGAGGCTGAGGTGGGTGGATCACAAGGTCAAGAGATCAAGACCATCCTGGCCAACATGATGAAACCCCGTCTCTACTAAAAATACAAAAATTAGCTGGGTGTGGTGGCATGCGCCTGTAGTCCCAGCTACTCAGGAGGCTGAGGCAGGAGAATCTCTTGAACCTGGGAGGTGGAGGTTTCAGTGAGCTGAGATCATGCCACTGCACTCCAGCCTGGGCAGCAGAGTGAGACTCAGTCTCAAAAAAAGAAAAAAGATATCTAGAGAAGTAGATTATATCTTATCTGAACTCCATGAAAAAAAGAAATACCTCTAATTACAAAGAAGTTACTTTTCTAATACTTAATTTTCTATCCATAAAATTATCACTTTATATACTTAACATTTTATGTCTGTGTCTCTATAATCCTGGCCTTTTAAACTCACCTATTCTATCCCAGACACAGTCAGTAAGGAATTGACCTGCAGATGGGTCTCCCTTTTATTTATTCACACATGCATTACTCATATCAGCTAAGTACAAATGAAAAAGGCACTGTAAGAATCGGGCCTCCAGGGGGATAATGACTGGCATATAATTTCACTATAAATAGAATTATCTTGTCCACTAGGACTAAATCTAGCAAAGTGGATACACAAACTTGAAGGAAAAAAAAAAGTGGTGATAAAAATGCAAAAGAATGTGTATAACACCCTTGGGAATATGGAAGACTGAATATGGCATGGGTTTCATATAGTCCCTACTACCTAAAAACGGTACCCTCAAGCTTATCTTTTGAAATCCTAATTATTTTGATCGAGCCTTTAAAAGTGCATTTCAGTGCTGTCTCTTCTGCAAGAAACTAGAGGAGGCTAGGATTGTGAGTTTCTGTAGTCTAGTGGCACACATTCACATTTTAATGAGATAGAGGTGTGTGCGTTCAGTATGGTTGCCCATTGTGGCGGCATAGACTTTAGCGTGAGACCGCTCTTTCACTAATGATAAATGCATCATTAAGCGTAAAACCTGACCCCTTGACAGGTATACTTTGACATAAAAAGAATAGAAACCACTTAATTTCAACTTCATTTTCTTTCTTGTAACATCTTAGAGTCCTCAGATTCCTTCTTGAGATAACAAAATTGTGATAATTGTGATGATGGTTCACATCTGTATAACTTACAGTTTGCCTACTTTTTTTCTTATTTATACTTTACAATAAGTTCAGAAGGGAAACAGATTGAGATGTGATAGGGTATGCTCTTTAGCTAGCTAGTTAATGGCAAAGACCTTTTCTGGGCATACTGCTATTCACTAAAGTGGAAACAAATCACATTAGTCCTTTGTAGATTATTTTGTTCTTATTTGACGTGAAGGCAAAATATATTTCATAAAAATCGATATTAAGCTTTTCTCCTCTATCAGTCAGTTAATGTTTACACCTTATGGTTTAGTAAAATATCAGTAAGTATTGGTGGTGTGTAGGGTCCAGCTCTACAGGGTTCTGTGAGCCCCTCCCGGCTGGTGCAGAGATGAGAAATTATAGAACTAAAAGACACAAGACACAGAGATAGAGAAAAGAGAGTTTGGGCCCAGGGGTCCACTGCTACCCAGATCGAGGAGACCAGCAGTGGCCCAGAATATCGGGGACGCTCTCACTTTTATTGAGTTGCAAATCTGGGGGCAGGGTAGGTGGGGTGTGGCAGTGATAGGGTCAAGTACATCTCCTGTCATTCAGGTAGTGGCTCAGGAATTTCTGGCACCCAAAGTGAGATAGAAAGCATAATGCATCAGCATCTTTTACATACTTACCAAGAAAGAAATACAACATTAAGATTTATATTACTATTACTGATTACCTTTTCTAAGACAGAAGGAATCAGGTGCAGAAGCAGAACATAAGAGTAGACATGGAACGTGACCACTGAAGCACAGCATCACACAGAGACAGTTAAGCCCCCGGATGTCTGTGGGCTTCCCTGAGAGCCGCCAGGCCTTGCCACAAGAGCTTGGAGAAGCGGAGTTTTCTCCAAACTTCCCCAGGAAGGAGATGTCCAAAATGGTCGAGACGTCTCCTTCCCTAGCTGGCTAAACAGTGGGCACTTTCACGCGCTGGCACTGCCACACAGCCGAGGTGCCCTCCAGCAGCCCTTATGTGGGCATGACAGAGGGCTTAGAGCATCTTGCCTTAGTGTCATTCATTTCACAATGTCACCCCAGTTTCACACTTCGACCTGAGAGGCATTAGTAAAGGAATTAAGATCACCTATGAATAACTAAGATCACCTATGAATAACTAAGAACTACTACGGTTATATTTTTAATTACTTTCTTCTTCATGATTTATATGAAAATAGGCTGAGGCCTTTTGCTCCTGCCTTGGTGCTTATGGGATCTCCCCACTACAGTGGTGTTCCTGTATATAACCCTGAAAATGGACCATAAGTAATATTTAATTGAATTCTTATAAATATTGAAGTAAGTCTTCCTATACCCAAAGAAATATTTCAAGGGTCACTCCTTCATTCACAGATTTGTGCATTTATCCACTTAACCTAAGTTTACTGAGCAGCTACTCTGTGCCAGGCACTGTGCTAGGAACTGTAGGTATCTAGACACATATAAGATCTAATCTCTATGCTTGCACAGATTAGTGAGGGAGACAGAAATATAACCCTCAAAGGCAAGTACAAGGAGGAATATAATAACATTAAGGGCAATTAGCAATTAGAGAATTAGAAGTAGAGAAAGCGGGGGGCGGGGGAAGAGACTGTTCTACGAGAAGGTACAAAAGTCAAGAGGTGCCTAATTAGTTTGGAGTCTAACCATTCTGTTTGACTAAAGGTAGGCTGCTTGAAGGGGTGTAGTGAGAGAGAAGATTAAAGAGGAAGGCTGGTAGTTTAAGCCCTTGATAACATTTAGCCACACAAGATGGACCACTGGGATGCTGGTACATGATGATGGCAGTAACCCTTTTGTTCCTCCTGCTTCTGTTCAGTTCCTATGATGGGCACCCACATGCCAATGACTGGAGACATGAATGGACTCAGCCCCACCCAGGCACTCCCTCCCCCACTCTCCATGCCATCCACCTCCCACTGCACCCCCCCACCACCGTATCCCACAGATTGCAGCATTGTCAGGTGAGTCCACAGCATATGCCCCTGGGGGCCTGTCCTAAGCATCCCGGGATGGTGGAGGGTGGCTACTGTCATAATCCATAAAACAGTTGGAAGGAGAGGCAGCACTCCTATGGTTGGAGTTCAGTCACTTTATCTCTGATGTGTGGAGTGGCCAACATTGTTTTATCAAGGAAAACTAATCAGCATGGGAACAAGTGAAAATGTGTGTTTATAGGCATATTGTTTTCATGTCTGTTTCCCTCACCTTCACTTACTTCCTCCTCGCTCACACTTTTACGTTGTCAGTTTCGGCCCTCAAGCTGGTGCTCAGGGCTGGGTTTCCAAAAGGGCAATAAACTTGCTATCTTGCTCCTTTTCCTTTCTCTAATCCTCATAGCTCTCAGCCACCATGGGACCATTATTTTGGAGTTGGATGTCCATAAAAAGTTTTAATGTTTTCCAAAATGACAGGAACTTTCAAAACTGCTGGCCTTTCCTCCTCTGCACTCCAGGAAAGGGGAGTTCAGACAGGTAGAAGAAATGCATGAAGTCTGAAAGATTTGCTTCCCATAGAGGCAAGAGTGGGTTCCCAGATTTCTTGCCTAGTGCGTATCTTCTTCTGCTTCATGTGCAAAATGATTGTTTCATTTGGCTACTGGAATGATTTGTGTTGATTTCCCTGATGTGTCCATCACAGGGATGGCAAAGTGCATGGCTCGTGCCACCCAGGGTCTGTCCCATGATGATGGTGACATCATCCGTCTCAGACCAGCACCAAAAGGAAGGGGCTTTGTGTCCTGAGGAGAACATAAATCAAAAGGCATGAAAGACTTCATGAAGTCGAGGCTTACAATTTCTTTTCTTAACCACATGAAACCATTCTCGCCAAGCCCAGAGACAAAATAAAGTAGAGATGTTTTTTTGAAGCGAAGAGCCAAGAGGCAAGAAGGTTAGGAACCCGAACACTGGGCTTTTCCTTTTTACACTTTGCAGTGGTTCCTAGGACACTTACACAGAAGCGTAGAATTCGTGGATCACCATATGATAATCACTGATCTGCAGGAATCCTTAAAATGGATTTTAATTTCTATAGACCTAAACTTCATGTCACCAATAGTCTCCAGACCTCAGACTTAAGGCCCGCATATGTCTTATCCACTCCTAATCTCTGACGTAGGGCATCCAAGGGCAAAATGTTGGGTTTTCCCTTATCTCGCCAATGCAGTTGGGGTGAACTTTCTTTTTCTGTTTCCTCCTTCCTCTTCCCTCCTCCCACTGCAGTTTCTTAGCGAGGTTGGGCTGTTCATCATGTCTGGACTATTTCACGACCCAGGGGCTGACCACCATCTATCAGATTGAGCATTACTCCATGGATGTAAGTAACTGTTAGATTTTTCTCAAGTTTTATTTCTTCATTTCTTTCCTCTGATAACAACCGCCTTGTAGTTCAATCTCTGCTAGTTTTCAAATGCCCTGCCCCTAATCATCCATTTCGATGGAACCCACGACCATGTTAGAGAGATGACCAGGCCTCCGACTACACATATTAGAAGCTTAGCAACCAATCTTCCTCAGCTTGTCTGATCAGTCAACTTTTGTCTATTTCACCTACACTATTCGCAAGGTGGGAGAGAGGTGCTATTCCCACAATCAAAACATTTATAATTTCTAAAGAATTAATAAAACTTTTTGAATGTTCTCATTAATTTTTATAAGTTCCCAGGAAATACAGCAGGGCACCAGTGGTGTTATTCTCTTAAAAACATGGAGCGATGACACAGTCATCATTTGACAGGACTATTTAAGATAAAACCAGGAACAGAACCCAAAGGTCTAAGCTTATAGTCTTTAACTCTATTAACTGACCTTTTCTGCCTTTCTTTAAATTAGTACCTTAAGGGAGATCCAGCTCTTCTTATCAATTAAAACTGTATGTTCTTTTATTAATTTTTAATTTAATCATGGGGTACAGCCATTTCTAATCATTGACCACTGATAATGTCCAATGATTAGAAATGGCCGTGCCCTATTATGATTAGATTGAAAATTCCAGTCATGGAAATTAAAAATTCCAATCATGGAAACTGAAAATTCCAATCCCAATCATGGTTTTTAGTAGCAATGAGAACTTGGGGTTATCACTTTTCCTCTCTGGGCCTCAGTTCATAAAATATCGGGTTCAAATGACTCCTTTCTGGCTTTCATATCCTTTGTCTTTGAAACATGCTGGGTGAGAGGGGACTTTTTCTTGCTTCCTACTCCACTTTTGGACTACTGCTCACATGGAAGCTAGTGTTGCTCTGGTTTATGGCAATCTGATTAGTCTCTCAGGCCGCTCTGCATGCTGCTCTCTTTGGGGTTCACTAGCCTCTCTTCTGGCTTCCAGAGGGTACTTTGGACTGGTGGAAGAAGACAGTCTCTGCCTCTGCTGCTACTTCTGTTGTTTGGGCCTCTTTTTTCCCCCTCCTTGAGCACCGATGCTAGAGATGCCCCTGCAGCATGAGAATACCCCCACCCTGAGGTGACACGTATATAGTGTACTGCCCCTATGCCTACCCCTCTCCACCCCTGGCTGCTGTTCCCTGATAGATTAAGTTATAGGTGAAAACTGCAGGAAGAGTTTTAAGGGTAAGTTCCAATATGATTCTGATAACTTTACAATCATTTCCACCCACTGAAGAGAACAGAGTTGCCCTGTATTTGAGAGAGCCTCTTTTAGCTGAGTCCTATATTTTGGAACAGGGAATCTTCCTCTTCCCTATATGTTTAAAGTTATACTTCCTACTTGCTCCGTTATTTCCACTGTAGAATGTGTCAGGTTGCTTGCTTGATTTTTAGGATCTGCAGATGCCCTCTGTAAGTTCATTTCGGCTGATGTTGACTAAGTCCTGTGCCAGGCTGTGGCCCACAGCTTTGTCACCTGTCAGTCATTAGTTAAAATCTATCCAGGGCATCCTGAAAATCAATGGAGCCTAATTTACAAAGAGTTCTCCATTTACTGAGAACCTCAAAAGTATAAAGAATCTAAGAAACATAAAAAGCTATGCTTATCTATTTGTGGATTACCTTCTTTATAAGTTATAGGTGAAAACTGCAGGGAGTTTTCTTTATAATGTATTCTTCTGCTATAGTAAGAGTTTGGGAATATCTCTAATGGCCTGAAAATTCACACCATAGGAAAACATGACACCAAACGGTAAATTTCCAAATTGAGAAATGTTGGGAAGCTGAGCGAGTTTCTCCTCCTCACCTCAGCTTCCTCCTGCACGTTTCTAGAAAGTGACACCTTTTTCTTGGCTTTTCACATAGAGCCAGTCTAAGTTACTGGGCATCATCACTTTCTGGAAGAGGAATGTGATTAAATTTGGGGGATTTCATTAGTGTCCCCATAACATGCAAAGATGAGTTAATAATATAACATCATAATAATACAAATGGTTGATATTCATATACAGTATGTTGTAATTTATAAAATACTTTCATAGCTATATTTACCTGTGAGTCTATAGCACGTTTTGCCCTATAAAGCAATCGTTTCTTACTTTACCAAGGAAGAAACTGAGGCTGGTAGAGAATGAGTGACTTGCTAACATTCCATAGCCACTCAGTGACAAAGAAAACCTCTGCCACGGTTTTCTGACTCCAAGCACAACGTGCTGTGTACCTACCATTCTGCCCATGAAAATATGAGCTATCACAGAAACATTCTAAAGAAGAGCTAATGCAGATAAATGTGAGCAACATCACCACAGTTAATTAAGGTTGACCCTATTTGCAATGCCTTCTGCACCCTTTCACAGAACACAGACAAAATCGCTCTGTGTTTTGATACTTTGCTTTATTCAAACACCACGAGACCTTTGATAATAGGGCCACTTCAGGTTCAGAGGATGTCCTAAGTCCCTAATGTGTTCACTTAGTTGTGTGACTTTAAACTTGTCAACCTCTCTGGCCTTCAGTTATTCTATCTACAAAACAGGTCTAATAACATTACTACTAATCTGAGGATTAAATGATATCATGATTATAAAATAATTAACTCAGTGCCTGTACTCAATCTTTTCTTATCTCCTCAACCAAGTGGTGGTAACATTCCATTAATACCTTCCTTCTAGTGACTAGCAAGAAAAATTTAGGCATAAGTAGGTACCTCATGTTTCTATTTGGGATTTTTGCCCCCTCATCTAGCTATTATCCCAGTTTTACCAATGAAGAAACTGAGGCCAGTAGAGACTAAGTGAAGAGTTATATACAGGCAGGAATGACACCTCAATGCTCCGCCTTTGTGCTTAGTTACATAGTGTTGAAGACTATCAGAGAGCTAATTTTATTTTCTAATTTGTGGATCAATAGATTCAGATCAATTAAACCAGAGCATCAGGGAATGATAGCATGCTATGAACTAAATGCCAGTTTTTCTCCTTGTTTTCATTCTCCATGATACTTTCCCCTATTGCACAGGATTTGGCAAGTCTGAAAATCCCTGAGCAATTTCGACATGCAATCTGGAAGGGCATCCTGGACCACCGGCAACTCCACGAATTCTCCTCACCTTCTCATCTCCTGCGGACCCCAAGCAGTGCCTCTACGGTCAGTGTGGGCTCCAGTGAGACGCGGGGTGAGCGTGTTATTGATGCCGTGCGATTCACCCTCCGCCAGACCATCTCTTTCCCACCCCGAGATGAGTGGAATGACTTCAACTTTGACATGGATGCTCGTCGCAACAAACAACAGCGTATCAAAGAGGAGGGGGAGTGAGGCTCGCCAGGTGGGCTCTTCCTATCTCTTTCCCACCTGCTTACCCCCTAACAAAGCACTCCTGCTTAATCTTCAAAGCATTCTCCTTAGCTCCTCCCCTTCCTCTTCTGTCTGATTTCTTAGGGGAAGGAGAAGTAAGAGGCTACCTCTTACCTAACATCTAACCTGGCATCTCATTCTGATTCTGGCTTTAAGCCTTCAAAACTATAGCTTGCACGACTGTGGCTGCCATGGCTAGATAGAAGTGAGCAAAAAAAAAAAAAAAAAAAAAAAAAGAGTTTGGTGTCTCCTTAAGCTGCAGAGATTTCTCATTGACTTTTATAAAGCATGTTCACCCTTATAGTCTAAGACTATATATATAAATATATAAATATACAGTATAGATTTTTGGGTGGGGGGCATTGAGTATTGTTTAAAATGTAATTTAAATGAAAGAAAATCGAGTTGCACTTATTGACCATTTTTTAATTTACTTGTTTTGGATGGCTTGTCTATACCCTTTCTCTTAAGGGGTATCATGTATGGTGATAGGTATCTAGAGCTTAATGCTACATATGAGTGACAATGATGTCCAGATCCTTTTAGTTTTTTGGATTCTAAATACATGCCACATCAAACCTTTGAGCAGAACCATTTCCATTGTTTATTATTTGGGTAAGACTGTATATATATGTATTCTTTTCTCAATGTCGGTATATTTTATATTACCGACATTTCTTCTAGTGATGATGGTTCACATTTGGGTTGTTTAATCCAGTTATAAGAAAAAAGTTCATGTTCAAATGTCCTCTCTCTTTTTTGGTTGAGAATGAGGAAAATTCTTAAAAGGCCCATGGCAGCCAGTTCAAAAAAACCCTCATAGCATGTATTTGAGTATATCAGTAACTCCCTTAGATTTAATGCAGGATACCTTATCTTACAATATTTATTGGAAAAACATTTGCTGCCATTACAAAGGTATTAAAACTAAATTTTACTACTAAATTGACTATCTTAAATACACATTGGCTACTATTGTAAGAATTCAGATTGATGTGATTGGGACGAATGCCATCTATCTAGTTCTAACAGTGAAGTTGTACTGTCTATTAATATTCAGGATAAAATAGGATTCATTCAGAAATGTCAAATCTGTACTAAATAGTAAGATATCTCAACAAACCATGAATTCAAGTCTGTAAAACTCTTCTGAAGCACAGATAATATTATTTGGTAAATGTTTCTTTTAAAGACCCTCCTATTCTATAAAACCCTGCATGTAGATGCTTGTTTACCTTTATCCCTTTAAGGTTTACAATAGGAATAGTGATTTGGAAATATAAAATTATGAGATTTGTTTTGCTGTGGCATAAATTGCATCACTGTATCAGTTTATTTTTTAACCAGAAAGAGTTTCAGTTTGTTGGAAAGTAGCTGTGAGAACCCAGTTTCCCGTCCGTCTCCCTTAGGAACTATCTGTAGACATGAAAAGGTCCCCAAGGAGTAAGGGATAAGTCTTTCATAGATGCTGTTGCTTAAACCATTTAAAGAGTTGCCTTGAGACTTTGGGAAAATGTATAAATGATGACATGCCTCATAGATCTTTCAGAACTATAACACATATTTTGCATACATGCTAATGAGCTCTGAAATCGTCCCATGCATTCTGGTCAAGGGCTGTCATTGAACGTAAGCTTCCATTTTTATTTTAAAGTGCAAAAGGGCTTATGTGGCTCTAAAATGTAATGTATGAGTTGCCTCTGAAAAGTGTATATATATTTTGCGTGAAATTGCATACTTTATATTTTCATTATTTTTTTTTTCTTCTTGGGATAGTGGGATTTCCAGAACCACAGTTGAAACCTTTTTTTATTGTTTTTATATTTTCATGAAAATGCCATTTAGTAAGAATACAATGTCAAATAAGAAATAATGGTATAATATTAAGATGGGAGGGAAGGGAAAGTTTTTTTTTTCTATTATTTTTTTAAAATTTTGTATGTTAAAAAGAATGAGTCCTTGATTTCAAAGTTTTGTTGTACTTAAATGGTAATGAGCACTGTTCGTTTCTGGAACAAGCATGCAGCTTTGCAAATCCAATAAGAGGAAGAATGAAAGCTGTGTCTTGGTCCTACTAAGAAGACAAACTGCTTCTCTTACTTTGCCGAGGGTTTGAATAAACCTAGGACTTCTGACCTATCTCAGTACTATTCAGGTGACACTAGGGACTTGGAAATTCCTGTTCTGCGTCTCATGGATTTGGCACTAGCCAAAGCTAGGCACACTTACTGGCTTACCTCCTCATGGCAACTGACTCTCCTTGAGTGTATGAATAGCCAGGGTAAGGGGCAAAAGAATATTAAGTACAGAAACCACTGGAAGTGGGCTTAACGGAGTTCTGTGGCCTCAGCTCAATGCAGTTAGCTGAAGAATGGAAAAGTTTTGTTCGGAGAGGTTTATAAACAGAACTGGAGAACAGAATTTTCATTAAATCCTTTTCCCTTTTTGTTTTTCTTGGCATTCTCCTAAAATATAGTATGTGGGATATTGACTGTTAAAGGGATATGTTTTTTTATTATTTTTATAATTGTACAAAAATTAAGCAAATGTTAAAAGTTTTATATGCTTTATTAATGTTGTCAAAAGGCATTATACATGTGATACTTTTTTTTTAAGCTTCAGTTGCTTGTCTTTTGGTATTTTCTGTAATGGGCTTTTGGGGAGCCAGAAGCCAATCTACAGTCTCCTTATGTTTGCCAGGACATGCAATAAAATTAAAAAATAAATAAAAACTAATTAAGAAATTGTGTGTGTGTGTCTATCTGTGCCTGTTTGTTCATTCTTTCATCCTTTGGCCTTACGTTATTGAGGAAGAAGAAAAGATACCAAGAGAAGCACTGGAGAGGTTCAAATACTGAGGTTTCTCACCTGAGAACAAATAATCATTCTTTTCTCATTTTAGCCAATCTACAAAACAGGAAAGACCAGAATGGCATTTTCATTTCGTGAATGAGATAGTCAAAGTTTTAATACTGTATTCCATTGAGGTCAGAAAGAGTTTGCTTTAGAACGAGGACTAGACTTCAGATATTCCTAATGTCTCTAACTTTGTGACCTTCTGATGATACTCACTCAGCAGTGACTTCCTCAGTACTGTGGGAGTGAAGAAGAGATTAACTGGTGGTATGTGGGAGCATGCGGCAAATGGTGGGCCCTGACTGGGCCACGTTCCCTTTCAAACTCATTGTTAAATATCACCCTTCAATTATGTACATTGATTCAGCCAATATAATCTCTATCAAAATGGTTTAATGATTCTTATTAAATAAGAAATTATATTACTTTATAGGATAACATTGGATGGCATGAAACAATATAATGCCGTAGACTTATAAAAAAAACTTTCCAGAATAACAAAAATATATAGTGAAGATATTTGTTTTCTATTTATAGATCTAATCACATTATATAAAGATATATTTTTATATAGGCAAGTGGGTGCTGCTTAAAAGTACCAAAAGATTCCATTCTTAATCTTCGCAATCTAGGTGATAGAGCCCCAGAAATGAAAGAGTCGATTCAATAGTATCAGTATGAGGAATATAAAAGAGCTATAAAAATGATTAATCATTGATCTATCATTCTGGCTCTTTTGACAATTTTTTAAAAAAATTTTAAATAGTTCTATCTATTTGTATAGATTGGTAGTTCATGACTTTATTTTTAGATGTCTTCTGGAAGAAAAGAAAAACTTACTTTTAAAAAATGCATTTGCTTAGAATTATCGGATCTATTAAACCTGTTTACAAATCCAAAATGCACTACGTAAACTTGGGGATTTGTTTTTTTCATGTCTTGAGACTTTATTTTAGCCATTCTAGAAATTGACTTATTTTTATGAACTGTAATCAGCAAAAAAAGAAATTAAAAACCAAGAAGAGCGGCTGGGCGCGGTAGCTCAAGCCTGTAATCCCAGCACTTTGAGGGGCCAAGGCGGGTGGATCACGAGGTCAAGAGATCGAGACCATCCTGGTCAACATGGTGAAACCCCGTCTCTACTAAAAAAAAATACAAAAAATTAGCTGGGCATGGTGGCGCGTGCCTGTGATCCCAGTTACTCAGGAGGCTGAGGCAGGAGAATTGCCTGAACCCAGGAGGCGGAGGTTGCGGTGAGCCAAGATGGCGCCATTGCACTCCAGCCTGCGTAACGAGCGAAACTCTGTCTCAAAAAAAAAAAAAAAAAAAAAAAAAAAAAAAAAAAAACCAAGAAGAATGGTGGGATTACCCAAAACTGTGCTGTCCAATACGGTATACGGTAGCCACTAACTGCATGTAATTACTGAGCACATGGATGGAGCTAGTCAAAACTGAGATATGTTGTGTATGCAAAATACAGATTAGATTTCAAGGACTTAGAATTGAAATAAAAATGTAAAATAGCTCATTGATAATTTTTTAAGATTAGATGTTGAAAATTAAAAATTTTCAGTTAAATATACTGAAATTAATTTTATCCATTTTTATTTTTATGTGCTTTCTAGAAAAATTAAAATAATGAAAGTGGCTTTCATTGTAGTTCTATTGGGTAATTGGCTAGAAAGGTGATGTAATAAGAAGCCTATAAGGATGAAGAAATAAATTTACTATTGTGTAATTATTCAGTATTTTTTTTTCTCTGATGCTCATTAATATAGCATCATCTTTCAACACGGTATAGAGTAGAAGACAATATCTTTGTAGTCAGGATTTTTCATTTTCTCCCCATAGTAAAGATATTTAAACTGATGGAGGAAAACATTTCAAAATTGTTACATCAGAATATAAATATAAAACACAATGGCACTCTAGATTCTGATAGTGAAATTGCTTGTGTAAGCTAAATTTTAAACTGAGTTTTCAAGTAATGATATCCTAGATGAATTTTCTCAAGTACAGGGCTCAATGGCCAAGCAACACAGTTTTAAAGATAAAAAAGGGTATATGCTTACTCTAATCTAGACAGTTGTACAACAGGAAGAATTTTACCATTTAAGGTTATACAACAACAATCTAGCCATCCAATTTTCTAAAAGGACATGCAATAGTATTATTTTAGTTATAATGATTCTCTTGCACCAAAATTTACCAATATGCTTCATAAGTGGACAAATCAAAGCTGCTGTGTATCGAAGGTAATCAGAAGAAAACAGATGATGTAGAAACTTAACTCATTGGATTAATCATTCAAATTGGTATTTAATCTAAAAATATTTTGCAGTTTTGGAGCAAAGACCATAGTCATCCTCTCTTCAACAAAGGCATGAGCCATCAAGTATTCAAAAAAATAGTTGAAGTATGTAAATGCAAGATAAACAATCTGAAGTAATGATGTTAGAACTTATCAGAAGTGTATCCGAAATCAGTATTTACAAGGTAGCTATGTCCCAAATTGCATGACAGGTCATGAGTGCTTATTTGCATTCAGAAGACATTTTCTATTTTATGTACTGTCACTGAAATCATTAAAAAATTTTTGATTTAATATGTTTACATTTATATTAAAATTTCTTAAAAAATTTTTCTTCATATATTCTGTGTTTTATTTAGAAATAAAAATATAGAATTAATTAAACCCAGAATATATGGATAATGACTATTATACTGAGACTTATTAGGATAATTTATCTAATATTAATTGTTGTAGAATGCCAAAAAAACCTAATCTTCATTAAATACTCTTGAATGATCTAAAATTTGCATAGAATCTCTAAGATTCCAAGACCATATTTCTGCTTCTGGGTGCAGTTTCAGAATTTATCTAAGAAGGTAGCCCAGGTATTTTCCTTGGTACACTGATTTATTTTGTATTCTTAATAGCAAAATAAAAGTATGGAATAAAGGCCTGTACATACGTGATGGATAGACATCAGAACCTTCCTAGTTCTAGGAAAGATACACTTAAACTTGAGTCAAGGAATCCACAGACTGACAGAAGGTAGTGTTCATTATCTCTTTTGCCATTCTTTCTCTTTCGTATACTGTAGTTCTCTTACTAAGTAAATTGGAACACAGAACACTTTCAGCCTTCGGTATGGATTTCCTAGCTTTCTCTTTGCACCCATAAAAGCTTTAGTGTCCATTACCATTCTTCTAAATTTTGTTTACACTATGCCTTTTCCCTTGGTGCTTTAGACTCATTCCAGAAAAAGTTATGCAGATGTGTAGATTTCATGGAAATACGAAGAGGCAGAGTGAAGAGAACAGTGGACAGAGAGAAGTCTGGTGACTTGGGCCAGATGCTTAATCTTCTGCATTTCAGTTTCAACATCTACCAAGTCAGAGAGGTCTGAACCCCTAACTTGTCAGTATTTCAGTAATAACCGTTGGAAGACAGCTGAAGGATGGCATGAAACAATTCTAATATGGAAGTGGGGCTACAGTTTTAAGAGAAAGTTCTGTAGTCTAAAAGCTTTAATATTCGTTAAATGCAGGCCTAAAAGTATCAGGAATCTTGTTTTTTCTTTAGAAAGATTTTTCATAGAGCACTAACCGTATATATTTTTCTCAGATAAGAGTAGTTCTTTAGTTTAACTTTCTGCTTTTAGTGTCATGTTGGGTGTGTCCTTGAAATTTATGAGATTTGTAACTCCTTACACTAATCCTGACTCTGTCTATGTGCCAGGTGGGTGGCAAGTACTGGCAGGCAAACATCCCTTTTGTGGTTCTGATTAGAATTCTAGGCCTAGCACACTGGAGGACCAACCTTTTGCAATTCATGTAAAAGTTTGACACAGGACAAAGGCCAAACATTTTTTCGCAGACAGAACTTGCCATCAGAAACACCAGGCAGAAAATTCAGAATCCTATGAGTGCTTTCACTCCTCTGACAGTTGTTCTATGATTGGAAACACTATCATTTTTCTATGAAAGAAATTATGGTGACTTTGAATGTGGTTCAGTATTCCTAAACTCTAGATACTACCTTCTATAAGTTGATTACTCTGCTCTTCTGTTTTTTTTTGTTTCTTGGGTTTTGGGTTTTTGTTTTTGTTTTGTTTTGTTTTTTGAGATGGTATCTTACTCTGTCACCCAGGCTGTAGTGCAGTGGAACAATCATAGCTCACTGCAGCCTCGAACACCTGGGCTCAAGTGATCCTCCTGCCTTAGCCTCTCAGGTAACTGGGACTACAGGTGGTGCATGCCACCACACCAGCTAATTTATTTTAGTTTCCTTAGAGATGAGGTCTCATTATGTGGGCTAGGCTAGTCTGGAACTCCTGGTCTCAAGCAGACATCTTGCCTATGCGTCCCAAAATGCTGGGATTACAGGTATGAGCCACTGCATCCAGCCTGCTCTTCCGTATTTTAGCTAAGTTTACATCAGCTGTCTTCAATATTTCTCCAACTTATCAGTATCTTCCTAATACATTTTTGTCTCACTAATGATTAAATGATTAGAGAAAACACAATACCTAAACTACAGAAACGGTGGAATTTTAAAAGAGAATGAAAGGAGAAAGAACAAAAGATCAACCTGCTGTCAGATTCTGGACTGTGAAATGAATAGAAAAAATTCTGCTGTGTCATTTCATAGGGCCTCTTGCCAAATGCATTTTGGAAATGTTTAGAAAGTTTGTTCTAAAGAATTCTGGAATTAAAGTGGCATCCAGGTACCAGCACATTGGGTATCTCAGAACAAATGCTGACATTTGTAAATATCCAATGGCACTCATGAAATAATAAATAAAACATTTTTGTGAACCTCACCCATGCAGAAGAAGCCCTAGAAAATATTTGCTTAACACCACCTGGTGTTCAAAATGACTTTCAGGACACCGAGAAGTGTGTGTGTGTGTGTGTATATATATATACACACACACACACATATAATATATATATATATAATATATATATATAAATTATATATAATTTATATATTTATTCATATATTTATTATATAAATTATATATTTATTATATATACTATATATAATATATATAATTTAAATATATATATAAAATTTTTGTTTCTACTACTTCGGGGATAGGGACATTTCAATACCCTTTTTCCTTACCTTTTGCTTTCTCAGTGTCCTGCTGTCACCCTAAGTCATTTGCTTACAGGCAACACAAACTCTCAGCAAAATGATATGAAATTCCATTTCCATGCCTGTTTTTCTTTGTCCTTTCTGCTGAAGACATTCGCATATTTTTTTACCTTCTCTACTCAAACCTGATGTTCCTAGCCGAGTGGTAATTTCCTTGATGGTACATGGGATGCCACGGTTATTTGCATTTTGCCAGGAGTTTCCAACCACTCCTAGGAAGTGGTTACCTCCCACCTCGTTCTTTCCAATCCCCACTTTAAGGCCCATGATTCCTTCAAGATTTACATATAAGGCAGGAAGCTATGGCTAAGACTAGTCTCACCAAAGACTCAGCAGAAGGCGTTAATACTGTCCTGTGGCTGGCGAGTGTTCAATCAGCATTTGGCAATCAATATGAGTTCTGTCTCCTCAGATACAGCTCTTCTTCTTCCCTGGCATAATATCCTATTCATAAGAACATAGTTTGGCTGGCTCTCTCCTCCATCTTTCATCTCCTTAGCCTCATTATTTCTTGTCCTGGGGTACAATACCGCAGTCTTTGCTCATCATCACAGCCTCTGTAACACTTTGACCTCCCTTGGTAGAGTCAGAGGAGTGGTGAATGTGTGCCTCTCTCCCATGACTGTAAGGCATTCTTTCCTTCCCTGAGGAAAAGTACTTCCCTGTCTCTTGGCTGAAAGACTTTTTTTTTTTTTTTTAATGAACTCCACTCCAATTATGTCCATGATATTCTTATGTAATGCCAGCCTTTCCTCCTCGTGTTGAATGGGTTGGGTGCATTCAGGTGAGGAAACTAGAGGTGGTAAACATTGGGAAAATGAGAGAATCTGATTGAGCAGGTGGAGCTCAGCAAAGGTCTGCATGGGCTTTGGTGAGACTTCTCCTTGTCATTCCTGTCTAAAGGGTTACTCGGCTGTCCTTGACAGACTCTCTTACATGCAAACCACTGTGGGAAATTCAAAGTTGAAAAATACACAGCTCTATGAATCACAGAAGTATAGACCTCAAAGGAACTTAAGAGACATCTAGTTTAAACTCTTCATTTTCCGGAGTGGAAAACTGAGGCCCAGGCAGGAAAAGGAACTATCCAGATCCTCACGGCAAGGCAAAGAAGAACCAGATGATCCAGACATCCCTTTCTCATTTTTAGTGCAACCCAACCCAACCTCTACTTAGAAGAAGTTTCTCTTCAATACTACAGTGATGCCCTTGTTATTGTTGCTGCTATTCGTCAATGGAACTTGTTAATACTTTCTCGTGCTGCTTACAAGTGATTCCTTCTCTCATTTTGTTTGTTTTACTGTTTTCCATCCCTATGCTGGTTTTTGTCACAAACACCCTTTGCCCAAAGAACTCTGGAATTCACACACTAGGTCTTGGTTTTCCCATCTCTAAGAAGAAAGAGGCTAGAGTAGAAGATCTCAAAGTCCTCTGCTAGCTTCAGTGTTTCAGAAATGTATATTTTGCCATGAGGCAGGCCACCATTTAAGAAAGAAAATGGGGGCTGGGCGTGGTGGCTCATGCCTGTAATTCCAGCACTTTGGGAGGCCAAGATAGGCGAATCATGAGGTCAAGAGATTGAGACTATTCTGGCCAACATGGTGAAACCCCGTCTCTACTAAAAATAAAATAATTAGCTGGGCGTGTTGCCACGTGCCCGTAATCTTATCTACTCAGGAGGCTGAGGCAGGAGAATTGATTGAACCCAAGAGGTGGAAGTTCCAATGAGGCCGAGATGGCGCCATTGCACTCCAGCCTGGTAACAGAGTGAGACTCCATCTCAAAAAAAAAAAAAAGAAAAGAAAAGAAAGAAAGAAAGAAAATGAGATTTTGTTTACATACTGATATTACTCAGCCAAAGTTAAGAGGCCTTAAGAATTAAGAACATTTTGGCAAAGGCTGTGAAAGGTGCTAATAGGAATTGCTGGGATAAGAAAGATTCGTGCAACAGCTATAGGTATTTTCCATGAAAATATTCCTTCATAGCTGGGACACCCTCTTCTAATCTCTCAGGAAACAGAAGAGACGACGTCCACATAAGGGAAAAAATGTGGCAATTTTCTAGTTTATATATTTAAAAAAATACAACCAAGGAAAACACAGTTAAAGAGTATCTGTTAATAGGTCTGACGATCTAGATGGACTGTATAAATATATAAAAAATCTTTATATTCTCAACATGTACTGATTCACTGTTTCCTAAAACATTTCATATAAATTATCCTGTTTATTTTTTCAACTCTGTGGAATAGACAGAGCAAACATTATCAGTAGAAAGGATGGAGGAAGCTGAGCCTCTGAGAAATTACATGCACGTCTAAGTTCACAAAGCTATTATAGTTAGTGGTAGAATCAAGGGGCACACCAACTCTTTCTGTTCTAGTTCAGCTCTTTTATTTTCCCATGGTACTGTTGTCTCCAATAAGAAAATAAGTTCTCAGTGGGTCACTCTCTTAGACTGCACACACACACCTCAAGGAAAAGAAGCCTGTGGACTTTCCCTGGATGGAGACAGAGTAAATGTTCTAAACTTTGTCAGTCCTAGACTACATCCTACTAATCTAAACCTCTCAAGACCCTTACTGAAAACATAACCCTTCCATGACTGGCCACTGTCAGCAGGATAAACTCTATCTTACTTTATCACTAATTTACTTTAAGTCTAATATTATCTGATGCTCCAAACAATTCTGTTTACTCAGCATTCCCAACTAGAATGCAATCCTCACAAGGCAGGTTTCCCTGTGCTGTTCATTGTTGAAGCCTACTGTAGCCTTCACTCAATAACTATTTGTAGAATTCAACAAAACGATTCTTGAATTTGCAGATATCTGTGCATTTGCTATGCTGTTCTCTCCAACAGAATGCCTTGATCCTACTCTGACCCATCTCAATTTACCTTTCTTTCAAAAATTACCTCAAACATTACTTCCATAACAAAGCTTCCTTGATTATCTACCACTGCAAAGACTCTGTAGAACTTAGATGTATTTGTTTTCAGGATAGGTATGAACAAACTCACCCACTCAGCTTGATCAGCTTTTTATTTTTTCTATTTCTGAATGTTAAAAAGCATTTTAATTGTTGTAGGGCAGAATATAAACAACACCTCCCCATCCTCCATGGGGTAGGAAATAGAAAAAAAAAAGTGAAAAGGAAAAAAGTATCTATATACACACATGCTATATAATATACACATAAACAGAACCCTCAGCTACTGCCAGTTATACCACCTGCCTTTCAAAAACGCCTTTTGAAAATCCCAGGTTCGGCCGGGCACGGTGGCTCAAGCCTGTAATCCCAGCACTTTGGGAGGCCGAGGCGGGCGGATCACGAGGTCAAGAGATCGAGACCATCCTGGTCAACATGGTGAAACCCCGTCTCTACTAAAAATACAAAAAATTAGCTGGGCATGGTGGCGCGTGCCTGTAATCCCAGCTACTCAGGAGGCTGAGGCAGGAGAATTGCCTGAACCCAGGAGGCAGAGGTTGCGGTGAGCCGAGATCGCGCCATTGCACTCCAGCATGGGTAACAAAAGCGAAACTCCGTCTCAAAAAAAAAAAAAAAAAGAAAGAAAAAAGAAAAAAAAAAGAAAGAAAATCTCAGGTTCTCCTTGATACAAGAGTGCCCATTCTTTCTTCAAGCCCCTAAAAATTTATCTTTTAAAGCAAGTTACCTGTTCTAATTGGTAAATGTGTACGTTTTGAGCGGTCTGTGCCCACTCTGTGTGCCGATAAGTAGTTTGAATATAATCCCTGCCTCTGTGCATGTCGCAACAATCTACTTGGTGTTTTTTGTTTTGTGGTCATTTATCTCTTGAAAGTTGATTCAGCACAGTGGCCATTCAATGTTCAAGTTTCTAGTCCAACCCCTAAGTAAAATGCTTAAGATATAATGAGTGTTTAATGAAGGTTTGATGGATTATTATTTTAAATATTAATAATATTTTGCAAACAGAAAAAACAGGTAATAGATTTTGTGTTTTCTGAATAGCTTTCTATTTTTTCAAGGAAGTATAAAGGTAAAAAGATACTAGATAGTATATTCAAATTTTATTTTCACATACATATATTTTTTTTCTTTGAAGGTTTTCTTTCAATCACACTAGATCTGGCATCAGTTGTGGTTCAGCTCCTGTCTAGAAGGGACAGAGCTTTGCAGATGGGGTAACTCCTTATTCTTAGCTAGGAAATAACCCCTTGGGATATTAGAGATCTCAGCAGCTTTTACTATTCTCATCTGTGAGTCTGAAGCTCTGCTAATACCTACTCCAGCTTCTCCTTGATTCTCCTTTGATTTACTAGTGACATGCTTTCTTTTGAAGAAAAAGGATTTCATGGTCTACATACCATAGCTTAAGCTCTGTGATGTGATATGAAAATTTTCTAGTATACATAGAATTTGTACCTTTAAAAATACAGAAAAGTATAAAAAGTAATTAATACATGTTTGTATACCTACTGCCCATAAATTATGAACAATTTTTATATTTACCACAAATCTATGTATTTCTATGTTGTTCATGTAAGTCAAACTTAACAAAGTAAATATCCCCTTTATCGCCCATCCATGGGTGTGCACATTTTTCTCTATCACTTCCCTACATTACATAGGGCAAGAATTAATCTGCATTGTAAGTTTAGAATATTTCCTCCCATCCATTTTCATTTCACTTTCTATAGTACAGATAGGTAAATTCCAGAGAATTGGAATAATCATAAACATAATCATAACAGTTGCCCCATTAAGGTTGTTTGTTTTGAATCTTCATACAGTCAAGTTAAGTAATCGAATTGTCATGTTATAGATTGTATCAGTCAGGCTTCTCCAGAGAAACAGAACCAATAGGATACATATGTAAAATGAGAATTGGGTCATGTGGTGCTGAAGGATGAGGAGTCACATGATCTGCTGTTTGCAGGCTGGAGGACTTGGAAAGCAGGCAGTATAATGCAGTCCAAGTCCAAAAACCCAAGATCAAGGTGAGAGGAGGGTGATGGTGGATTGTATGCATCCTTGTAGAGTACTAGAAATACCGATGTCTGAAAGCACGAGAAGATGGAGGTTTCAGCTCAAACAGGAGGCAAATGTGTCCCTGCTCCACCTTTTTGCTCTATTCAGGCCCTCAAGGGATGCAACCCACATTGGTGAAGATAATCTTCTTCACTCAATCTACTAAATCAAATACTAACCTGTTCCAGAAACATCCTCACAATCAGAAATGTTCTTCTAGCTAACTGGGCCCATTCAAGTTGACACCTAAAATTGACTATCACACAGATGAAAAAGCATATACACTATGGAATACTATGCAGCCATAAAAAGTGATGAGTTCGTGTCCTTTGTAGGCACATGGATGATCCTGGAAATCATCATTCTCCGCAAACTGACACAAGAACAGAAAATCAAACACCACATGTTCTCACTCATAGGCGGGTGTTGAACCATGAGAACACATGGACACAGGGAGGGGAGCATCACACACTGGGGTCTGTTGCAGAGAACTAGGGGAGAGACAGCAGGGGTGGGGAGTTGGGGAGGAATAACATGGGGAGAAACGTCAGGTATAGGTGATGGGGAGGAAGGCAGCAAACCACATTGCCATGTATGTACCTATGCAACAATCTTGCATGTTCTTCACATGTACCCCCAAATCTAAAATGCAATAAAATATATTTTTTTTAAAAAAAGAAAAAGAAAAGCAGAAGTTCAAATATTACCTAAGGCTTCACAGTGATTACATGGAAGAAGCAAGATTGAAATGCAAATTTTTTTACTCCAAAGGCTTTGCCTCCCCTTTATATCACACTGTCCCTCCTAAAATGATTGAGTAAAACATACGCCAATACTACTGAGCTTGGACTTTCATAATTTTTAGTGATACCAGTCTCCATGAACTATTTTTCGGAGCAAGACAGATGTAAGGCTTAGCCCTTGCCCTTTAGGTGAGCATGGTTTAGAGTTTTGGGAGAAGGTAGGGATGAATAAACAAACATGTATAAAAGTCTTTCCAAGTGAGACTGCAGTATGAACTACTTGGGGGAGCTTCAGGGGAAGAAAAGATGTTTTTGATTAGAGAAATCTAGAGAAATATCAGAGGAGAAGAAGCATTTGGACCATCTGGCAGAATGAATATCACAAGCAAAGCCATTATTACATGGCAATGTAGCAGGTAAGTCAACAGACAGCTTCATTAAACTAGGAACATGCAGGGGACTTGCAGCTTTACGTTATGACCAAAAGTCAGGAAAGACAGGCCGCTGTACCTATTGTGGTGATTTTTGCCTTGGAACGGTTTACAGAATTTCAGAAAAACTCAGGTTTCTTGGTACTCTACAACTCAGCTAAGCATCTAAAACTCGCTGGTGGGGCTAGCTATTCCTCAGAATATTTAGACAATGGCTCAGTTACCCCTGGAGTAACTTGCAGTTTTTACACAAAGACATTTGGGAGAAGCAAGAAGACTCCACTGCTTTGGGGTGAATGCCAATTTGGGAGGGTCCCAGTTTTCTGTGTTGTGGCTAGCTGACACAGGAACTATTCATTGTCCGCAGAAACACTGGATATTATGACAGAGGAATGAAGTTGCAGAATGCTGACAACAGTAAACTCATAGGGACTGCCTCATTCTACAGATGGGGACACTGTTAACTCAGATAATTTGAATTATTTTCCTAAGGTAACAAAGTTAGTCAGTGATTGACCTCCAGTGATTTCTCATGTCTCTCATTCACACCCTGTGCAGTATTCTTTTTGGGAACGCTATGGTAATAACATTCTTGTATGTTTCTTTAATTTTCTTGCACAAACCATGCTCCAGTTTAGCTTCAGCCAAGTAAGAACACACTAGGAGGATCCTGACAGTGAAATGTGTTTCCTAGAATATTAGGTGAAGAGTGCAACCTGGCTTCACTGTTCAGGCCCTATAAAATACGGAGGCAAGGGGCTGGGCGCGGTGGCTCAAGCCTGTAATCCCAGCACTTTGGGAGGCCCAGGTGGGTGGATCATGAGGTCAAGAGATCGAGACCATCCTGGTCAACATGGTGAAACCCCGTCTCTACTAAAAATACAAAAAATTAGCTGGGCATGGTGGCGTGTGCCTGTAATCCCAGCTACTCAGGAGGCTGAGGCAGGAGAATTGCCTGAACCCAGGAGGCGGAGGTTGCGGTGAGCCGAGATCGCGCCATTGCACTCCAGCCTGGGTAACAAGAGTGAAACTCCATCTCAAAAAAAAAAAAAAAAAAATACGGAGGCAAGTCTTTTTTTCCTCTAAACCTCTTAGTGTTTGGGAATTCCACTGAGGTCTCTAGAAAGAGTGCCTATCTTGGTCATCTGATGCTGTTAGCATGTGCCACTGTACCGGTACACTGCTGTTTCTAGATTTTCAACACAGAGACAGAGAAGATACAGGGGAAGATGACTTCTGTGGGCCCACTTGGAGAAGTAGTCCCATCGATGTTAGAAAATACCTACATTCTTCAAAGACATTAAGTAGTTATGCAGCTCCAATATGACCAAAATCACACTTCTTGGAGCAAAGTTAATTCTACAGAAACCACCTTCAATTAAACCAAGCTCTAGGGGCCAAGAAACAGAAAAGTGGATTAAGCCTCAGTGACTCAACTCCTCCTTCCTCCCTGCCTTTGTCTATCCGCCAGGAATGTGGAGAGGAAGTGAATTAGGTCAAATCTATGCTTGAGCTTTATGATGCACAGAGCCAGGATCTACACACACCCAAGGTGATTTTCCTACAAATGCTACTTCTTTACAGTAAGTCTCCCCTAACACTTGGCTCCAGTGAGTATGAATCTCACATCTGCAAGTCTGGAAAGGACATGAATGGAGAGAAAGGCACGGATGCCCATGAAGAGGCAATTAAGGTGTGGCCATAGTATTCTCATTGGCAATAACATGAATTGGCTGGTTTACTATGGTTAGATTCCTTACCATTGGACGCAGAAAAAAATTCATAATGTACAAGTGATTTCTTAACAAAGTTCTCTAAGAAAAAATAGTAAGAGAGTGGAAGGAAACAGGACAGGAGAAAGGAAGAAGCCACACAAGCAAGAATATAGGGTCAAGCTAGCGGGGAGACAATAGCTTCAGCCTGAACTTGACACTGAACTATGGAATGTCAAGTTACCCAAAATAGTCCCAATATGAGGCTGAGAAACTTGAGATTTCATAATCCTGTACCTACCAAGCATTGGTAAAGGGCTCTCCCAGGGGCATATAAACTCTTAGGAACTCTCAAGTTTTCCGTGTTCCAAAAAAACCAGGGGCAGTCATTCAAAAAGAACCACCACAATTGCTGGTTGTTCTAAGTGAAACATTCCAAAGCCCAGGAAACATATTTAAGGAAAAAAAATTATCTAGAAAAACGTGTTCTTAGACTATCTAGACCTTAATCCAACAGCAACCTATCGGCTACATTTCCCAATTTTTAAAATTAATATTACCGAAAAGATCTGTATTTAAGAGAGGTACCTTCATTTACAATTTACAGGCATTGCACTAATGCTTTCATATATATGCTATGGTGTGTGTGTGTGTGTGTGTATATATATATATATATATATATATATATATACACACACACACGTATATATATTCAGGATTAATAATTTTTTTTGGTATAGCAAGATAATTGGAGTCCAAAAGTTCCAGGTTTAAATTTTGACTCATCCATATTTTAGCTGAGTAACTTTGCTCAAGTTGCTCCACCTGTCTATGACTCAGCAGGTAGGTAAGTTCCTGTGAGAAATAAATGAAATAAGCAAGTACAACCTTTAATAACCCAGTCATGGCACATGATAAAGTCTCAGTAAATACTGATTATTAATAATGATAATAATGTTCTTTATTTACTCATTTATACAACAAATATTTATCAAGCACCTTCTGTGTGTCAGAGCCTCTTCTAGGCCAGGAATTACAGAGGGGTTAGGTAAAGACCCTGACCTCACAGAGTTTATATTCTAGTAAGGGAGATAAATAATAAGCACACAAATGAGTATTTAATACAATGTCAGTTACTGATTAGCATAATAAGGAAAACTGAAGCAAAGCAAAAAAAAAAAAACATAAAAGTGACTGGTAGAGTGGAAGATGGAGCCTATGACTAGATATGAAATTCAGGATATCTATGATTAGATATGAAGTCCAGGAATTCCTTGCTGGGAAAAACAATTGAGCAGATACCTGAATAAGTGGAAAGGATAAGCTGTGGAAAGATCTTAGGAGCAGAGTTCCAGGAAAAGATAACCGTGAAAGCAAAGAGTCTGGGAGGAAATATACGTGTAATGTTAAAGAAATAGGAAGAAGTCCAGCGTAACTACACTTCTGTGAGGTCCAAGAGTACTAGAACACAAAATCAGGGACAGGTTGAGCAGTATAAATTTCATTTAACCTGACTGATAGAAAATTATTGGAGGATTTTGAGTCGAGAGAAATAAATCTGGTTATGTTTGTGAATGAGTACACTTTTGACTATATGCTGCCATGGGGCACAGGAGCATCTAGCCAAGTCACTTTCAAGGAACAGACCTGGAGCTCACACAATCCTCAAGCTCAGCAAGCAAACTAAACTCATAGGAAACGCAGGTTACTGGTTCATTCACGTGTCAGTATTGTCTTTCAGATAATACGAGTGATTGTCTCTAATATGTGAAAATCAAGACCATATAAGACATCTCTAATATAAAGATAAGGTTACAAATGCAGCATGCGAGTATTCTTTACCTTTAGTTTGTAACTTTAGTTTTTCTGTCTTTTAGTGGAATAGTCTCTTTCATTGGAATAACTGTTTTTAGAATGATCTTATATAACTGTGCCTTATTTGCTAGAAGCAAATTACATACTGCAGGGAACTAATTTTTTTTAAGTAGCCTGTTTCACAGAAAGTCCCTCCATTTACACACCTCTGATGGCTACTTTTTTTTGTTTTGTTTCTTTTTTATTTTTTATTTATTTTTTATTGCATTTTAGGTTTTGGGGTACATGTGAAGAACATGCAAGATTGTTACATAGGTACACACATGGCAGTGTGATTTGCTGCCTTCCTCCCCTTCACCTATATCTGGCATTTCTCCCCATGCTATCTCTCCCCACCTCCCCACCCCCTGTCCCTCCCTCATTTCCCCCCAACAGACCCCTGTGTGTAGTGCTCCCCTCCCTGTGTCCATGTGTTCTCGTTGTTCAACACCCACCTACGAGTGAGAACATGCAGTGTTTGATTTTCTGCTCTTGTGTCAGTTTGCTGAGAATGATGGTTTCCAGGTTCATCCATGTCCCTACAAAGGACACGAACTCATCGTTTTTGATGGCTGCCTAATATTCCATGGTGTATATGTGCAACATTTTCCCTGATGGCTACCTTTTAATTTCAGATTAAAGTTCAACTCATTAGCCGACTATTCCATACTTCCTCTTCCCTGAACCAGGTGGAGCACTCCAATGTGCCTTACCTATGTTCTAACACAAGAGAACCATCTGCCCTGACACAACTAGGCTTCACTATCTCTCAAACATACCATGAATAGTTTTGTTACCACACCACTGTTGATTCACTTTATTTGCTTAAGTGCTATATTTCTCTCAAGGCCAAGTACAGGTCTCATTTCTATGTGGGGCCTTTCCTCACTACAAAAACCTCTGTGATCATTCTCTCATCTGAATTACTTCTGCAGTTGTTAGAGTTAGCAAATCACCCCTGGAATTATTACTGATCTTTTAAAGAACACATCGTTATAGGGCATCTGTAAACTTCTAAAAGGGAGTGATCATGTCTTACAAATCTTTGTATTCTAGAAACACTGTACGCAGCACTTGACTTTCCCATAGATAATTCAAACTCATCATTGTTCGTTCATCCTGAGTTCACAATGCTTTCCACCACCAGTACACCTACTCCTTTTTTCCCTTTTGTAACATATATAAACTTCAGTCCACAGACTTCAATGTGCAAGAAATTTACATTTCTTTGCTTTTATTAAATATTGACAATTTCTATTTCATGGGTTTTTTTTTTTCATCAATGTGGTAAAAATTACAAAGAGTCTAGGTCAATTCAGGCTTTCTTCCTCTTTAAGTTCTGGTAAGGTGCTTCAAAGCCACTCAGTCATCTGTCCACTCAGACATACACTAAGGATTCCATAATCCCATCAGCTCTTAGTCATTAATCCACTGGTATGATTTCTGAAAGTCTTCTTTCTCTCATTGCCATAGCCATCCAAGACCTGCAGCTCTCTCTGTCTCAGGCTTAGAAGCAGAGGAGTCTCTTTGATGCTGTTTTGGGCTTTTTCTGCCTAGACTTATTTGCAATTTGTCCATATTAAGGTCTTGCTACCTTCTTAAGGCTCTGTTTTTGAAGCAAGAAGCGTTTCTCCAGTATCTACCAATACCTATCTTTTCTCAGTATCTACCAATACCTATCTACCATTACCTATCAATACTCTTTTCTCCAGTATCTACCAATACCTATCTTCTCATCTCTGTATCATAACTCTTTCTTTCCAAGTATGGAAAGTTTCTGTGTTCTGGAGGAAGCCAACTCTTATCTTTCAAATATATTTTTTTCTGTCTAAATTCTTTAAGTTAACCTTAAATATTTATAACCAAACTCCAGAGAAACACCAGCAAATAATTTTCTAATTGTATTTTGAAAACTTCTCTGTTTTAAAGCAATAATGCATGATTAAAGTTTCTTGGAGAACTCTGTTAATAAATCACTTGTACATTATGAATTTTTTTTTCAGGTCTGATGGTAGGGAATCTAACCTTAGATAGTAAATCAGCCAGTTCATGGTATTGTCAACCACTGCTTTGGTTAAGCAGACATGGAAACATATAGATAAATTACAAGGAAAAAAAATGATTATGGGTTTAAAATGTTATCCGGCCACATTTATTTTCATAATTAGCATAAATGTATACCTCTCATCTACCTAATTCATTAACTTGGTAGTCAGCTTAGACTTTCTCCTCTTGCCCATCTCCATTGGTGTTGCGGTGCACAAACCAACAGGCCTAATTAGGTCAAATTAGGTCTAATGGTAACATTAATGCCTAGACAGTTCTGCTTGAGCAAAGCAGAATGAGTGAAATAGTTCAAAAATTGAAAATAGGTAGGGATAAACCATAAGAGAAGAAAAGATAATCCATGCTAGAAGTTCAATTGAAAAAGGAATAAATTATTTTGTATGTCTTCCTTAAGTTTCACCTCACTGCCTACATGTTCTAGGTATTCAGTAGCCACTTGCTGTCAAGTCATGATACGTGATAATGATAATGGTGTCCATTTTCAGTCCAACTTGTTAAGTTTATTTTTCCTCTTAAAGCAGAAATATGGTGGGTTTTTTTTGTTGTTGTTGTTGTTTTGTATTTGTGTGTGTGTGTGTTTTAGATGGAGTCTCCCTCTGTCACCAGGCTGGAGTGCAGTGGCGTGATCTTGGCTCCCTGCAACCTCTGCCTCCCAGGTTCAAGTGATTCTCCTGACTCAGCCCACCGATTAGCTGGGGCTACAGGCGAGCACCACTATGCCCAGCTAATTTTTGTATTTTTAGCAGAGACAGGGTTTCACCATGTTGGACAGGATGGTCTCAATATCCTGACCTTGTGATCTGCCCACCTCAGTCTCCCAAAGTGCTGGGATTACAGGCATGAGCCACTGGCCCCCGGCCAGTGGTTTTTAATAATAGAGAGCATATTATCTTTCCAAAAGATGCCTATAGTCATTCAGGTTGAAAAGTGCACACAGGCACAATATTCCAAAGCTATAACTTTTACTGCAGCTAGTGTAGCCTTGTATATTTAGGACAACTGAAGTATTTTATAATTAATGCATAGCTACCATATGAGCTAGGGACTATTTCCCCTAAGTATCAAAGAACCCTCTAATTTGCTCCACAAAATTTTATTTTTAAGAACTTCCCGAGTTCTTTATTTCATTCATACATTTTTAAAAAATATACCAGAGGTCGTTATTTATTTATGTATTTATGTATTTATTTATTTTAATTTAATTTAATAAATTATTTGAGACTGAGTCTCATTCTCTGTGGCCCAGGCCGGAATGAAATGGCATGATCATGGCTTACTGCAAACTCAAACTCCTAAGCTCAAACATCCCTCCTGCTTCAGCCTACTGAGTAGCTGGGATTACAGGTGTGTGCCACCACGCTGGGCTCCAAGGCTCATTACTTAGTTAGAAAAAAAAAAGGCATGACCCCACGGGCCTGTAGGCCTCTTCTTTCCTTAAACCATTACATACTAATATATGCAAAGCACAGTATTAGATACCCTCCTGAGAAGAAGCAAAATAAGATTACAGAAGTATATCAAACTTAGTCCTCATCCTCCGAAAGATGACATTCTAATTTATAAAATAATGCAAAAGCAAATGGTTACAGTACAATGTGATGAGAGCTGTGACTGCTTCTGTTCCAAAGTGCTGAGGAGATACCAAGAAAGAAGAAACTAACTCTATCTTAGAGATTAGGAGAAAGCTTCAGTGAGGAACTCAGGATTGGGACTTTCCAGGCAAAGAAGACAGGGAATGCTTCCCAATAAAAGGAAATAGCACATGCCTGTTTCAGGGAAGTAAATAATTCTACTAGAAAATATTAACGGAGTCTGTAACTTGGGGTACAGGAGTGTGGAGAAGAGGGATGAAAAGCAAATCTGGTAAGGCTGGTTGGAGTCTGATAGGATTACGGAAACCTGCTTGTCAGGACCTAGAACTTGATTTTAATTGAATATGAAGGAGAGAAATGCAACAGTGTAAAGTAGAAACTTCAGATGGTGTAGGGAAGCATTCTACGAGCTGAGTATTAAAACTACCTATCCAGCAGCACTGTAAAGGTGAATTGCAGGAAAGCAAAGGACTAGTAAAGGTGCTAGTCCAGGTTGGAATAGGACAAACCCAGCTTCAGGAACCTCTTAGCAATCCCTCACCTTGCAGAACATCATGGAAAAGCTCTAATCATCTTGACAACAAGAGTCTAATTCTAAGACTCCTGTTCTCTCCACAGCACCAAGTGGCTCATGGTAGCAACTTTCTGTATGTCACCCACTTCTGAGGTCAAAAAAGAATGAAAGTGTTTATTTACAATCCCTTTATTTTTGGCTCTCATAGAATTGTGCTTCTTTTTTCAGAGCAGGTTTCTTAATTTGGAACTATTCTTTCCTAAGTATGATTGTTTGATATATGCCTGTTGAATCTCACTAGACTCTAGTCTTCAAAATATTAAAAGTGGTGCCTGCATTTTGCTCATCACTGTCTCTGGAGCCTAGCAGATAATCTGGTATATAGCAGACAATCAATACATGTTTGCTGAAGAAATATTGACTGAAATATTGAGAAGAGTTAATGTAGTAGCATGCTACTTAGACAAATATTTACTTTATTTTTCAAAATTATAAAATATTCAATTGGTGATTACTGTTTACTAGATAATTTTTTTGCTGTTGATAGTCAAATTTTCTCTTCCGCATTGCATGTCTACACTAACTTTCTACATATTAAATCTCAGATCTGAAATTCACTTAAACTGGGAGGTAAATTTGACCAAAATTACTTAATTATCTGGTCTTTATATCCCAAGATAAAGTAATATCAACAGCTAAGTCTGGCTTTGATTATTCATATTTATTCTTCTTATTTTTTCCTTTTTTTTCTATAACTAAAGGGGACTTTTTTAACCTAAGGCAAACCATTTTTCAGTCATGACTTTACATTTGATGAGGTTCCATTGAGAAACTCTATGCATGTCCTGCTTCTAACAGGCACACACAATAAGAGACAGTCAAAGCACTTCATTAAAGGCAGAAAGATTAAGGCAAAAGATTGCACAACAAAACCACCCACATTCAGTTTTGCAAGTCTAACAGTCATCCTGAATCATCACCCTAAAGCAGCCTGTATTTCATTCCAACTCCTGGCTTCAGCTTACCATTCAAGATGCAAGAAAGTAAAATATTAGTATTGGTGACCAAAAAAGCAGGTGTGTTTCTCTTTCCGTAGATACTCTTAGCCCTGAAGGCAGCAATTGTTTCTTGTTTTTAGTTAGTAAATAAATCTCTTGGGAGGTAATTAAAGAACCAGCACATATTTTTAAATCACTAAAGAATAACACTTGATAATATTCCTAGCAACAGAATCACCGACTTTAGAATCTCAGAAACTAGTTTTTAAATAAGCTTTACCCAGCCCTGGCTCAGCCCCACAACAATATCGTCCAATTATTCATCCTTTCCTTTATCAGGCTCTTCTCTCAAACTACTATATTTTTCTCTTCTTGTATCTTTGCCCATGCTGTATTCTTAACCTAAAGTAATGTCCTTCTCCTGGAAAAGTGTTTGCTGTAATGCTAGCCCCCCATGTTCTCTCTGATTATTCCAGGAAAACTGTATTATTCCTTTGTCTGCACCCCTACAGCGTGTCATTTATGCACCTGTTACACGGTTTTCCTCCTCTCTCCTATGTGAGTTATTTGATTGCAAGACCTGTTAAGTCAGGAAATATAAAATTCATCCTTATAGGACTACTTAGAGACCAATTTGATGCCCCAAATAATGTAGGCAAGTGATAATAAATAATGAGTGAATGAACTTTATAAAGAACTAGAGAATCTTTATAATAATAGATCTAGGTACAGTAAGACAATCAACTAAAATAAAATTTGTTATAAAACTAAGAAACAAGGTCAAGGTCAATATAATTGTTGTACTTAAATGTTAAACTTAACATGAAACTTCCAGAAAACCAATGAAAAAAATGTAACTAATGAATTACATATCTCTCGTGACTTAATGAGGAGTAATGGTAAACTGGAAATAGGCCAGTTGTTACAAGGATTAAAATTTAGCCTCACATTAGCACATTTCCTTATAGAATTGAGATGTTCTACCTGTATTCTAACTTTGAGCTTAAAAAAAAATACAGAGATGCTACAGTCTTTTATATACAATGTCAAGCATTCAACCCAAAATGACTAGTTATTTCTGAATAAGACATCAGAACCAAAAGGGGGGAAAAACACTAGAAATCACCCAACAGGTGAAATGTATACAGAAGAAAAAAAGAATTTTTTGGAACTGACTAAAGAAATAAATTCACAGATTTAAAAAGCTCTGTGTATCTTCAAAGGAGATGATGCAATACAGAATATAACAAAATGCTAATGTTAAAGTATAGAAAAATAAAATTCACAAACAAAACCTATATGCCAATTGAAAATATTTTGTTAATGAACATAAAATAACTTTCAGAAAAATGAGAAAATGTAGTGGCAGCAGAGACGTACTAACAGATACGCTAAAAAATATCTTTTGGGCAGAAAGAAAATGATCCTAGACAGAAATGCAAGAAGAAAATCAATCAAGGCAAAAAATTAAGTAGAAATAAACTCATTGGAAAGAATAAACGTATAAGAAAACAGAAATGAATACTGATAGAATAAAATGACACTGGTAATACAACATGGGATTTAAAATGCATGCATAATTAAAATACTTGACAATAATACAAAAAAGCCTGAGTGGGGTAATTTAAAGAGTCCTCAAGTGCTCACATTTCCTAAGAAATGAACAAAATACAAATTAAGAGTACATGCTAATAATTTAAGGGTTTGTGCTAAATTCTTAGAGTAAGCACTAAAATAAGAGAAAAATAATTTCTCACTAATAAGCTAAGAGATGACAAAATGGAATGATAGTTGAAAAATGATTAATTAAAAAGAAGGCAACAAAAGATTTAAAAAAAAGAACAAATAGGATAAACAAAAAAAAACAAATAGCAATATGGTAGATTTAAATTTAGAAAAGTCAGTGATAAATTGTAAACAGACATGTTTCAGATCTGGTAAAAATAAAAATGTACATTTAATTTATGAGTCATACCTTAAACAAATATGTAGAGAGGTTAAAAATAAAAGAATAGAAAAAAAGGATATACTACACAAATATTAACCAAAATTCACTTAGGATAACTAATAATATCAAAGTAAGCTTTAAAGTGAAAAGCATTATTATAAATAATAAGAAAAAAATTATAACAATTGCATATCTATCTTCACCTAGTAACATAGTCTCAATATATAAACATGTATAATGTGGCACAACTGCAGTCATAATGAGAGATTTACAACTTTCAGTAACTCATAGGACAAGCAGACAAACAGCACAAATACAATAGGTTTGAAGTACATAATTAATAAATTTGATCTTAATGATTCAAAGTTTAAAAATAATACAGGATATATTCACCAGAAAAATATGCCACACAGTACTTTTACAAAAATAATGACCAGGCGTGGTGTCTCATGCCTCTAATCGCAGCACTTTGGGAGGCTGAGGTGGACAGATCACTTGAGATCAAGAGTTTGAGACCAGCCTGGCCAACAGAGCAAAACCCCAACTCTACTAAAAATACAAAAATTAGCCTGGCATGGTAGCAGGCACCCGTAGTCCCAGATACTCCAGAGACTGAGGCTTGAGAATTGCTTGAACCTGGGAGATGGAGGTTGCTGTGAGCTGCGATCACATCATTGTACTGCAGCCTGGGCAAAAGAGCAAGACTCTGCCTCAAAACTAAAAAAGTAAAAATATGAATGTTTGAATGTTAACCGATAAACTCCTAAAATAATTCATGAACCAATAAATACATTGTAATGTAAATTACAAAATATTTTGAATGATGTGTAAACAAAAATATGGAAGTCAGGCTCATGCCTCTAATTCCAGCACTTTGGGAGGCACAGGTAGGAGGATCACTTGAGCCCAGGAATTTGAGACCAGTCTGGGCCACATAAAGAGTCCCTGTTTCTCCACAGAATTTTAAGAAATAAGCCAGGCATGGTGGTGTGCAGCTGCATTCCCAGACATATAAGAGGCTGAGGCAGGAGGATCACTTGAGCCCAGGAGTTCAAGGCTGTGACTGTGCCACAGCACTCCAGCCTGGGTGACAGAGCAAGATGGTGTCTCACATACAGAATCACACACACAGACACACACACACAAAAGTATATTAAAACTTGACATACACAGCTAAATTTGACATTTAAAAAAAGCGATTTGCAATCATCTACAAGAAATAAAAGACTGTATTTCATGATTTAATGTTTATCTGAAAACATTATAGAAATTACATCAAAGTAAACACAAGGAACTCAGAAGTAAAAAAAAAAGCAGAAATGAATAAACAGAAAACAAAAGTACAAGAGAGAATATTAAAAAGGAAAGAATTGATTTCTGAAAAATAATTAGTAAAGTGGATAAGACATTTTAAAAAAATCGATCAAGTAAAGAATTAGTAAAGACTTTTTTAAAAAATTGATCAAAAAGATAATTAGTAAAGTGGATAAGCTTTTTTAAAAAAATTGATTAAGAAAAGAAAAAAGTACAAACTACCATATTAGGAAGTAAAAGTGGACATTATGTATATTATAAAATATAAATTACAGAATATTTTTATAAATTACAAAATTTATTAAAGTATATCTTTCATATATTATCTTTCATATACATATGAAAGCTAAGAGAACACTAAGAATAATTTTTATCAGTATGTTTGTAAATTAAATAAAATTAATAAATCATTGTGAAACACAATTTACCAACACAAACACAAAGAAAAAGAGAAAGATCTAAATAGTTCAAAATATAATTTAAAAAAATGAATTTGTAATTTTAAAACATTTTACAAATTAAAGTACAGATGGCTTTAAAGAAAATATTTCCAATCATTTATAAAAGAAAGAACATCATAAAAGAATAAATACCGGTAAAATAAAGTATATTATTTCCTTATTCTTAATCTAAAACATAACTTTAAATTATTAATAGTTACAATGTATTGGATAATTATAATATATAGATAAATAAAAGAAATGACAAATTTGTCATAAGAAATAGAATGGAGGAATTGAGAATTCTCTGTTACATGATATTGGTACTACATGTGAAATGGCACAGTATTATTTGAAAATGGCCTTTGATGAATTTGAATTGAATAATGCAAATACTAGGGTAATCATTAATAAATTAGAATAAATGATAAATTAAATTTAAAATTTTACATGTAATACATGTGCTGAGGGGTAAAAAATGTAATTATGCAAAATGATTAAAGAGAGAATTTTTTTTTTCAAGAACAGAAGAAAACAGAGAAAATGCAACAAAGAGAAAGCAGTTTAGACATGTTAAATTTCAATCCGACTGTGTAAACAATCACTGTAAATGTGAACGCTCTAAATACACTAAATAAGGCAATGTCAGAGTGAATAAAAACAAGATGCAATTATGTGTTGTCTATCAAGAATCAACTTTAAAATGTAAAATCTCAGCTAGGTTAAATGTAAAAATATACCATGCTAACTCTAACCACAAGAAAGTTAGAGTGGGTATGCTAATTTCAAACAAAGCACACTTCAGAGCAAGGATAATTTTGAAAGATAAAGAGGAGTAATACATAATGATAAAAGGGTCAACTTTTTTTTTTTTTTTTTTTGAAATGAAGTCTCATTTTTTCACCAGGCTGGACTGCAGTGGCACAACCTCAGCTAACTGCAACCTCCACCTGTAAGGTTCAAGCGATTCTCCTGCTTCAGCCTCCAGAGTAGCTGGGATTACAGGCATGCACCACTCCAGCTAATTTTTGTATTTTTTAGTAGAGACGGGGTTTCACCATGTTGGCTGGAATTGTCTTGATCTCTTGACCTCATGATCTGCCTGCCTCAGGCTCCCAAAGTGCTGGAATTAAAGGCATGAGCCACCAGACCGGGTCAAAAGGGTCAGCTTTCTAAGAGGAGAAATCAATCCTTAATGTTCATGTACCTAACAACACAGCATAAAAATATGTAAAGCAGGCCAGGCATGGTGGCCCAAGTCTGTAATCCAATCACTTTGGAGACCAAGGAAGGTGGATCACCTTAGGTCAGGAGTTCAAGACCAGCCTGACCAACATGGTGAAACCCTATTTTTATAAAAAAATATATATTTATATAAATCATATTTGATAGAACTGCAAAGAAAAACAGACATATTCACTATTATAGTGGGAGACTTCAATACCACTCTTAATAATTGATAGATCCAACAGATTGAAATTTGGAAAGGATACAGATAACAGTAAAACACCATCAATCACAGTGATCTAATTGACATTTACAGAAAACTCTATTCAATATGATAATATATACTTTCTTCTCAAGCCCCCATGGAATATTCACCAAGAAAGACCACATTCTAGATCATAAAACACACCTTAATATATTTAAAGGAATAAAAATTATACAAAGTATGCTTTTGAAGCACAAAATCAACAAGAAATCAGTAATGTAAATTAGGGTGAAAAATATCAAAGTATCTGGTGATTAAATAGCATATTTATAAATAACACATGATAAAAAAATCTCAAAAAAAATTAAACATGTTTTAACTAAATGAAAATAAAACATCGATATTTGTGAGCTGCAACTAAAGCAATTTGAGGAAAATTCACAATTACATGCATATGTTAGAAAAAAAGAGAAATATCTTAAATCAATGACTTAATCTTCAATTTTAGGAAAATAGAGAAAAAAAGAGTAATGTAAGCCTAAACCAAGCCAAAGGTGGTGGTGGTGGGGGGGGGGGGAACAATAAAAAATAGAGCAGAAATCAATGAAATTAAAAATAAAATATAAAAAGGTAAACTAAAATCTATTTCTTTGGAAATATCAATAAAACTAATATGTGAGAAAGTAAGAAAAAGAGAAGATTTGAATTGCCAATATCGGAAATGAAAGAGAAGTTTTTTTTTTTATGAAAATTAAAAGGATAATCATGGAATACTATGACAATTCTTTGCCTACAAATTTGATAACTTAGATAAAATTGACCAATTCCATGAAAACATAATCTACTAAAATTTATATAAGAAGAAACAGATAATCTGAATAGGCCTATAGCTATCAATAAATTTAATTAATAATTGATAACCTACAATAAAAGAAAGAACAGGCCCAAATGGTCTCATGATGGATTCCACCAAATGTAAGGAATGAATTACAATAATTCTCTACAATCTTTCTAGAAAATGGAAGCAGAACAAACACCTCAACTTAGATTCTAGGAGGACAGTGTGACTCTAGTAACAAAACTAGGTAAATATATTACAAGGAAAAAAGAAACAACTATAGGCCAATACGTCACATGAATATAAATGCAAAAATCTCAAAAAATTATTAAGAAATTAAGTCCAACAATGTATAAAAAGCATTATATATACTATGACCAAGTGGAATTTATTTTAGATATCCAAGTCTGATTCAGCATTTGAAAATCAACATAATACATAGGCATAGGCAAGGACGTCATGACTAAAACACCAAAAGCAATGGCAATAAAAGCCAGGATAGACAAACGGGATCTAATTAAACGCCAGAGCTTCTGTACAGCAAAAGAAACCATCATTAGAGTGAATCAGTAACCAACAGAATGGGAAAAAATTTTTGCAATCTACCCATCTGACAAAGTGCTAATATCCAGAATCTACAAAGAACTAAAATAGATATACAAGAAAAAAACAAACAACCCCATTCAAAAGTGGGCGAAGGATATGAACAGACACTTTTCAAAAGAGGACATATATGAGGCCAACAAACATGAAAAAATGCTCATCACCACTGGTCATTAGAAAAATGCAAATCAAAACCACACTGAGATATAATTTCACGCCAGTTAGAATAGTGATCATTAAAAAATCGGGAGACAACAGATGCTGGAGAGGATGTGCAGAAATAGGAACACTCTTACACAGTTAGTAGGAGTGTAAATTAGTTCAACCATTGTGGAAGACAGTGTGGCGATTTCTCAAGGATCTAGAAATAGAAATTCCATTTGGCCCAGCAATCCCATTACTGGGTATATACCCAAAGAACTATAAATCATTCTACTATCAAGACACATGCACACATATGTTCATTGCAGTCCTGTGTACAATAGCAAAGACCTGGAACCAACCCAAATGCCCATCAATGATAGACTGGACAAGGAAAATGTGGTACATATACACCATGGAATACTATGCAGCCATAAAAAAATGATGAGTTTGTGTCCTTTGTAGGGACTTGGATGAATCTGGAAACCATCATTCTCAGCAAACTCATCCAAGAACAGAAAGCCAAGCACCATATGTTCTCACTCATAGGTGGGTGTTGAACAATGAGAACACATGGACTCAGGGAGAGGAGCATCACACACAGGGGACAGTTGGGGAGGGGGTAGTGGAGAGATAATGAAAAGCGGGGAGAGAGGGGTGGGTGGGGAGGGATAACATGGGGAGAAATGCCAGATATAGTATGCACCTAAAGTAAAATAAATAAATTTTTAAAAAGAAAAAAAGAAAATCAACATAATCCACCACATCAAAAGGCTAATGAAAGAAAAATCACGACTAAATAAAGTATTTCATAAAAATACCCTTTCATGATTAAAAACATGCAAAAGCCAACCATAAAAAATCTCAGCATACTAGGTATAGGAGGAATATCCTCAACTTGATAAAAATCTATACTCATATTTAATGGTAAGAAATCGGACACTTTCAACTAAGATCAGAAACAAAGTAAAGATGCCTTCTCCTACTATTTCTAAGTTCTATCTAGTGTGATAAGACAATAAAATAAAATAAAATGTATATAGATGAGGAAGAAAGAACACTATTTTTGCAGACAAAGTGATTGTCTATGTAGGAAATTCCTCCTGGAACTAAGAAGTAAGTATAGAAATGTGACAGGTTACAGGTTACTATACAAAAGCCCATTGCTTTTTTACACACTAGCAATGAACAATCCGAACTTAAAATTATAAAAACAATACCATTTGCAATAATACTAAAAACCAAAATATATATGTATAAATCTAACAAAATATGTGTAAAACCTAATTGTGGAAAAAAACAAAGCTGCGATGAAATAAATCAAATACCTAAATAAATGGAGGTGTTCCATGTTCATGAATTGGAAGACCCAGTATTATAAAGATGCGAATTCTTTTCAAGTTGATCTATAGATTTAATGCAATTGCAATCAAATCTCAATAGACTCTTCAGCAAACTGATGCTCAAGTTTATATTTAAAGGCTAAAGACCTAGAAGAGTTAACACAATGCTCAAGAAGAGAGCTGAAGGGATAAGATCAAGAACAGATTAGAGAGGCCAGAGATAAACCCATGTATAATCAACCAAGAAAGGCACAAAGTCAATTCAGTAGTAAAAGCATAGAATTTCAAATTGTGCTGAATACTCACATGCAAAAAAAGGGTAAACTAGACAGAACTTATACCATTCACAAAAATGTAATTTAGTTTAAAATATAAATTGCTAGACTACAAAATTTCTGAAAGCAAACAGAGAAAATTTGTGTGATGAGATATAAATTTTAGGTATAACCCCAAATGCACAACTGTGAAATAAACAAAAAATTAATTGGACTCTATTAAAATTAAAAACTTCTCTGCTGAGACAATGTTAAGAAAATAAAAATACAAGCCATAGACTTAGATAAAATATTTGCAAGACACATATCTGATAGAAATCCTGCACCCAAAATGTAGAAAGATTTCTTAGAAATCCACAATAAGAAAATAACCCAACAAAAATGGGTAAAAGATCTGAATGGACATCTCAAAAAAGATATACAGATGGTAAGTAAACATATAAAATGCCCAATAACAATCACCATTAGGAAGTTAAATCAAAACAATATGGGGGTACTACTACACATCTGTTAGAGTGGGTAAAACAAAACAAAATAAAAAGAAAAAATAGTTACTAACAATATAAATTGCTACTGCAAATGCAGAGGAACAAGAATTTTTATTTGCTGCTAGTGATAATGCAAAATGATATGACCACTTTGGAAGACAGTATGTGAGATTCTTACAAAGCTGAACTTAGTCTTACGATCCAGCAGTCACATTTCTAGACAAATAACTAACTGATTTGAAGAGTTATAATGAAACCACAATCTACACACAAGTGTTTAGAGCAGCTTTATGTACATTTGCCAATCTTAGAAAAAACCAGGCCGAGTGCAGTGGCTCACGCCTGTAATCCCAGCACTTTGGGTCAAGATATCGAGACCATCCTGGCCAACATGGTGAAACCCCCCCCCCATCTCTACTAAAAATACAAAAATTAGCAGGGTGTGGTGGCACACGCCTGTGGTCCCAGCTACTTGGGAGGCTGAGGCAGGAGAATTGCTTGAACCTGGGAGGCAGAAGTTGCAGTGAGCCAAGATTGCACCACTGCACTCCATCCTGGTGACAGAGCAAGTCTCTGTCTCAAAAAAAAAAAAAAAAAAGAAAGAAAGAAAGAAAGAAAAACGAAAAAGAAAAAACTATATTCTTCAATAGGTAAAGAGATACACAAATTGTGATACATGCATGTAATTGAACATTATTCAATGACAAAAGTAAAAAAAGTCATAAAAATACATAGACGAGCCTTAAGTGTTGATTACTATGTGAAAGAAACCAGTCCGAAAAGGCTACAAACCATATAGTTTTCATTATGAGGACATTCAGGAAAAAGAAAAACCATAGTGAGAGTTAAAAAGTTATATCCAAGGCTCAATGAGAGAGAGAGATGGTTAAATAGGTAAAATTCAGGTTATTTGAGGGTCTTGAAACTATCCTGTATGCTACTATAATGGTAGCAACTATAATTATACCATGCATTTATCAAAACCCATTGAACTTCACAATATATAGTGTAAATCTTAATGTATGCTAATTTTTTTTTTTAGTTTATCTTGTTTAATGAAGGTTTTTTAATGTACTTTCTCAGGAAAACACTTGTTTTCTCTTGGTTTAGGCTAATGAGAAACCTATAAGATGATCAGACAACTAATCAAGTGAGTGTGAGATGAGTCAATTAAAAATATAAGAAATAAATTTACATTTCAAAGTCCTACATTTTTTGAAAATGGTTCCTAGTTATTCCCAAACATATTCTTCTTAGAAATCCTCTTAGAAAGTGAAAGCTGTGATTTTTTTAACAATAATGATGAAATTATTTTTCTTAACAGTCTGCTTCAACACCTAATAAATTGACAGTCATTAATTTCTTCACAGATAAACTCAGTTTTATGAAAAGAAAATATTTCCCACATAAAATTATTAATTAGATGGGAGTCCCTACCACTGGGGACCTTCAGAAAAAAACAGCCACCTGTTGTGATCAACAATATATTCCTCTTTTCTAATTATGCAGTTCAAATGCATGCTAATTTTTAAAAATCATCTCTGAAGTTGGACGATTTTAGGAAGAAGTGTAGACTGTGGCAAGATAATCTTACTGTGTTGCAGATGTATAAAAAACTTCACTGAGAGATTTAGAGGGAAAAGATACTGGCTAAATGAACTTTGGAAATTACTTGAGTGTAAGTTAAGTAAACTATATATGAGCACTACAGTCTAATTAGTAAAGCTGTTTCCAGCTGGTACCAATACTGATGGTGCCATACTGTATACTAAAATTGAATAATTAAGTAAATGGATGGTGGATGGTGGATACAAGTTTCTCACTTTAGAAGTGGGAGTTAGCAGATAAGCAAAAACAGGATGCCATGAGTGCACACATGGTTATGAATTATATTTGGAGACATCAGCATGAACTCTTGTTTGATTAAGTTATATATAGAAAAATAACATTAAAATATTTATAGATATATGTATATTCATCAATTAGTATCTTTCTTTGGTTTGGTTAGCTGATGACATGGAAAAAATTATTGAATGACACCAATGATCAAAATGTACACAAAAAGAAATAGAAAACCTGAATAGTCCTATGTCTATTAGGAAAAATGAGCTTGTAATTTACAACCTGCATCCACATAAAACTCTAGTCCTGGACAGCTTCACAAGTGAATTCTACCAAATATAAGTTAAAAAATATAAAGCCTATTCTACATAAACTTTTACATAAAATAGGAAGAGAGACTTGCCAAGTCGTTTTATGAAGACAGCATCATGTTGTTATAAAAACCAGACTAAAACATTACAAGAAAAGACTCTGAAAGACCATTTTTTCCAGAAATATATTTTCTTGTTAATATATTAGCAACTTGAACCTAGTAATATACAAAATGATACTACACCACACCATTTATAGGGTTTAATCTCAAGAATGCAAGATTGGGTAAACATCAGATATTCAATCAATGGAACTTACAATAAAAACAATAAGTGTGAGAAGATTATCATTTAAATAAATGAAGAGATAGCACTTGATAAAATTAAATTCATTCAGGATAAAAAAAAAAAAAACTCTCATCAAATTAGGAATAGAAGGAAATTTTTTCAAATTGATGAAGGGCACCCAGTGAAAGCAGAAGCTAATGTTATACATAATAGTAAAAGAAAATCTGACAAAATTGTCCTGATGATAAAAGAATGTTTGAAGAAAACAAGGAAACTATTTCTTTGATTCCTCCTTATTAATGGACAATCTCTATTGCAGGCAAGGTAAAGTAAGCACTTTATCCATTTTCATGGGAATATAAATTGGTGTAATCTTTCAGGAAATAAGCTGTGCAACATGTTCAAGGAACTTTAAAATGATCATATCCTTTGACCTAAAGTTTTTACCTCCTAGAATCTGCCAGAGGATCTTATCAAAGATATAGGTAAATATTTATATATAAGAAAGTTCACTGAATAATTTGTTTTCATTTGTAGAACCATGTATTGAACTTGAACTTTAAAACTATGATAAGATTACTTAACTTTCCTGTTAGAGAACATAATTTGCCTTCAAAATTATTTAGGAACTAAATTGTTCTCTCCTTCTCCCACAAAGAGAAAGAAAGGCATACAACTATTCTGTTATCTTTCCTTAGGCCAGCAAAGAAAGTATAACCCTGTTGGTGACAGGACTAGTCTAAGGAAACTCTCAGCTAATAGGTGACAAACAAGAAAAAAAAAAAAAAAGCTATGTTCTGTAAGGTGTTTGAAGGCAGACAACATCCTGTGAAACTGTCCTATCTTGAAAATGTTTGGCCAAAGTTTTTATCTATTCAATTCAGTAGAGCATTGATTTGACAAGTGCTAACCAGAAGCTGTGCTCTAGCTTCTAGCAGTTGGGTTTTCTGTTAAAATTAGGTTACTTTTTTATCCATATGCTTTTAGGATCATTCCACCCATGTTCCTTAGATTCTAGGAAGCATCTCTATTTGGTGATTTATCTTTATGTTTTTCTTCCCATCACTTTAGATTGCTTACAGAGATGCATAGCCCTTATAAAGCTATAATTTTATAAACCAAATTTATACACACACACATATGTATACATACACACATCTATAGGCCAATAAGTAATGCGTATATGTACACATATTTTTTTTTCACACACACACAATTTTTACAGCATTGCTTAATGTGAGATTATAGGCTCAAAGGACCCAAAGAGGATTCTCTGATCATTGAGGGTTTTGTTTTGTTTTGTTTTGCTGAGACCTCATACTACAATAGCAGCAACAACAATGTCAACAACCAAAATAACCATCAGGAAGAGATGGGTGAAAAAATGTGTTATGAATATATAATGGAATATTCATTGAACTGTTATGTTTATGAGCAAAGAACATGAGAACATTTCACATTTTATACAATAAGTGCTAAGCATTTCTTGAATTAATTTATATTTATATGTTTTACAATATTGGCATAATAATATATATAAGTTAAATGCTTTTTCTCATTTATCAATATCATCATGCCTATAAACCCTCTTTGAAAATGCATTTTAAGTGACTGCCCAGTATTTTATTGTGTGTTAAAAAATTTAAGAATAACTATAATACTACACATCATACTGGCTCTAGGATAAAATTATAGATAGTTTTTTCCAGGGTTACTTCATTGTACCATGTTGATAAATGTTTAAGTAATTTTCTCTTAAGATTTACACATCTGTCTTTACCCTTCCCTGCCACCAGAAATATGGCTCACATGGAAGCAATTCTCTAATTATCTAAGTCTACTAAAGAAGATTCCATTGTGACTACCATGAAATAATTGTACTTGTATAAAATTTGTTTATAAGTATGCCCTTTCATACTGAGTATACCATTTGAAACTTAAAATAGCTCTATTACATTGGCATAAGCAAGCATTAATCTCATTTAGCTATGAAAATACTGACATCAGAGAAGTTAAGTGATTTACCCAAAGTTACCTGAGTAATTAGCAGTGGAACCGTGGCTTAATCTTCTGACACCAAATTCAGTCAGTGTTCTTTCACTGCATCTTTGGTCTCTTGTGATGTTTTTCTGTAACAAAAGAAAACATCAATCAGATGATTTTCCATAAGAAGCACATGGCATTTCTTGACTATACATAACCAGTACCTATATACCAATATAAAAACTTATTTTTGTTGCACTGCAGTTCTGTTTTGTTTTCTTTTTTTAAACTAAGTTTATTTAGCTGAACCTTAGGTATACTGAAATTCTAGGAGGGACATTTCTATTGCCTCAGTCACCAGATTTTGAGGAGTGTTCTAGGTTCTCATTTTGCAACAGAATTGATAGAGCTTAACAGATGGCTAAATCTTAATTCTAAATTTCAGTACAAGGAGTCACAGGAATCTAGGTTGACACCGGGACAACAGGCAACAGTGTCTGAGAACTTCATGGTGTAATGGCCCCAGAGCTTTCGGTAGACATAAAAATCACTTTGGAGAGTTTTAAAATGCAGAGTCCAAAGGTCTCTTTCTGATTGAGCACAACAATTTTTGAGAGATTTAGAATTAGAATCTGCATTTTAACAAGATCTCCACGGAATTATAATGCAGGCACTCCACTCTCACCATAAATCAGCTATGTTTTATGTTGGGCATGAGCAGAGCTGCCAAACAGCCCATTTTCTTTCTTTCCTCCAACATTGCTTCCTCTAGGTACTCACTGGCCTTGGATTAAGGAAATTGGCACGAAATCAGGGAGTCTCAGGAAAAGCTGCCACACTGTAACTTGCCGCAGGCAAAAAGATCAGCCCTTCATTTCTGGGAATTCTTAGTCATAAACCACATGTCATCAGCCATACCAACCCCTTAGTTCCATTTCCCTTCAGGTGAGATTGAGTCACTTCTCCAGAACGACACAGCCATGGAAGATGGTAGAGAGAGAGATTTGTTACCAACATGGGGATAAGGATAGCTTGTCTCACATAATTAATTCAACATACATGCCTCTGGGTACCACTAGTTCAGAAAAACCATTAAATTATTCAGGTACCTGTCTAGATAAGGTCCTTTACCTCACATAAGATTCATTTCTGGTTTCTGATAGAGATAAGCACCTAATCCCCATCTCATTTTGAAATTAAGAAGCACCAAAATGACATGACAGAAAACTTTGTCAACCTCAGTCTTTTGATAGCTGCAGAAATGTTCAGAACTGCAACATTGCCCCAAGCCCCTTCATATTTACCAGAATATCAGTCTCACCAGTTCGCACCCCTAACTATTCTGGCAGAATATATGTCAGTTTAGAAAATCTCTAACGCCATACTACAGCTTCCAGCACCATTAATTCTAACTGCAACACTAATTTCCATACCCTCTTAAAATTTATTTTCGTACCAGTAATGTAAAAAGACTGTATTTAGATGTGGCCTTGATCCAGCTGCATGGGTGTGAGTCGTTAACATATTGTTTTTGAATCTCATTTCCCTCATCTGTAAAATGGAGCTAGTAATTCTGACTTAATAAGGTATTGGGAGTTTGTAATGTCATGTTAAAAGCAAGAAGGCACTCTCTAAACTAAAAAGCTGTTACAAACAAGATTATAACTCTTCAGAAATCCAAGATGTCCAAGATGTTTTCCCTTTCCTTTGAAATGTTATCCTGTCTTGTGACGATGTCCCAGTGTTTCAGGATCTACAACAGAATGCCTACTTTGTTAGGAACTCTAAGGTCCCTTTTTGTGCAAGGTGATGTTAGTGTGATACAGTATCAAGTGCCTTGGATAACATCACTAAAATCTGTGGTTTATTCTCATGACTCTTATTAGTAAGTTAAGTTCCATGAATTTTATTTTTCTCACCTGCGAAAATGAGAATTAGATCTATCTCAAAGATTTATTTTAGAACTTACATTTAGTATTTGTGACAGTGCTCATAAATCACTAAAAATGTATATAAAATTATCAAATTACAATGAAGGGTGATTAAACATTATGATTCTGGTTAAGTAGCCTCAGTCAAGCCTCTGGTAAAATAATTTTATCTATCTAGCTGTGTGAAATTATTGTAATGTTGAGGTTTTAGGATCCAGATAAGTTTTAGGGGTGGTTTACGGTCAAAATCAATAGCCTTTGAGTCATTCCAAGTCCACCTTTACATAGATCCATGCATATACACTCATCTTCTATTTTTTCTCCTAATACTATTCCTCCCCCTAGCCCCCCATCCCCCGAAAGGCCCTGGTATGTAATATTCCCCTCCCTGTCTCCAAGTGTTCTCATTGTTCAACTCCCACTCATGAGTGAGAACATGTGGTGTTTGGTTTTCTGTTCCTGTGTCAGTTTGCTGAGAATGATGGATTCCAGATTCATCCATGTTCCTGCAAAGGACATAAACTCATCCTTTTTTGTGGCTGCCTAGTATTCCATGGTTTATATGTGCCACATTTACTTTCTCCAGTCTATCATTGACGGACATTTGGGTTGGTTCTAAGTCTTTGCTACTGTGAACAGTGCTGCAATAAACATACTTGTGCATGTGTCTTTACAGTAAAATGATTTATAAACCTTTGGGTATATACCCAGTAAGGGGATTGCTGGGTCAAATGGCATTCCTAGTTCTAGATCCTTGAGGAATCACTACACTGTCTTCCAGAATGGTTGACCTAATTTACACTCCTACCAACAGTGTAAAAGGATTCCTATTTCTCCACATTCTTTCCAGCATCTGTTGTTTCCTGACATTTTAATGATCACCATTCTAACTGGCATCAGGTGGTTATCTCATTGTGATTTTGATTTGCATTTCTCTAATGACCAGTGATGATGAGCTTATGTTTGTTGGCCATGTAATATCTTCTTTTGAGAAGTGTCTGTTCATATCCTTTGCCCACTTTTTGATGGAGTTGTTTTTTCTTGTAAATTTGTTTAAGTTCTTTGTAGATTCTAGATATTAGCCCTTTGTCAGATGGATAGATTGCAAAAATTTTCTCCAATTCTGTAGGTTGCCTGTTGACTCTGATGATAGTTTCTTTTGCTGTGCAGAAGCTCTTTAGATTAATTTGATCCCATTCATCAGTTTTGGTTTTGTTGCCATTGCTTTTGGTGTTTATCACGGTCTTTGCCTATGCCTATGTCCTGAAATTTTATTTATTTATTTTTTTGACAAGGTCTCATTCTGTCACCCAGGCTGGAATGCAGTGGTGAGATCACAGCTTACTGCAGCCTTGAATTCCTGGGCTCAAGAAACCCTCCCACTTCAGCTCCCAAATAACTGGCACTACAGGGGCATGTCACAATATCCAGCTAATTTTTTTTAACTTTTTTTGTAGAGACAGGGTCTTCCTATGTTGCCCAGGCTTTTAGCCTGTTGACGTGGTATATTAATTAATTTAGTGAATGCTGAAATAGCCTTGCATCCCTAAAATAAATCCCACTTGGTCATGAGGTATAATTATTTTTGTATGTTGTTGTATTTCATTTGCTAACAGTTTCTTGAGAATTTTTGCATCTATGTCCATGAGTGTCAACTACCTTGTGATTTATGGATTTTAAAATGTAGTTGTAACTGTATCATAAAATTGCTTCATGTAACTTGCCATTTATTGTGGATTTATTTATTCATTTTAACATGAAGAACTCAGGATGATATATTTAATTTGTCTTATCCCAGAATGTAGCAAGCTGTGTGGCATATAGGAAGATATTAATAAATGTTCATTCATTCAACTGATCAACTGAAAAAGTAACCATGTGATAAGTAAGTGCCTATTTAGATCCCTCTCTGGGTATGAAACTGGGCTAATTAATGGCAACACATGGGTGAATCAAACTAAACTCTGTCTTTATGGATATCACCAGACACTACTTAAGACATGGTTAAATTAGAATTGTTATAATTATATCTACTCTAAATCTGGAGCCACAGTCAATGTAAAAATTGAAACAACAAGATCCTCTGTTTGAAAGCTAATTCTCTATATTGCAAAGCAAATTTTCAGTAGATAGTCAAGGTATTTGAATAGCACAGATTATAGTTGGAACTGCATCTATTATGCAAACAAAGGGGTTAAGAAATAAAGTTTGTGAGGCTGGTGGATATGGGACTTTTATTTTACCTTAACTTTTTTAATCAGTCAGTTTAATTTAATTCTTTCCTCCCTGATCACTCTCCTTCACCAATAACATTTACCTGAACCCCACAATAAACAATGAAATGGATACTCAAAGTATGAGTAAAGCACTGGTAGAAAGTGTTTGCAGTAACAAAGGCAGGACAGATGTGTGTTACTGGTTTTTCTATTCAAGTGCAATGCAGAACCTTTTCACAGGAATCTGAAGAATAGAGGCAGAAAAAGTAATTCTTTACAAAATAAAAGGATATTGGGTGAGGTCAGTCATCTATAAAGATATGTCTTCAGTCATTATGTCATTTATTGAACAAATGTTGACCAAGTTCTTAGCATGTGCCAGGTAGGCCTTATGGTAAGCATATTTGAGATGAATAAATCATGATCTCTATGCCTTCAAGAAACACACAGGCAATTAGGAAAGATAAGATATGCACATAAGTAACTAACACAGTGTCTAGTATAGCATGGTGATCAATAAGTAATTATTGATAATTAATTTAATCAATTCAATAATTATTTATTAACCATGTATTACTTACCAAACCCTGTTCTAGGGGCTTGGGATAGACCATTGAACCAAACAGACAGACAAAATCCTTGCTCTCAAGTTGCTTCCATTCTCAAAAGGGAAGAATTCAATGGTACTGAGAGAAAGAAGTTGCTAGAACTCAAATGAGAAATACAGATAAAATGTTACTAGCATTCTATTGAAAGATGGCATGGTTACAGTGGATGGGGCAAGCCAAGGAATGTCATCCATGCATCACTGTTCCATTTTGTTTTGTTTTCTGTTCTTTTTTGGATATTCGGAAGAAATGTGATCCAAGAAGAAAGAGACAGATGAGTCAGTCTCCAATGAGCAAGTGGGTGTGCATGTGTCCTGGATCCTCAGGCACTCTGTTGTATCTGTATCCATTGTACATGTGGCTGGGGCTACTAAGAAAGTTGGAGAGTTAGATGAATGCCTACAAACTTTAAGTTGCATGGTTCTGTAGTCTGCAGAGGGAAATGAATGAAGATTTTTAAACAGAAGGATGCTGTCATTCGAGTGATGTTTCCAGAAAGATGGATGCAGTAGCGTCACTGAGAACTAAAGAAAGGAATTGGAGGCAAAGGCATATTTAAGTTAATCTAAAATAGCAAAAATGGTACATGTGGACCTGTTCTAGTCTCAAGACAGAAGCTGAAGTTTGTACCCACGGACTATGCATCAAAGTTTGTGCTCTGAAGAAAGGCGCCAAAATACTAGAGAAGAATGTTCCCCAAAGGCATTGCTGGTCTTTCCATGCCTACCTTGATATTTACACATTTCCTGAGGAGAGTCTACTTTCTCTATGGAATGATATGACATAATCACTCAGGAGTTTGACTTCAAGGCCCGCACAGTCTATCTATTGCATCACACATGACACAACATCCGGGCTCAGAACAGTGTGTTAAGATGATGACTCTACCCTCTGTGCTCACATTTGCCTCCAGGAAAAAGAACTGCACTCTTGTCTCCAAAATATCTAACTTCTTTTCATCTCAGCAGTTACGGCTGCACCTTATGTCCTTATCACGTTAAGCTGAAGAAGTAAGAGCGAAGCAGAGGGAATGAGCAGAAGATACCACAGCTTTGCTTAGAGTGGTTGGTCTCAGGAGGGGAGAGAAAGAGTGAAAATTATTGGGGAGAAAGAAATACTGACAGAGTAGTGACAGACATATAACTGCCTCCTAAAGATGCCAAACGAGAACACACCAAGGCCAGGGGATATAAGAAGAATAAAAACAAAAGATAAAACATGAGGAATAACAACCTTAAAAGACAAACACACTCACACAGATGGCTATTGGGTGGCTCCCAGCCATCCCAGTGAAAAGTGTACCAAATTATTAAATTGGCAGATGAAGTGGAAGAACCACCCAGAGCCAGCTTGGGCAGGGCCTCTGACTGTTTCTAAGATAAAGTATCCTGGAGCCTTGGGAGAAAAGACATGGGCACATTTTTGTTTTGTTTTTGTTTTTGTTTTGCTTTGTTGTTTTATTTTGCTAAGGAGGCCTCAGATTTCAACTTCTACTTTTTTCCGTTCTCTTTTTTCCCATGTGCTATACTACTTTGGAAACACCACGTTTACTGTGAACAGAGGTAAAATTTTTAGCACAATTTTAGAGAATGACATGGCTGAGAGCAGTGGAATGTTTAGAGCATGGAATTAACTTTAAACACTTGGATTGCTTACTCTGTCTTTTCTATTCCTACTTACTTACTTATATACATGTGTTCCCTTAGCTGTCATGCTTTTCACTGCCTGGCAAACTCCTATTCATTTTCCTGCACTTAACAATTGATTTAATTCTCATGAGAACCTTCACTTTCCCTCTCAGGTTAAATTACACCTGACTTTGTCATTCCATGTTATTCCATTCCATGTGTATGCCTTCATTCACAGTGATTACAAGGTGTTTAATATTTTAAGATTTATCTTTCCCTCTAAGTAGACATGAGGGCCAGTGCTATCTGATTCATCTTTGTTTTCCTCATGCAAATAATGCAATCCTTGGTACATGAAGATTGAACAATCTATTTAGGGGCAGACAATATGTACTAATAAAATAAACAAATGAGCAAATGAGTTGGTCGACCTCTTCCCTTCTCTTCCTGACACGACGGGTATAATTAGTGCTTTCTGGGGCACTGTGAGGACCTGCCACTCCCATGCCCTATCCTTGTAACTGGCCCCGTGGGAATTTGCCTGGCTTTTGCCATCTAGGTCACCGTCTTTTTTGGCTGGAGAGTGATCAGGCCTGGGTGTTGGAAGTCAGATTCGCCACTGAGTCACAGTGCCTCTAGGGATTGTGGTTCCACTCCATGTGTGAAAAGTCTCTCTGCAGCATTCTTTGAAGATGAGGTTTCTAATTAGCTTTCCCTTATAAGGTGCCAGAGGGGACGGTTGGTCAGCATTAGAGCCTACAGATGGGAAAACAGTGGCCAAGAGACTTTGCCTAAGGCTATTGGGTGGGCTGGAGGCTTACAGTTAACATCTGGTGAGAATTTAATGACTCAGTGCTCTATTCCCCATTCAAGGTTTTCTCACTCGCCAGTTCTTTTCATTCTGTTGGGCCTTGACCTTAAGAGCATGAAGTTGAATGTGATGTGATTCTACAACTGCGCTACTGGCTACATTTTGCATCGGTGACAGGAAAACACAGGCTGATGTGACATCTTTAAATGACTGGGAGAGGACAGACTGCATCTCTGAGTACCGCTGAACCTAACACCTTCATTTAGGGTTGCTTTTCAGAAAACGCATGAGACAAAGCCTAAGAGTTTGCAGAGCAGTCAAGAGATTGAATAATAACTGAGTAGAAATAGTACTCAGTTGGGTTGTGTCTTTTGATTATTCAAAGGACTTTGTATACCACTGCACGCAGCCTTATGAAATAAAGTATGCACACACACACACACACACACACACACACACACACCCCTAGGATAAAATTAGTAAATGGTTCAGTATTAAAGATTGGAAAATGTGGGAGGAAAACCAAAAAATTGACACATAATGCCATCATCTAGATATAACTAGTGTTAATATTTAGGTATTTCTCTTTTCTATTTTTATTAAATAACATAGTTCCTAATATAGTAAAAAGTGATAATTAAACTTTTTATTTATGGAGGAGGATCTGAGATAGCAAGATGGCCAGAAGAGTGGTTCAGGAATGGAAAGAAACAGTAGTTGTGATCACTTAATGTGTGATCTCACATAGACCTTAAAATTTCTTAGTTCTTAATTTTTGCTCTGATAGAAGGGAAGAAAATTTGAAGCCAATGTCAGTGCAAGCTCAAAACCCTAAGTTGAAAGTTAAACGTTAAGTACTGAGAATTAATGTGATGAGAAGTTAGTCTACATTCAGTAGACAAAGACACCTAAATACACCCTTTAACTTCGGAAACACGGCCAGGACCTCTATGTATTAAGAGACTGTCTTATGAATTAGTTCTTTACCTGATCCACATTCCCTTCATGACACCCATGTTTTCAGGTTGTCAAGGTCTAAGAAAGGAAAGGGATGAGGTAGCTCAATCGACTGTGATGAGCAGATCTGCTGTCATTTAAATAAAAAACTAGGCAACGAGGGAAGCATCACATCAACCATCCTACACAAGTAGTTAGCTATAGTATAAAAGGTAGTTGGCCAGGAACGGCGGCTCAGGCCTGTAATCCCAGCACTTTGGGAGGCCCAGATGGGTGGATCATCTGAGGTCAGAAGTTCTAGACCAGCCTGGCCAACATCATGAATCCCTGTCTATAATAAAAATACAAAAATTAGCTGGACATGATGGCGCACACCTGTAATCCCAGCTACTTGGGAGGCAGAGACAGAAGAATTGCTTGAAACCAGGAGGCTGGGGTTAGAGTGAGCCAAGATTGCACCACCATACTCCAGCCTGGGTGACAGGGTGAGACTTCACCTCAAAAAAAAAAAAATAAAGAAAAGAAAAGAAAAAAAAAAGTAGTTTTCTGCATTCAAATTATCTCCCATTTAATGATTTGAATATACCTATTCTGTAGGTCTCATACCCTCTCCTCTGATGTCCAGACATCCCAACAAGAGAACTCTACCTAGAACAGGCAAAGACTGGAGATGAAAAAATGTCCATTCTGGGTCAAAGGAATGGCTCCCCCTGTAGGGCATACCTCTCCAGACTGGGAAAGCTAGTGGGGGAAGAACAAAATTAAAGGACATCTGGGTTTTCATTTTTGCCTTGCTGGCCTGTGGTTTCTTGAGATTTTCTTATCATACATTGCCCTCTATTTAGGGGAGAATTTTGATTCCGTGGATTCAGAGAGATCAGCTAAGCTGTGGAAGAAAAAGGTGAGGGCTAGCTGCATTCACTTAGTCCTGGGCTGTGAGCTCTGGGTTCTCTCTCTGGGAGAGGGAGGACCCTTCTATATACTTCTAGTGTGTAAGCCAGTCTAAGGTAGGAAAGAAGAAGCTCTCGGGGCAAATGTTCTATCCAGGACATTGGCTGGAGCATTCCTTGTCTTGTATCATATTGCGGAATGGCAGCAAAAGGCGGAGAAAAACTCAGGGGTATAATTTGCAGAAATATCCAAACATTGTTGTCTGAACAAAACTCTGTTGAGGAATGGTGATGGTGATGATGGGAATGATCATAATTACTGCTATTGAGTGTATTCTGCGTGCCACTTCACATGCATTATTCCTTCTACACCCCAGTAAAAATAGATATTACTTCTTCCATTGCACAGAGGAGAAAGATAATGTTCATATAGAACACAAACAACTCACTGAAAATCCCACAGCTAGTTATTAAGCAGGATGGAAATGAGGTTTCCATAGCGTGTAAAATGCTGTTCAGAGTTTTATATTGGAGTCTTGGGTTTGGTCCATTACAGAGAATGCAGGATGCAAATTCTGAAGACCCCAGCAGCTAACATGTCTGGGCTATTGATCCAAAAAGCCCTCACAGGTAGCTCTAACTTAACTGGGTACAGCGAGATGGCATTTTGTAGCCAAGGCTGTGAGCCTGAAGGTTGGGACTGGGAAGAGGTTCAGCCTTCATGAATTGCAAATAATTTTTCAAGGCAACTTCTTAGGGAAGAAAGAGAGTTGGGGGGCCTCAGGATGGTGGGGAGATGGAGCTGCAGTGAGGCCCCGTGTGGCAATAGGAGGCTGATAGCTATTTTCTGCCCCTGTTAGGGCAGATCACAGCTGACTTATTTTCCTTCAGCCTCAAACGAGTTTTCTTTTTTTTAATTTAGAAAAGAGAGAGATTATCTTTAGACAAAAGTGGCACTAATATCCTGCCACCCTGATTAAAAGTGGGATGAAGATAAAATGATTTCTCTATCCCTCACGGCCTACAAAGCCAACGCCTCCCAGGGAAATGGCCTTCTCCCAGGGGCAGCCCAGCTCTTCACCTTTGAAGCTGCCTCTAATCTGTTTGCTTTTGGAGCTCCAATAAGATTTGTGCTTGCTGCCACAGGCTGGCCCAGATAGGCTGTTCATGCTGAAGCTATGGCTGGCTTCCCAGGCGAGTAACAATGAGAGTTAATTACATCAACCCAATTAGAAGCAGCACCCACCTTGTGCAAGCAAGGCTCACCTGCAGTCTTACCTATGTCTGACAAAGGGCCCCCAGGCCTTAGTGGGGAAGCTGGTGAATTGGGAGGCTAGATGTTTAGCAATGACCTCCTTTCAGAACCCTCTTTTCTCGGAGATAAGTAAGGGAAATGGAAAAAGACCAAAGTCTTATACCATAGTTGGCTAAACAGCCTGCAGATCATAATGGTTTTCAGATTATTCTGCTGGGTAGAAACGGAGTCTTCCCTCAACACTTAGTGGATGATCAGAGGTGGAGCTTTATCAGATTTTGCCTTTGGTAATAAGGCCGTGTTTGCCTTGCCTCTAATAGAGCACTAAGAACAAAGCCCTCTCTATGGAAGGTGGGAGGTTGACAAGAGAATGTGACAGCTATTTGCCTTGGCTCCACACTCATGTTTTCCAACCTTTACAGGGAATCAGAAGTGCTGGGTTCAAAGGCTAAATCTAACCACCTATTAGCTGCTTACCTCGGGCAAGTTACTTAAACTTTCTGAGCCTTGGTTTTTTATTTGTTAAGAATGTGTTTAGACCAACTGTAGGGCTGGAGAGCAAACCAGTGACTGCCTGGGCGTGAGTCGGGAGGGAATGTGTGATGATTGCAGTGGTGCTCTCTCAGCTCCACGCATTTGTCAAAGCCCACAGAAGTGAACCTGGAAAGAATGAATTGTACTGTATACAAATTTTAAAAGAAAATAAATTCTACAGAGTGATTAAAATAAGGGTGAAGATAATACAAGATTTGAAAACACCTAGTATAATAAATGGCTCATATAGGTACTTAAATACATCTCAATTGCTTTCTTTTGAGTCTGTGTCCTCATTCATAAAATGAAAGTTAAAACATTACTTCTTAGCACAAAGCATGTTATCTTTTTCATAAGTATGGTAAAATTATAAGATTTTGAATGTAAACACTTTATTGGTAGTTGAGATGTAGCAATTCATTCATTCATTCATTCACTCATCCATCCATGTTTTTTTTTGTTTTGTTTTTGTTTTTGAGACAGTCTCACTCTGTCACCAGGCGTCAGGCTGGAGTGCAGTGGCGTGACCTCGGCTCACGGCAACCTCTGCCTCCTAGGTTCAAGCAATTCTCCTGCCTCAGCCTCCTGAGTAGCTGGGACTACAGGTGTGTGCCACCATGCCCAGCTATTTTTTTTTTTTTTTGGGCATTTTTAGTAGAGACAGGGTTTCACTGTGTTGGCCAGGATGGTCTCGATCTCTTGACCTCGTGATCTGCCTGCCTCAGCCTCCCAAAGCATTCATGTTTTTTGAATGCACTTGTTGGGTTAGGCCCTGTGTTGGGCCCTGCTGTTAAAATTTTAACAGAGCCAATCCCTCCCATCCCAACGTAGCTCATAGTCTAGGGAAAGAGACAGTGATGAAAACATGATTGTAATGAATGCTACATGTGTGAAGTTCCAGTAGCTATAGATGTATATCTAAGAGGACTCTAATGTAGACTTGGAGGACCAGAGAAAACTACTTGAAAAAAATATATTAACTAAAATGAGACATGGAAGGCAAGTAGAAGAGAGGCCCAAAAAGACACACAGAAAGAGGAAGGGTTTGCAGGCTGACAAGACTATAGAGAGAAAGCTCTAGAAGGGAGGAAGAAGAAGGCTCATTCAGGAACAAATCATCTTTCAGTCTGGCTGCGGCCAGGGATAGTTCATTCTGAAAATTCAAGCCTTAGACAGGGTGTTGGACCAAGTGACCACTAGAGAGCCTTCCACTCCCATGGGTACATAATTTCATAAAGACTCGTGAGTCCTTCCTTGTATTCATTTGTAGGCAACTGGGTCTCAGCCCTTTGCTTTTCCTCAGGTATTTGGATTCGAACTTAGGAGAAAGTCTCTCTAATGAGCAGTATGACCTTGTATGTTCCCTGTGTCTGCCTTTGCATAATCACCCAGGTTCCAGCCTGCAGTCTTCACCACCAGATAGAAGGTGACAGGAGTCATGGAGAGGATTCAAATCCTCTAAGCTGCTAGATGATGTCAACCCAATTGCCAGAGACAGCACTATCTGAACGGCAATGCCCCTCAGGTATCTGCACCTGTGTGGATCTGGGTGGAATTCTTTGATGTGACATTTGACTGGCAGAAGATCTGCTCCTCCCTGCCTCTTTTGTCCCCTTCTGAAAAGGAAGCAGTATCAGCAGTAGGGCAAAACTTCAGACGATTCACAAACAGCCACTTTCTCCAGCCCCAGCCCCTGAACCACAACAACCTCTGTCTCTAACCTCCTTAGTTCCTCCTTTAAAACCCTGAGACCTTCTCACAATCTAGACTGTGCACCTGGCCCCTGCCCTATGCTTTATTTGTTCTGGCGGTTGAGAATATACTGGTTGTTACAGAGTGTAAATATCACGTCTTTGGAGGACAGAGGACAACTGACCAGATGACTACCCTGGGAAAATCATTTTCTTTTTCTGGGTTGCTATGACTCAATGAAAATAAAGAAGGATTATCATATAATGAAAATGTAGAGTTACCAGCTCTAGTCATTTCTAAGGTCTCTTCCACTCTTAACTCTCTCTGATTCTGTAAACTGTGAAGAAATTCAGATTTCCATATCTGAGGTCTGAGTGGTGAGTGCTCATCCAAAGAAAGGAGTAAATAGTCTGCATCTGGATATGAGTAGGAACTTCTCCAAATCTTAGATTAATAGAAGCACAGAGCTGGGAGTGACAGGGAGTTTACCCAGCAGGACTTTTTGGATGCATTCTGCAGAGCTCTAGGAAGACCAAGGAAAAAGATAAGGGGGTAGAAGATAGGGCTCCAAATTTCTGACTCTTGCTTCATTCCAAGAAGCTCTGACCTTTCCTGCTTTATACAGTGATAGTCTGCTTAAGATTTTGTTTGACAAAATATTTCTGGTTCTGGGGGACAAATCCTAAAAGCCTTATATCCTCACTTGACAACTTACTCTCAGTAGAGCCTTGAGTATTTACCTCCCAACCTCTCTGAGCCTCAGTTTTCTTGTCTATAAATGGAACCAATCGCACTGGCTCTCAGGGTTTTAGAGCAGCACAAAGCATCCAAGAAAATGACTAGCATGAATTAGGACTTTGATATCTGTTTGTTGGATCTTAGTCCGATTTATGATTACTTCCTTAACTTGGAAACCAGTTTCCCAGAGCTGTTCTGTGAAGATTGAAGAGGTTGGTAATCACATAGAGATACACATGAGCACAGAGACGCACACACGCAAACCCGGAACTGCCAAGAGGATATTTTAACAGGGACAATTACATCTGCAACACTTGCCATAGCTGCATTACCAAATAAGGAGACAGCAGCAAAATCCTATTCAACCACAACGGCAGCAGCAGATGGCTCTGATCATCACCGCAACACCGTGGATTTGGTTACTGCAGAATAACTCTCTGACCTTACTGGGCACTGTTTCCACACAGTAGCTCTACAGGGCAAGTTGAATAACCGGTCTTGTTCCTCACACTCAGGGTGTGGCGGCTGGAGTGCTTGAAGTGTCTGTTTCAAATTTAATCATCCATTCCCTTCCACACTCCCCATGCACCCTAGAATGGTGGCCAACTTGTTGCGCCCACCAGAGACGGTGTTGCAGTAGGCAGAAAGTTGTGCGCCTGGTGAAACTACTTTCCATTTCCGAAAACGTGATACTTTTCTAAGTGCAGCAGCCTAGAACTTAGATCTGTCTTCTCTTAAGCCTTCTGTTCTCATATGACTAATTCCAGAATCCACCCACTCTGGGGGCCATTAGGCGGGTAGAGGAAAGATTTCCAGGCAGTGTTCTCGTCACAAATTGTATCAGCGCAGGGCTTTGTAATCAGATGGGGATTGACTCTCTTCCAGGCTGCCAGGGCAACTATCCCTGGGATGAGGTTCAATTCTAGCCCTCTCACTAATTGACTGTGTCGGCTTAGCTCAGTCACCTGCCTTTTGTGTGTTTCCTCACATATGGAATTCTCATGTTTCTTGTACATATTTTTTCCTCAGTTGGAATTTGCACAATGCTTCTCTTTCCCTTGTTACTGTTTCTTGCTTTCGAACCCTGTCTATCAACAAATTTGGATTCTAGTTTATAATTGTCATTGGCTCCTAGACTTTGACAGTACAATTACTTACAGTAAGTCTCAAAGGGTATTGAAACTAATGCCTTCATTTTTCACTTGGAGAAAATAAGAATTAGACTAAGAGAGTAATTTTCTGGGTCTCCCAAATGCTGAGTGATTAAGCTAAAATTTGTGACTTTCAGTCAATCGTGCTTTCCAATGTGTTTGTTCACTTTTTCATTTAATTGCATGTACATTAATTAATTAATTAATTCTTATGCATTTCTCTGTGTCATGTAATGTTTTAAACTGTGGAAATATAGCAATGAATGAAATCCCTGCCTTAGAAATTGTATTCTGGGCAGAAAGAGGCAGTCAATAAATCAAAGAAGTTAGGTTACATCTAAGTAGGATGTTAGACTGTACTAAGTGTTATGGAAAAATTAAGCGGAGAGAGGGAGTGAGAATGCCAAAAGTCAGGAGTTCAGTTGTAGAGAGAGGCCATGGGAGACCTCCTCAGGAAGGCGATGTTGGATCTCAGCTTGATAGACGTGGAGAATGAACCACGTACACACCTCAGGCAAAAATGGCTCAGGCATAGTAGACAGTAAATGCAAAGCCCTTAGGCTGGAGCATGCTAGGCAACAGGCGTGTTCTAGGAAGAGTAAGGAGGCCAGTGCCACTGCAGCCAACCAAGCAAAGGGAGAGCGTACAGGAGATACCAAGAGGTAGCTGTTTCAGGTGTTGATGGCTCTTCTAATGATTTAGCCAATGAGATGGAAAACCAATGGAAGATGTTTGAGCAGAGGAATGACACCTGCTAATGTATGTTTACGAGGATTACTTTGGCGTTTTGGTTGAGAATATACCGAAAGAGGACAAGAGTGGAAGCCAAAAGAAAAGCTAGGAGGATACTGTGGTTAATTTAGCAGAGAGATAGCTGATGCGGGCTAGGACCAAGAGGGTGAGAGTGGTGACGGCACAAAGTCCACTACCATGGACGGCAGAGGAGATGGGCATAAACTCAATAATTGGGGGTGTGAGAAGGGTCGTGGAAGGGGAAGGAAGGGAAGGTCTGGACTACTCCGCAGAGAGAGTGAACTTAGCGTAGGAGTATGTGGCAAGAGGGAAGGCTTCCTAGAGGAAGAAATATTCCAGACCTAAGCCACTACATCATGTAGAGTGACCAACTGTCCAGGTTTGCCCAGAATTATCCTGGTTTTGAGGCCCCTCAGTCCCAGGGAAAGCGAGATGGGTGGCCACCCACTGTCAGAGTTTCCTGGTGAAGCCAGAGTGGTGGTGAGAGGATGAGAGTGTTCTCAGCAGAGAGAACAGAATGTCACACTGAAGAGACAAGAAAGGGCCATGCCGAAGGGTAGGGAGTGATGAGGGGGAAGTGGCAGCATGCAGGGTTGAGGGGGTAGAGGGTGCCAGTGTGAGAGTGTAAGCCAGAAGATCTCTGGGATCTGTTTCTACATCATTGGAAGGGTTTTACGCAAGGAGTGATCAAACAAACAACTCAGTGTTACCTGCCACTTCAGTTAATTTACCCATAGAAGAGCTATTAAAAGTAATTTATATGTTTTCAGGTAAAGAAAAAGACGATAAGCAAGAAATCAATAAACAGAGTAGGAAATGCATTTATATGAAAACATTCCAGCTAAGTGTTAAGTTGCTCCTTGGAAGTTCTTATGTGCCGCAAGTCAAATTCCCTATGAAAGCAGTTTTTTCCCCCTTGTTTCCCTGCTTGCATCACCAACATCATTATTTTCTTAGGGGCAACATCTCAGAGTCATAATTTTTACCTTTTCTTTGTGGTGCCTCTGACGGCCTCCAAGTTCTGCTTCGTTTTTCCTTCAGGATGTCTCTGCTTAATCCTTTCCTCTCAAGTCCCACTGCTGCAAGCCTGCCTCAGGCTTCTCACATGCGCCTTGGGTGGACTAAGGAAGGCAATCAGTATGATTGGATACCCCTGGTGCAGGCAATAACAGGGTGTTGTCTTTAGAGGTCTACAGCTGATATAAAACCAATTCAAAATTAGTGTGCTTTGTGTTATTTCTATGTCCCAGTAATTACAGACAATGACAAAGATAAAATAATCTCCTTCCCACTGGGGCAGACTACTCCCAAACTCACTCCCAACCAAGCCTTGATGAATATAACATTTCCTTTATTGGTATCCCTGACACGACCTTTTTTCCTCCCATCCTTCCCACGTGGACTTCGCTAAACTAACAACTACAACCTATAACCACCTGTGTCTAGCTCCCCCGGACTTCAGAATCCTCCCTGAAGTTTACAGGATCAAGCCCCAATACCCTAGTTTAGCTTTCAATCAAGCCCTCAGTATCCTGTAGATAACCTAACAGCTGTGACTTTTCCTTTTTACCCTGCATCCCTTTTTACCCTCTTTTCCAGGGGAGTCTGTGTTACAAAATTTGCTGTTTCCTGCTGGACTAGCAGGGAAGAAAACCAGTGTTGGATCCCAGCACTACCACTGACGGTGTGAGCTTAAGCAAGTCACTTTCCCTCTAAGAGCCTTGATTTTCTCATTAGTAAAATTAGGATAATAATACCTATAGAGCTGAAGTCACAGGGTTAAAGTAAGGGCAAAATGACATCATGGTTGTGAAAGCAGCTAACCAACCAGTCAACCACGAGGACTATTATAAGCAGTAGAGGTAATACTTGTCAGAGTAGAGGTTGTCAAAAATTAGTGTTGGTGTTCCTGGCAATGCAAGACTTACTGTTTTCTTAATGTCTATTTCACCTCTTACATATTTTATCTTTACCTTTCCATGTTATACTCATCATTTAAGAAACAACTCTAGACCAACTTCTTCCCAAATACTTCCTGGGTCACACTAGCCTACTGAACTGAACTCTGCTGTCCTCAAAAACCTCCAAAATACACGCTTTTTGCATTCAGGCAGGTACCGCATATAGCATTGTATATCGTGTTCCCACCTGGACTGCAAATGCAACACCTCATGTTTGTGTGACATTCCTTTAAATGCTCAGAACATGGTAAATGTTAAATCAAGACTTGCTAAGATGAACGAATGAATGAATGCGTAGAGGCATCTTTTTAATTTTGTAACCCCTCCCAGCAAAACATGCTAATAGTGCCCTCTGCTGCTCACTAACGATGCTGTGGTTTTTACACAGTTGAAAAGCAAGAGACGGAAAACTCAGTAAAAGGAAATAGGTAAAAATTGTGTCTTTCAAAGTAGCACAAAGTAGCTGTAATGTCACAGTGCAGATAGAAAGCTAGGCTGCCAGAAGGACCAACTGAGGTGGCTGCAGAAAAGACGGGCCTCTCTTTTCCGGACTGCTGATTGACCACCAGCTTGGAGTTAAAAACTCTCAGTTTTGTAGTTTTGTAACAAGTTTCTCTTCTCCTGTGCCCCTGCCCTAGCAATAAGTGTGTTATGTATCATCAGAGACTATTTCTAAATGTAACTGTATGAAAATTAACTTCAAAGGTTCTGAGGTTGATCAAGGAATAATGCATTTGAAAAAAAGTGATGAGGGCAGGTAAAATAGTGCCAGAGAATTCACAGTTGGATTCTTTCTCCTTCATTGTCGGTGTTCTGACACAGTCACAAGCCGTTGTCTTTTAATGATCACCTGCTTTGTGTTTGGCTCTTTCCTTTCATAATCTCAATTAAACCAATATGTCCTTCCCAATCTCTCTCCGCTTCCTTCTTTCTCTTCCTTCCTTCCCTCCCTCCCTCTTTCCTTCCTTTCTCTTCTCTCCTTCCTTTCTTTCCTTCATTTGCTTTCTCCCTCCCTCCCTTTCCCTCCTTCCTTTCTCTCCTTCATTCCTTTCCTTCCTTTCCTTTTTCCCTCCCTTTTTCCCTCCCTCCCACCCTTTCTTTCCTCTTTCTCTTCTCTCCTTCCTTCCTTTCCCTCCTTTGCTTTGTCCCTCCCTCCCTCCTCCCTCCCTCCTCCCTCCCTCCTCCCTCCCTCCTCCCTTCCTTTTTTCTCTTCTCTCCTTCCTTCTTTTCCTTCCTTCCTTTTTTCCCTCCCTTTTTCCCTCCCTCCCTCCCTCCTTTTTTCCTTCCTTCCTCCCTTCCTCTCTTTCTCTTCTCTCCTTCCTTTACTCCCTTTGCTTTCTCCCTCCCTCCTTCCTTCCTTTCTCTTCTCTCCTTCCTTCCTTCCTTCTTTCCTTTCTTCCTTCCTTCCTTCCTAATCTCCATATGTTGGGCAGCCTGGTCTCAAACTCCTGCCCTCAAATCATTCTCCAGCCTTGGCCTCCTAAAAGTGCTCAGATTACAGACATGAGCCATCCTGCCTGGCCAATTAAATCTCTTGATAATTTATGAAATAGATATTACCAGCCTTTTCTTTGCAGATGAAGACACTGAAAATATATGCATTAAAGGCTAGTAAAAGGGAGAAAGGGCTGCAAGTCCATGTAACACAAAGTCTGCACTCTTCTCTGAAGCTGCATAGGTTCCCAGGATGGTCTTCTAAGCTAGGAGTCAGAGAACCTGGTGTGAAGTCCATATTTCTACCACTAACGTTTCAGTAAAGTTAGGTAATTCACATCCCTCTCTGGGCCTCCATTTCTCCAGCTCTAAAATAAAGGACGTAAGGCCAGATGCTTTCTAAGGCCCCTGCCAACTTGGATTCATGAGGTGTCCTTCATTTGCTAAGCTATAAATACAAAGCACAATTGTGGCTGTGATTCTTCCTTGGGGTCCCTACCATGGACTTGATCTTCCCTGTTTAACGTGCTCTGATGAGTTAAACCTTGACCTCAGATCAACGATGAAAAGCCCTCTGTGCTGAGTTTCATAGTCATTCAAATTTCATTCTATTTAATTTGTGAATCCTTCTACCTATAAATGACATGTTTTGACCACAGAGTTCAAGACATAGTAACATATTTTATGCTGATTCTGAAGGTAGGGCAGTTTTAAGTTTTGGCATGCCAATTTGTCACATTTGACATTTTTGACAATCAGCCTTTAGGTGGTAAGTGGCTTGGTGGGCATTGTGTCCTGGGTGGATGGGCACACCCCGATGGCTCACAATCCCAGGGACAGCCATCTCCACAGGGTGCCTAGCCTTTGAAGTGGCTCACTCAGTCTTCAAAGCTAACTTCCTGGTACACGGAGCAACATCTGATGTACCTTTATTACCCTTAGAGACAAAAAAAAAAAAAAAAAAAAAAAAAAAAAAAAAATCACTCAGAAGCCAAATGTCTGGAAGGAAATAGAAATATCTGTACCCTGTGCGTAGCCCTGAGGCCTGGAAGTTCAGGGAAGGCTCAAAGTGCTCCCGTTGAGGAAACTAGGGCGTGTTTGAACAGAGCTTTAATCACGTCTGACCGACTCAGAGCAGTGGCAGCAACCATCTTGCTGAAGGTGTCGCCTCCTCCTGGATTTCCACTGGAGGGTGGAGGAGTGGGTGTTAGAAAGATATCTAGTGTTAGATAAGTTCCCAATAATTCCTCGTTTCCTAGTTATTCAAAACATCAAAACTGTAAAATATTCTTACAGAGTTCAGCAACTTTTTTTTTTCTTTTTTTTAACTTGAGGAACTTCTGTCTACTGACTTTGACTTCTGTCAAATTGTCTCTTCTAGTGGGTTTTTCCCCCCATGTGAGAACACTAATCATATCTATTGGGATGTTGCGAAAAGCTTAGTGAACCCAATGCTAAACAATTAAAGAAAGTGGACTACTCTCCCAGAAACCTTCACTCTGTCTAGGCAAGGGAGCTGGAAAAATACTCCCATGCCTGTTCTTCCCTTAATACTAAGTAGCTAAAGGTGGAATAAATTGTGAATTAAGACCACTGAGAATCCAGCTGTCCTAAATGATGTTGTTACACCTTTATCTTGGATGCTGTAGGGGTGAAAACCTCCAAGTAGTCTTTATGTTAGCTTCAAAGAAATATAACTCTGGCTCATATTACCTTGTGAAAAAAAAAAGTCCTTAAATTCTGAACTTTAAATATCATAAAAATTCTAGCATCTATGCAGTAAATGTTGCTAAACACTGGACTGTCATGAGACCAGAATATTACTCCAGTGACCAGAAGCCTTGAAGTCAGCTTCTGAGCCTCAGGGACTCTATAATTTATTCTAAATTTAAGTAGTCTGGTTGCCTAAGACCTTCAAAGGCATTTGCAAAGTTTAACAGACCAAGAAACAGGTACAGAGAACAGAATGAGGGTGCTTGGATACTTGTCGCTCTGTGTCCTATTTGACCCTTTGGTTTTAAATGAGGTAAATTGGCCCAATTAACTCCTGTTGGAGATGGTTTGCTTTCAATGATTCCTTCTGTTCCTTGTTTGACATTAGAAAAGATGTCATTACTAAAGCATTACGTGGCTTTCTGGCTTTATTAAAAGACTGAATGAGTTTACCAAAGGCTAAGCTTTTCAGACAACATACCTATGTGCTGGAAGACTGCCGTTATTCCCATTTCTGGTATGAAAGTGTGATCATTTGAGTGAAGTAGATTGGTTTCAGGTCATGCAGGGTAGAAAGTTTCATGGATTCGTGGGCAGAGGGATATGCTGCTGGTTGACTTTCGTCTGAACGATGAATTCACTTCACCTATTTCTGAGAGTAGCTACGCCTTTGCTTTTCAGAAGGAAGCTCAGTCCTTCAGGGCTTCACACTATCCACTCGAATCACACCCCTCCTTGCAAGGGGATACAATAAAACTTACTCTTTAACTGGTATTCATTCGGATTTTCACAGCACTCATTAAACTGCTTTCCCAAGCCTATCTCCTTCCACTCCACCCCAAAACACTAACTTTATGAACTCTCATTTTCTCTGAAGGCTGTGTCTTTTAGATCCCAAGAAACCATTCAGTTCAAATGCAACACTTTCCCGTTGAGGACACTGTGATGCCATGTGAGGTCATGAGTGTTGATGGCAGGTCAGGCATGCCAGACCCAGCTTACCTGTCACCTTCTCTCCAGATTTTCCCTACCGGCAACCACTCCTTTCCCACTTGCATGGTCTTTTCTCCTACCTCTATCACAACCCTCTGCCGTAACATTCACCTTACTTTAAGTGGATAATTTGTTTACACCTATGTTTTCCAATGTGAATTCCTTAAAAGAACGGGTAAGATTTTACTCATCTCTAAATATCTCCCTAGGCCTACTGCCACACAGCCACTCAAAAACTCTCTGAGAAATGAATTCATAAATGACCAGGGCTTTCCTACATCACCTTCTCTGGGCCTGTTTGTTTTTCCCATTGACACAATGAAGATAATATTGATGTGTCTCTCAAGATAATTATGTAGTTACATAGGATCACTACGTGCCTCAAGACCATTAAAAAGCTTTATAAAGCCAACCATGATTACAACCTTTGAAACAATGGAATATACAATTAACGAGTAGAAAGAGACGAGACATATCAGGTAATGCTTATTGTCCATTCCCTATTTCTACCTCCACCCACCAGCAGGAGTAACTCAGAGGTGAAAACATAAACTTAGAATAAGAGAGGAGTGTTTACCTTGGGTCTGGATAAGATTATTAGGACCAGTGCCATCACACTGCCACCGTGCAGGAAGGCACCTAAGTCTGATGAGAGGGGCCCAAGGCAAGATTCCCATATAAATAGGTAACACCCAAATTGCTGTTGAAATAGAGACTCAAATGAAGAGGGCACTTGGCCTTATCTATTCAAACTTGATTCGCGCTTCAAAAGCAGAAGGTATCAGATCATCAGAAGAGGGACTGTTAAGGTGGAAAGACAGTCAAACTCTGGTGTAGCCTGGGTCTCCTCTGTGGCCATTCTACCACATAAAAGAGAAGGCACAGCACATCTTCACCTTTTTTTCCCCTTCTCCTAAATGTACCACATAAAATAACTAGAAAAGATGTCATATGTTGACTAAACGGAGCATTCATTTAGATTCTCCTCCCCAGCAACGTGTCAGAAAAAAAAAAAAAATGATAGGAACATCTTGTTTGGTTATTTTTATTGCAGGCCCTTAACAAGATTTTTGAAGCCAGAGGTGACTCATTGACCCAAGTTTTCACAGCTGATGCCATCTATTGTAGAGTGAAACAGAATCAATAGTCAGATTGTTCCCAGCTTGACTTTGCCTGGCCTCAGAGGTCAGCAGTGGGCACCAAAAACACTGAATTACAAGGAGGAAGCAGTAAGGGGGAAGCTCTGACGGAACGAGTCTGCAGCTTCACCCAGCAGTGAGCTCAATGAGTGGTTGATGTTACTTGTTTTGATGTGTTTGAAGAAATCAACCAGGTCTGGTAAAAAAAAAAAAAAAAAAAAAAAAAAAAAAAGTCTATCTGTGTCCTGTTGGAAACATCAAATTATCTGGAAGTAGAGGATTTGTGGGTGGGCAATTAGAAATATGTGAGGACGTCACTTCACCTCAAAGGCTTCTTGACAGAGGGCAGAGAGGGCTTGTAACATAAACTTGTGGTGTGGAGCTTCTGCCAATGGCTTCTGTTTCCCTAAAGAGTTCAGGATGTGAGAACAGGTCAGCTTTTTCCCACTTCTCAGCCGTACCACTGTCCGTCAGCTCAGAATGTTGATGCTTTGGAATAAGGAACTGGTAAGGTAGCCCCATTACCTCCTTTCTTGACGTCAATGAGGGAGCCATTCCCTGTGGCTCTCTTAGGCGAAATAATTCAGCATTTGTACTTCAATTAGAATTCATAGGTATATATTATTAAACAGTACTGACTCAACCCATGGCTTCTCCTCAGCTGAAGAAGTGCCAAAAATGTTATGATGTTAATGACGAAGAGTGCATTAAAAGTCTTAAGAGTGCATTAAAACTGAGATTTCCTTGTCAAACAACGTACATTCAGGGCTGTGAAGAAAGCACTTCACACATCCACAGTATCACTCCGTTCTGTGTCAGTTTTTTCTAAAGATGAAATTTAAGTTCAAGATTCTTGTTGCCTTTGAGGAAGAGAAAAATGATACCTGACTAGAATCTTCTTCCCTTTTGTGAGCTTCATAAAAGCCGTTCAAGGCTCAGGCTGTGTCTTTAAAAATACAGCTGAAATCAAATTTAATAACACAACCCGTATTCAACATATCGCAGAAGAGAGAAGGGGAAGTTTGCCACCATACATCCCTCAGCAGGAAAACAAAAGAGGAGAAAAAGTTTTCTTGATTTTGTAAAATCAAACTTTTTGATTCACATTAATTTATTATTTTATATTTAATATGCCTAGGAGCATGGTGGGGGCAGAAACAACCCTGGTGCTCTTTCCTCCCTTCTGACCTTAATGATTGCTTCTGGCTCAGACCTGGACACTCTGAGCTGAGTGACGCCAGGTAATCACCCCACTCCACTGCTCTCGATGTCCTCATCGGCAAAATGGACATCACAATCCACACCCAGAACACCTCCTGGGTTTCCCAGGGTGCGAACATGTTTTGTGTTACAAGCCTTCCAAACAATAATATAGGTGAAAATAAAAGCTTTGTGAGCCGCAAGGTTTTCATACAAGGGAAGGGTAACCACCAAGACCAGTGGCAATTCCTCAAATAACACAGATGAGAAGTACTATTCATTCACATTGGACTGCTCAGCCTAGGCTGACTCAAGCACATTGAGCACTTTGTATTAGGAAAGACACGCTTTCTGGAAAGATACAGCCCTGCACGTCCATAGATTGGTAAGCAAGTACCATCTCTGGGCACACAGAATAAGGGATCCCTTCCTCCTTGTGGATAAAGCCCCGTGCTAGGGTCCCAGCTCCCGTGTGCACTCCCACAGGCATTCTTGCATAACCAAGTTCAACAGTCCTGGTTTTCGCTCTGGCTCTGTTCTTCAAATTCTATAACCATGGGATCATCTTTACCACCTCTAAGCCTCAGTTTCTACACAAAAAGAATGACGAAATTGAATTGTGATTTCCATGCTTTCCTTCAGCTGTAAAAGCAACAAAAATCCTAATGGACTCTTCCATCCTTCTACACAAGGGATTATGTACCATACGAACTGCAATTTCTAAGCCTAACTTTTTTTTTAAGTCATCTGATGACACTCCCTGAATATTTGAATGACATTATGTACGGTTTGATGTGGAGCAGATTAAAAAGTAAACACTTTAGTATACACATGATGTTTCAGGTGGAAAGCGACATGGTTAACCCACAAAACAGGAATAACTACCCGTCTATTGAGGCCTTCACCCACTTTCTGTGGCCTGAGTATAAGAATCAGTGATGAAGTCCCTGCTTCTCCCCTAGTGCCCACTGCACCCAGGAAGTGGGAACTTCAAGGAGCCAAACAAAGCCTGTTTCTTTGTTGATACCTTGTTGCCAGAAAACAGAAATCAGATTCTCACCCAGATCCTCCAATCAGCAAATCTGAGTGCCAATAAGCGCTTCACAGTGGGAGGACAAACAAATCGCAATCTATCTTTACAAAGCTCCAGAACTTTCAGTTCCTAAATTTGGGTTTAAGGTTTTAAGAATCAGGTACACACATAAAAAACCCATTGACTCTCAAAATGTTAGCAGAAATAAATTTGGCTGTACTGGTGACTATTTCAAACATTAGTTTTGGTTTCTCTTTTTCTTTTCTGTTTTCCTTGCTTTGTATTTTGAGCAGGAGGGATTATCTGTTACAATCAGTTATGTCATTTTTCAGAGAAGGAAAGTAAAGTCCAGAAAGGGAAAGAGAGTAGCTCCATGTCACACAGCAGAGCACATTGATATGGCCGGGGGTACAATCCAATGCTCTTTCTACTGTCCCATGATTAAGATGCAACCAGAATGTTCAGTAAAAACACAGATGTCACATGCATCACTAACTCAAATTTTCAGTTTCAAAGGATGAATGTTCTTACCACTAACCAAGATTGTCAATGGCAGAAAGTAAATCTTCCCTCCACCACTGCCCAGCATCAAGACAGGTGATCTCCCACCGGTTAATGGCAAAGACTCCCCTAGGTTAGAAGAACCTCAGCCCCATGAGCTATGTCGTTGTAGTGTCTTCTTGAGAACTGGGACCCAGAACAAGCATTCTCTGGATCAATGCCCTGTTTTGTCACCCTCTCTGTTCTTCAAGAGCGATGCCCCTGCCATTCCTGAGGCCACTGCGCCAGCCACGTTAGTCATGTCCCAGTGTTGCCCCTAGGTGGTTCCAAAAGTCCCTGTCTAATCACAAAACCATTCTGTGAAGATAAACCAAAAACTTGGGAGAAGAAAAATAGATGCCACATACTAAAATAAGGCTCCCTTTATTAAACAAATCAGACACAGGCATGAGTCTGTGTGCCGGATAGCAGCAATGAGGAGGGGGCCCCAAATATATGCAGATGACAATGAAAACCAAACAGAAGTTTATTTTTCTTAACTAAGTACAAAATACCTCTTTTCATCAGTGGATCCCACTCCCAGGCAACCTGGCAATGGTGCGTGGATCCAGGTAGTATTTGAGATTTTCTTCCAAAGTCACTGGGGTGAAAAGCCATTCTACTTCAACCTCTACATGACCTTCTAAAATGTACAGTTTAGAGGGTGGTCCTTTGTGGAGTACTGTGGAGGGTCAATCAAAGCTTCCAGTGTAAGTTTAGTGTCTGGTGAAAACACCAGAGCCAAAAATTCCACCAAGGCCCTGGAAAGACTGGAGGCCCCTCTATCTCATACAGTGATTACTGTATCATCCATGAAATCTCCTGGATCCTAGGTGATCATTACTCCCGAGATACCTGAGGCAGCGCAGACTCTGTCACAGGCTCCTCAGACCCAAAGCGGAGCTCATTTGGGAGAGTCAGAGCTCATGGCCATTAGCTTCTAAGAGGATGTGGCTGAAAGGCACAGAGCAAGAAACGGCTTCAGAGACTAAGCACATGTTAATTTTAGAACTGGAGCACACATGACAGCTGTAGTTTCACCAACAAGTTTACTCTCTCTGACCTTTTGGATTTGCAGCAAATTGTGTGTGTGTTTGGGGAGTAGGTGAACTGGGCTTCGATGGATAGATGAAATGATGAAAAAAACACGAAAAAGAGCAGGGCGTGATGACACGTGCCTGTGGTCCCAGCTCTTTGAGAGGCTTGGAGGATCACTTGAGCCCAAGAGTTTGATTGAGGATGCAGTGTGCTATGATCACACCTGTGAACAGCCACTGCCCTCCATCCTAGACAACATGGTAAAACCATGTGTCAAAGGAGAGAGAGAGAGAGAGAGAGAGAGAGAGAGAGAGAGAGAAACCCCAAAACAAGAAAGATAGATCGATAGATTGAGTGATGCAACACAAGCATCCTTAGGAACAGAAGGGAGATCTGATGATTCATATTAACCTGTTAATTTATCCCATGGCTCTGTACAAAAATAAAAAGGTTCTCATAAGATTAACAATTTAAATAAATATTTGATAGAACATTCTTTCTCATTTTTATAGCTCATCTTTAGGGTTGATATTCAGTTCATGCTTTCCTTGCTGTTCTTCATCCAGGATTGCAATCACTTCATCAGCCTGTATTCGCTCCTGCAAAAAAGGCAATTTACACATTTCTGTTACAAGCATAATAATCAGTCTCATCAGCAGACGCTTCCCAAACACTTCCTAACATCAATCTGTGCATGGGTTGATGCTAAATCCAGTTAAGCACTGAACATTTCCTCTTCAACCCCACACTGATGACTTCTCCTGACATTCCTAGGTCCGAAGCAATTACTTTCTAAGACTTCTCTCCTGCAAAGAATTACCCGCTTCCTGCCCTTTCTATGTCATGGCCCCACAGACAACTCCAACTCAGTTCAGTGTTCAAGCTGAATTCACCATTTTCTCCCCAAGAACCTGCCCTGCTCTTCACATAGGCTCTCTCTCAGTAGAGACCAACACTGCTCACCTATTTGCCTTAAAAGCCTGACCGTGGTTTCTTGCATGTGATGAGTCACCTATTCTGTTCTCTCTGCTGTCTCTGCTCTTTCTCCTCAATGCACTATTGTTGCCGTAGTTTAGGTCAGGATTTCTCAATGTTGGCCTGATTGACATTTTTAGACTGGATAATTCATTGTTGGCAGGGTGGGAGGGGGAGGCTGCCCTGTGCATTACTGGATGCTCAGTGACATCTCTGGCCTCTCTACCTACTACAGGGAGGCAACAGTAACCTCCCCCATCAAGTCCCAGATATTGCCAAGGTCCACTAACTGGCAAAATTGCTCCTTTTTTTTTTTTTTTTTTTGAGACAGAGTCTCACTCTGTCACCAGGCTGGAATGCAGTGGTGTGATCTTGGCTCACTGCAGTCTCTGCCTCCCGGGTTCAAGAAATTCTCCTGCCTCAGCCTCCCGAGTAGCTGGGACTACAGGCCTGTGCCACCACATCCAGCTAATTTTTGTACTTTTTGTAGAGATGGGGTTTCACCATGTTGACAAGGATGGTCTCGATTTCTTGACCTCGTGATCTGCCTGCCTTGGCCTTCCAAAGTGCTGGAATTACAGGCATGAGCCACTGCGCCCAGCCTTTTTTGTTTGTTTGTTTTTGAGACGGAGTTTCACTCTTGTTGCCCAAGCTGGAATGCAGTGGCGCGATCTCAGCTCACTGCAACCCTCCCCTCCCACGTTCAGGCGATTCTCCTGCCTCAGCCTCCCGCGTAGCTGAGATTCCAAGCACCTGCCACCACACCCGGCTAATTTTTCTTTTTGGCATTTTTAGTAGAGATGAGGTTTCACCATGTTAACCAGACTTGTTCTTGAACTCCCAACCTCCAGTGATCCACTCGCCTCGGCCTCCCGAAGTGCTGGGATTACAGGCGTGAGCCACTGCACCAGACCAACTGCTCGCTCTTGAGAGCCACTGTTGTAAGCCCTCGTCATCTGTTAATTACTGCTGCAGCCTCCGAATTGCTCTCCCGGACTCACTACTCACCCTCACATGCTTCTGATGAATCCTACTGGCTTAAATCTGACTATACCTCCTTCCTCCTTACAACTCTTTAATGCAGGCGTCCCCAAACTGCGGCCCCCCCGAGGCCATTTATCCAGCCCTCACCGCACTTCAGGAAGGGGCACCTCTTTCATTGGTGGTCAGTGAGAGGAGCACAGTATGTGGCAGCCCTCCAACGGTCTGAGGGACAGTGAACTGGCCCCCTGTGTAAAAAGTTTGGGGACACTTGCTTTAATGGGTCCCTACTGCTTGAAGTTTCAGGTCTGCTTTTCTTGCTATGCTAACAAGGAGCTGCCTTATACCTTTTTTTCTTCTTTTTCATACCTTGCTCTCTTCTTCAGGCTTATTTTGCCTTCTCTCCTCACCTTATAGTCCAACTTCTTAACTTACCTCAAGTTCCCTGAATGTAACACTTTGAAAAGAATTCCCTAATCTGATTCTGAAATAAGTGTTTCTCTGGATGTCCCCAGTAGCATGTACATTTTATTTTATTCCTCATATTAATCCATCAGCAGATCCAGCTGGTCTTCCTCCAAATTGTTTATCTCAAACCTTCCACATCTTTTCACCTTCTGTTACTACTCCAGTCTAAGCCTATATGTTAGCTAATCTTCTGTATCCTGTAACTCTCCAGGATTGGAGGAGGAGATGTGTGTGTGTGTTGGAGTAGGAGGACTACAATGACTTCCTACCAGTTACAATAAAATTCACATTTCCAGGCTGGGCACCGTGGCTCACGCCTGTAATCCCAGCACTTTGGGAGGTCGAGACAGGAGGATCACAAGGTCAGGAGTTTGAGACCAGCCTGGCCAACATGGTGAAACCCCCTCTCTACTGAAAATGCAAAAATTAGCTGGGCATGGTGGTGCACACCTGTAGTCCCAGCTACTCGGAAGGCTGAGGCAGGAGAATCACTTGAACCTGGGAGGCAGAGGTTGCAGTGAACCAAGATCACGCCACTGCACTCCAGCCTGGGTGACAGAGCAAGTCTGAAAAAAAAAATTCACATTTCCTAATCGGCCTGCGGAATCTGGCTCCTGCCTCCTCCATGTCCTCCTGTTACGCTTGTCTGCCATATTCCAGATGCTCCGGCTTTCACTGTTTCTTGGCGAAGACTCCAAACATCTTACTGTCTCTGGGCCTTTGCAGCTTGTCCTCTGCCTGGAATTCTCTCTTCCAGACATTTACCTTGGTGGATGTCTCATTTTTCAGGTTTCATGCCACTTGTTTGCAGAAGGCTCACACTTTGCCGCTCCTACTCCTTCACTCTGCAATCGGTTATCTTGTTCCATTTTCCACACGTCATCGGTCACTATCTGAAAGTCTCTCAATTTTTTTTTTTTTGGGGGGGGCGCTGTTTCTTTCCATTAGAATGTAAGCTCCAGAAGAGCAGGGCATCTTATCTTCTTGATCACTGCCGTATTTTCAGTACTCTGAAAAGCCACTGACATTTGGTAAGAGTTCTATTTTCTTTGATGAGTAAATATATAAAGGATAAAGCCTTTCTCCATCTAAAATGCCTCTCCCTAAAGAAATCTTACTGATCTTTTAAAGCTTTTTTCAAATGTCATCTCAAAGAAGGCTTTTTGGAGGATTGCTTTTTTATGTCCCTCAAACCATGCATTTGCTTATAAGGATTCTTAATAAACCACATTTGCCTTGTGGTTTAATTAGTTGGGCCCTTGTATTACCTCTCCAATGTGACTTCAAGCTCCTTGAAAATAGGAATCATATCTTAGTGTGTAGGCAGTCTTTAACACAGTGCCTGGGCACAGTAAGTTAAATAAACAATTATTTTATGACTTGAAAACAAAGCCCCTTTCATGCAAGAGCTTGTAATGAAAAACGTTGACAAAAAGACAGCGCGGCTGGCCTCAGTGGCTAATGCCTGTAATCCCATCACTTTGGGAGGCCCAGGCAGGCCGATCATGAGGTCAGGAGATTGAGACCATCCTGGCCAACATGGTGAAACCCCATTTCTACTAAAAATACAAAAATTAGCTGGGCATGATGGTGCACACCTGTAGTCCCAGCTACTGGGGAGGCTGAGGCAGGGAAATTGCTTGAACCTGGGAGGCAGAGGTTGCAGTGAGCTGAGATTGTGCCACTACACTGCAGCCTGGCAACAGAGTGAGACTCCACATTTTTTTTTTTAAAAAAAAAGGCAACTAAAAGGCCAAATATACTAAATAACAGAAAACTAAATTGCTGCCACATCTAAATAAAAAGCCCAATTACTACTTTACAAATATGAAGAAAACAATCTTTTTTTTTTTTTTTTTTTTTTTTTTTTTTTTTTTTGAAACAGTCTTACTCCGTCACCCAGGTTGGAGTGCAGTGGTATGATCTCGGCTCACAGCAACTTCCGCCTCCTGGGTTCAAGCAATTTTCCTGCCTCAGCTTCCCCAGAAGCTGGGATTACAGGCATGCACCACCATGCTCAGCTAATTTTTATGTTTTTAGTAAAGAAGGGGTTTCGCCACGTTGGCCAGGCTGGTCTCGAACCCCTGACCTCAGGCAATCTGCCAGCCTCAGCATCCCCAAGTGCTAGGCCCAGCTGAGGAAAACAATCTTTATGCTTAACAAATTGACACATACAAAGCTTTCACATCTGTTGAGCACAAGAAATTATCGTAATCGTGTCTCTCATAAAGGGAAAGAAATTCAGGAGCTGGAACCAATATATATGAAGCTTCAAACATCCTTGCATCCTTAAGACAATGTTGCTAAGTATTCCTTGATAACTGAGAACCTTTAAAGTAATTCATAATACGCATGAGAATCTGCCAGCTCTAATGACTTGCTCATAGGTAGGCATTTTCTGCTCAGGGATTCCATCTGAGAAAAGACGTCTAAGCCAGGGACTCCCAAACTCTGCTGCTGCACATTAGAATCACCTGGAGAGCTTTTAAAACTCCCGAAACGCAGATATTAGTAGTTTGTAAAGATCTCCAGATGATTTCCACGTGAAGCCAGGAACGTGACTCACAGCCTGGGCTAATTGAGTTGCGGAAGAGGTTCTCGTCGTTTCCCATTGTGGCCACTAGATGCCGCTACCGCCTGAAGAGTTTCTCGTACTTCGCCGTCAGAGGAACGGACATTGGCCTTGACGTTTCCTGATCAGAAACGAGCAAAGAGGGCGGGGCATGGGGGCTCACGCCTGTAATTCCAGCACTTTGGGAGGCCGAGGACGGTGGATCAAGAGGTTAGGAGTTCAAGACCAGCTTAGCCAAGATGGTGAAATACCGTCTCTACAAAAAAATACTAAAATTAGCCGGATGTGGTAGTGGGAGCGTATAATCCAGAGCCTGTAACCCCAGATACTCGGGAGCCTGAGGCAGGAGAATCTCCTGAACTCAGGAGGCGGAGGTTACAGTGAGCTGAGATCACTGCACTCTAGCCTAGGCGACAGAATGAGACTCCGTCTGAAAAAAAAAAAAGCAAAGAGAACTTAGTGTGAGCTTATTTTGAGAGAACAATACCTTGGAAGAGTACGTTTGGATTGTGAATGATGAAATAAATTGAATGTCTGCTGAACTGAGTATTAAAAGTGATGCAATTTTTCAATAATTTATCTTCACTGTCTACCCATTTATGTAGGTTCCTTAGTTTGTTTGTTTGTTTGTTTGTTTAAAAAGGTGCTTTGATGGAATGCTGGCATTTTGGAGACAGAAAATACAAAGATATAAAATAATGATCCGGGAATGCAATTGTTCATTCCCCTCTGAAGTTTTCAGGACTCTGTGCTCTGGTCCTTCTGTCAGGGCGGGCCAGCTGGCCGGCCTGCCTGCCTGCCTGCCTGCCTTCCTTCCTTCCTTCCTTCCTCTCTCTCTTTTCTTTCTTTTCTTTTCCTTCTTTCCTTTCTTTTTTTTTTTTTGAGACAGAGTTGCTCTTGTTGCCGAGGCTGGAGTGCAGCGGCACGATCTCGGCTCACTGCAACCTCCACCTCCTAGGTTCAAGTGATTCTCCTGCCTCAGCCCCCCAAGTAGCTGGGATTACAGGCTCCTGCCACCACGCCTGGCTAATTTTTGTATTTTTAGTAGAGACAGGGGTTTCACCATGTTGGCCAGGCTGGTCTCAAACTCCTGACCTCAGGTGATCCACCCGCCTCGGCCTCCCAAACTGTTGTGATTATAGGTGGAAGCCACCTCTCCCAGCCAGGGCCATTCTTTCCATAACTGGTTATCCTCTTCTTTTACAGGTCTGAGCTTACAGAAGTCGTCCTTGATTCCCCACTACAAAACGTATACTGCTGTTTTCTCACGTCCTATTTACTAATTGATCTGTCTGAGCGCCTTGTAGTCCGAGACCTTGCTCCGTTTACCCTTCTACCCCTAGGGCCTACCTGGCAGAGTTTCTCAGGCAGATAATAACAGGTCTTCTGTACAATAAAAGATCATAATAGGTATTTTGTAAAGTATGTGAAAGAATGGCTTAGGGGATGTGGGCAAACACTTTGTGAGTTGGGTTTGATGGTGAAAAGTAGATGAGAAAAAGGCATTATTTTTAAATAATTTCTGATGAAATTGCATTCAATTTAGGAACCTAAGAAAGAAAACTGGATAGAATGCCGTCTGTAAGAATAGAATTTCATAGCTTCATCAATACTTGGGGCGGGAGAAGACTTGGAAGTCAGCCAGTTCAGCCTCTGCTACGATGTTTCAGATTCCGTTTCAGTGTTCCATGCCAAGCAGTTGCCTGGGCTTTGACTGGAGCCATCCAATCAGCGCTTCCGAAGCAGACAATGCGGCCAAATTCTGGTGACTATTTGAAAGTTATTCCTGTGTCGAGCCCAAATTTTCCCTCCAGGGCCTCTAGCCATTGGTCGTAATTCATGTCTCTGCAGCTTTGCAGAAGTAGAGACTATGACATCTACTCATGAGCTTCCAAAACGATGAGATCATGCTCTCCTCCTAGCTAAGTGTCCTCAGCTACTTTGCAAATAATAATAATATTTAAATATTTAATGTAATAATGGTAATAATCTTTTAGATTTCCTTACCCTCTTCTAAATATGTTTCATATGATTCAAAACTGTTTGTTACGATTTTAAGGAAACAAATCAGTCTTCTGGGTGACCAATAAAAAGTGATTCCTTCTTGATGCCACTGGTTTTGTTTGTTTGTTTGTTTTTTGAGACAAGAGTCTTGCTCTGTTGCCCAGGCTGAAGTGCTATGGTGCAATCTTGGCTCACTGCAAATTACAAGTCCCAGGTTTGAGCGATTGTCCTGCCTCAGCTTCCCAAGTAACTGGGATTACAGGTGCATGCCACCACACCCAGTTAATTTTGTCTTTTTAGTAGAGATGGGGTTTTAGCATGTTAGTTAGGCTGGTCTTGATCTCCTGACCTCAAGTGATCCACCCACTTCGGCCTCCCAAAGTTCTGGGATTACAAGCAGGAGCCACTGTGCCTGGCCTTACAACCTGTTAATAAGCTCAAGACATGTTAGTGACTATCAGTTATCACTGACGGAGCTATTTCTACAAAGAGCTTCACTTATTAGAACATATCTGATTAAGAACTGCCTTTATAGCCCCTCTTCTTTTGCTCAGATGAAGCAGTTTAAAGGACTTCTCAGATAAAGCAGTTCATGAAGCAAGCCTAATTGGCTTTCTTGACGGGTGAGAAACTCACCAATTCTCTATAAAGTGGGTCCAGGGTGAACCACAGAGCCACTGCACACCTCTGGCCCTTCGTGACTGCCTTCACCCCATGAGGGTTCTCTCCTCCAGATGAGAAGCTGATCATGCGCCCACATTTTGGTTTTATAGAGGCCTGAGAAAGAAGGCAAAAATTAGACTTTCAATTGCTGTATCGCAAACATTTCCACAACTCCTGTCTCTCTGGCCTATGAGATTATTTCAGTTCAGGAATGAACCGAAGAAGAAAGGAATCCTGGGATTGAAAATGACGTAAACTGTCTCAATTTTTTCAGCTGTAAAACAAAGTTAAGGTCAAAATAATATATACCTCAGAAAATAAAAAAGTTTTTTCGAGTAAAATGGGTGGTAAAGTCCACATACATAGCAATCGTTCAATACATGCTATGACGATAGCCTGCAAATTCAAAGAAGGCAAAGTTTTTCTCTCATCATTCATTTCCTTAGCACTATCAAAGCATCTGGATACGAGGTAGATGTCCATTCCATACTTGTGGAATTAAAAAAAAACAAAAAAACAAAAAAACAGAACATTTGCAGTGCTGGAAAAGTTTTGTTATTGATCTAGGTAGTGGTTACGTGAGTGTATGTTCCTTCTAATTTTTAAATTGTACATTTATAGTGTACGTACTTTTCATAACACAAACATTTTTAAAACTCTGAAGTCATATTTCTGCATGATGTTTCATTTCCTTTACACTCTTCTTTCCCAGGGGTTATGTAGGCATTGTTTGAACATCTCTAGTGGTGAGAAGCCAACCCCCACTGGAGTGGCCTGTTCACCACGGCCTTTAATGTTTTTAAGATTGACACGGTCCTTCCGAGCTTGTGCACTGCTCAGGTGGAGCTGTCCACAGTGTTTAGCGAGAAGGGAGCAGTGACAGAAAAAGGGCAGATCAAACAAGCTGGCTCTTCAAGTTGAGTGACCATAAGCCACTGAGTAGTAGAGGCTTTGCTTCTGTGTTTAAAGAAGTGTCTCACGTGAGGAGAGTCCATTTTTCTTCCTTGGGAAATACAGAAACTTCATTCATTCCTCAGTATAGCTCAGAAAAGTAAAGCAGAACCAAAAAAGTGGCACCAGGCATTGTACTAGATAAGCACACGGGCTGGTTCTAACTAGCTATTTCCTGAATTGACTTGAGTTGACATGTGACCGTAAATTGTTGGTATCCTTCCGCATAAAATGAGCTTGCTGGTTTTTAATGCTAGCTACAGGAAGAATATTTTAAAATTTCCTAAAGTCCTTGACTGCTACATAACATCGGTACTCTCGGACTGTGTGACTACACATGAAAAGTCAGAGGTAGGTGGAGGAGTCAGACAGCCAGAGAGCCAGGTGGGTGCATATGTGTTTATGTGTGCGTGCGTGTGTATTTGTGTCTATGGGAGTCTTCATGTGTGTGTACATGTGATTTGTGTGCAAGTGTTAAGAAGAGCAGAAAACAGCAGTCAGTTTCTCGTTACTCTCCTATTCACATTAACTGAAGAGTGATTTGTCTTTGCTGGAACTGCTTTTCCTAAACAACTTTATCAAGGCAGATTTTCTGATGTAAATCTAGAGGGCTCACTAGTCAGTGGTATCCTCAGTGTCTATCAGATTCTGTTTTCCTGGAGAAGGAATTTGTACATTTACACATAGAAACAGCAACGTAAATGAAGTGTAAAACTTATGAAGTAGGATAGAGAAGTCTTCTGATTAAACTGCCTTGGGACATTGGAGTTTCAGGTTTTCTGGACTGCCTCTTCCCTGGTGCTGGTCAGGACTCACTCAAACACACGTTTACCAGTGCTTCTGCGTGATTACCAGGTCTTGATAACATTTTATAAGACTAAAAAAAGAGTGTGGTGACCATTCAGTATTTTCTTTCTTGTGGAATTGAAAGTACCGTTAAACATGAATAGCTTCGGGAATGTTTAGGAAAAGAAGCCGTGAACTGCATGAGGCAGCTGGAATTGATTATAGGTGTGGGTTCACAAGGGTCTCTAATCTCATCAGATAGAGTACATCATCTGATACTTGTCAGGTATTTGGAGGAATAAACAAGCTTTAGTGAACCTGTTTCCATGTGTGACATTATTTCTACAGGAAAAATATGTTATGAAGTTTAGATAAATGATTATAAACATACTTTTGTAGCACAGCCCCATTTATACTGAATTTACTTTTTCGTGAAACAAATGGAACTCATTAAATTTTATCTTTTTTGGACTTGCACAAAGAAACCAACATCCCTGAATTCCCAAGTCTCACAAATAAATGCTCTATTGAAAAGAACCCATATATCTTCCAAGCATACTAAGCATAATTTAAAATATTCCTTTTGCTTTCTGTCTACCTGATGATCAAGTTAGAAAAGCATTTGTGCTGTGATTGTCTTTAATAAAAGTAAAATTTCAGCCACCTTTCAAATAATTACCCGACTTCCCTATTTTTCCAAAGTAAAGGACTCAGAAGACTTTACTTCCTGTGTGGCCTCGAGCTATGTCATCTCTCTGCTCTATTTGTTCCTCCACAGTCAAAGGGAAACCTCAACAAAAGTATACCAATTTTTTTGGTTGTTGTTGCTGGTACTAGAATAAACCTCCTGTGGGAAAGGGATAAAAGCTGGTTTATCTAAAACTTTAGTTATCTACATTATTCCCTAAAATGTCATTGTATGCATTAATATGAAGTGTAAGTAATTTGAGAAAAATAAATGTTCTCAAATAGGAGCTTTTAAATTAACAAATTGCTTATCACTCATAAGCGGATGTTGAACAATGAGAACACACAGACACAGGGAAGGGAACATCACACACTGGGGCCTGGGGGTTTGGGGGCTAGGGGAGGAAGAGCCGGAGGTGGGGGGATTGGGGAGGGATAGCATTAGGAGAAATACCATGTAGACGACGGAGTGATGGATGCAGCAAACCACCACCATGGCACATGTATACCTATGTAACAAACCTGCACTATCTGCACATGTACCCCAGAACTTAAGGTATAATAATATAACATAAAAACAATTGTTTAAATTGGTTTTACTTTTTTCAGGGGAGGTTAGATTCAGTGTTTTTAAAAATAGTTACAGATTTTAATTAAAATTGTGGCACTCTCAAAGGAGAATATTATCTGCTTTCACGTCTTTAAAAAGCAGAATTCCAGTTAACTCGACAGTCAACAGTTAATGAAATAGGCAAAGCATCGAGCATTTCCAAATATGGCCACTAGATGGAGGAGAAGCAAAGAAATCTTTTCAACCACCTGACTCAAACTGCAATGTGCCAGTATTTTTGTACCTGTTTCAGAATTAGCAGAGATCAGAAATCAAATGCTTCCAACACACAAGCTTCCCCAGAAGAGGGGGAAAAAAAAAAAACAAAACAAAAAACACTTCTGGATTATAAATTCCAGATTGTTAGTCTTGACTTAATATATCAGATTATGAAGCATTAAAGTACTCCCATATTAGTATTTAAGCTTTTTACAAAAAAGTGAGGCATCATGACCTTTTTAACATACATTATTGCATAAAGTTGCATGAAATTTTTTTAGTTATAACTAAATTTTATTTATAAAAGTTATAAATTTTTTTATTAAAAAATTTTCTAGATAATTTTAACCAGAATCCTCATTGGAATCACCTTTAAACCCAGTGATATATACTTTTTGACGTTATCTGCTTATACCACAGTACTATGTCATGAATGACATATGTGTGCCATGAATGATATATATGTTTCACTAATAAGAAAAGCATGTAAGCTATGAGGGGAAAAGCATACAATTCAAGAAAAGTTTTAGAGATAGCTTCTATGATATCAAAACTTTGAAGTCTACCACATACACATCCCAACTATTTACATTTTGTATGGTGGAAAGAGATACCTAATAAAGTATAATCTAATTACTTTCCCAATTGTAAAATATTGTGTATGTTCTTTGGCTTAAAGACCAAAGGATGCTAAATATATAGTCTTTAAGTACTAAGTAGGCTTGTTTTCCAAAGGCACAGGTTTGCTTAGGAAGATGATGGTTGAACTGAACTTTTGATTTACTCTTTATTTACATATATTTATATGTGTGTGTGTGTGTGTGTGTGTGTGTGTGTATCAATGTTTAGGTATAGGTTTATTACATACAATCATGATCATATGTATTTCTATGCACACATATATGTGTATACCTATAGGTATATACACACACGTGTACATACACACACACATATATGATAATTTTGGAAACTAGATATTTGAAGGCCAATATTCAGTCCAAGTGTGTAGAACACTTTCAACCAGGTTACTTGAAAGACACCTTGTAGAATCATTTGACTTATTCTATAGAGACTTGCGTGATTTGGAACTAATGTTCTTACGTTTCCATCAGATGACTTGACAAAGAATTAGAAGACCTAGGTTTTGGCTCCAAGTCTAACACTAACTAGCTAAATGATCATGATAAATGCTTAATCCCAAAGTTCTTGAATTTATCCATCTCTACAACATACTAGAAGATTTTTATGGATGCTTCTAACAGTTTATGATCTATATATTTACTGGGACTCTCTTAACCTCCTGAATCTTCAGCTCAGAAGTATTTGAAATCCAACAGTCTTGAAGTCCACGTAGAAAAACGGCAATACTGAGCTAAAAAAATACTAAATAAGAATGTAAGAATAGATTTACTTACAGTCACAGTCTTAGCATCCATCTCAGTGAATATGAATTCTCCTCCTTCAAAGTCATCATTCATATACAGAAGAGCACTATAAGAAGGAAGAAAAAACTATCTGTACTATTATATGCTTACAATAGCATGGTCATAGAATACTGAAGACTGGTGATAATACTGTCCAGCCTCCATTCATAAATTTCCTTTGAACTAGTCATTGAAATAATTGGCCCTCCAAACGTTGAAACAGAAGATCATATAGAGTTTGGTTTATGCCTCTGAAAAGTTTACTTATTCCACCTTCATTAAAATTGTTATCATATTTCAAAGCTTGTGTCACATTTCACTTCCTCCCCAGAAAACCTAACTAGTTTTAATTTAGTCTAACCCTCTGAACCTGTCCACCTTATTTACAACTCTCTTCTTCCCTTATATAACAGTAACTCTAAAGGATGTTTGTTTGTTTGTTTGTTTGTTTTTTCCTCCTTAACTGCCTGGAGAGTTCCTTGTGGCCTAGCCATGCTTTTCAGATAGAGGGTGCTTAATCAATGTCTTGGAATCATGATCACAGCGTAGTAACAATGAACACACGCTGACTGTAACTCCTGATTCTTTACACACTGAAATATCTTTCAATAGGTTAGGACATTCTTTTCTCCTGAGTTTTGAGTGTCTTATTTATAAAATGCAGACATCATTCTCCATGGGTGTGAATAACAGATAAGTGACATGATAAAGTCCTTATGGGTGCCAAGACTCCATGCCCTTGTATTCTGACTGAAATACACATATCACAAGGAAAATGTTCCAGGGGAAACAGGATTTTTTTTTTTTTTGAAAAACATAAAATTTACTTTTTATATTAAAACAAAATGGACATTTTGTTGAATGGGATGCAAAATGTGCATAATCTTTAAGATAAAAGTGAGATGATAATGTCACTTCTTTGGTGACGACAGCTGCATCAGAAGATTACTTGAGAATTTCTGCCTCAGAGAGATGAAAATGTTATCAAGCAAAACAGAGCACCTTTCCAGCTTTCATTCTTTGAAAACTGTTAGGTAAAAGCTTTGTTTTGAAGTGGGTTCTAGCTTTACCTGTAGTCTCTAAATGTGTAAGCAGGAGGCTCCTTCCAGCATTCATTGGCTTCTGGATCCAACAGACAGTTGTCAGCATGGATGGGATGACTGAGGTCATTTCTTCTATCCTGCTGACCTGCCAGAAAAGGGAATAGGGAAGAAGGAGGAATGACGTGCGGCACCTTCCATCAAAGTGACTGACAATCTGAGTGTCTTCTCCCATTCCTGGTGTTCTTTGCAAATGCAGGGAGGTGAACAACGGGAAAGAACAGATGAAAGAACAGTGGACAAGCAGTTGAGTATCTGGTCTGGTTTTGGCATGAACTGGATGTGAAATCTTAAGCATGTCACACCCATCTCTTCAGCTGTAAAAGTTCTTTCTGATATAAACATATGTGAAAACAGTCCATGTATTTCATGGGTTGTACTTCACACAGGGCAGCAAAACAATGAGGGTGAAATGAAAATATTTAAAAAAAAAAAAAAAGATTTAATTCAGCTAAAACTTCCCAAGTGTAAAAGTCTACTCCTGTGACATCATTCTATTCATCATTCTATTCTGTGCCCTCCCCTATTCAGGGGGCAAAACAGAAGACATAGAGAAGAAATCAGGATGAGCAGGGACTGAGGTGGTCTCTGTCTTTCTGAGAGCATTTATTTCAATCATCTCTTCATCTTCTATGCTTCCACTTAATGCTGATAGACATCATGGTGACTATAATTTCCATGTTCCTGATTTCTCAAAATGGAAAACCTACAGCAGAAAAGCGTTTTGTTTGTTTGTTTGTTTGTTTTGTTTTGTTTGTTTTTTTGTGAGGCTTCAGCAATTAGGGAAAATTGATTTAGAAGGGAAAATGTTCAGAATGAGGTCTGGGTCTTAATAAAACCAAAATGAAGAAAAAGAGAGAAACAGAATAGGAGTTCCTCAGCGCCTTTTGTTTTAGAAATCTAGAGTTCATCTAAAATATGAACTATCATGCTACAGAGTTTTGTTTTGTATTGTTTTATTTCCCATTGCATTGCTGGTAAAAGGGAACCATTTCAGATTGGAATCTCACCAGACAGGGCTGTTCGGCAGACCATGTGTGTATAGGAAAAATACAGAGTTGAGTTCAGCATAAAATAAGATTCTACAATCTTTCGAGCCTTTTCACTGATGTCATAAAACAGACGGGCGCTCTTCAGTGGGACTCGACCTTCATAACCAGACTGAAAAAAAAAGCACATTAGAAACAAATGGCTTCATTGGAGGATGTAAGAAAAACAGGCACTAGATTGCATTGAGCTAATATGGGATTATCATGTCTGTCTTGACTAGTGGGAAGGCTGCTACATGTCTGTGGATTTCATTTAGGACATTGTGCCACTGGAGTAAACTCTTCCCAGTAACAGATGGAAAGCTAAAAGCTTTGGTTCCTCTTTGCTTCTATCATAATATGTTCTACCATCCTCTCTGACAATCCTTTCCGCGGTAGAGAATAATTACTTGTTTGAATATGTTTTCACTGTTAGATCATGATCTCTGTAAAAAGAGGGAATGTATCTTTTTAGTCAGGATATGTAAAGTTTGGTAAGTTGATGGCTGAATGGAGGAATGACGAAATAAATACAAGGACGTTTCCATTTCACATTTGCTTCCTTTAACTGTCCTCCTAGGCACATATTCTAAACGTTTTTCTTTCCTATACCTGCCACTTACGGAAGTCTTAGGCTGGCACTAAGGAACTCAAAAGAAGTTAAGACTTTACTTTGAGTGCCTTCAGGACAGTTGCACCTTCAAACTTTTCATTGGGCGTGTGGGGTGAAGTTTTTCCTCTGTATCCATCACCAACAATCATGATTCCCTGGAAGCAAATATAAGAAGATACTTCATCAATGATAACCATGTGTGTATAGGAAAAATACGAGTTGAGCTGATTTCATTGGGTCTCTTTTTCTGCTTTGGCTGCCAGAATGCTGAGAACTGTAGTCAACATTAAGAATCATTCCCATTTTATTCCAGGATGCTGGTATATTATTTCTTTTAATTAAAAGAGATATCTTTATTTAATCTTCATTCTATATTTTTACTATCAAATACTATCACTTTTTATGGAAATGAAAAGAATGTAAATTATTGATATATTGGTTAATTATTAATTAAAATAAAAGGACTTCTCCAGCAACTTTATATGATAGGCAGGGACCTTGCTAGATAGCTGTTGGTCTAGAAAATATGCCAGTACCTGGGAAAACTAAAATAATCCCAACCCAAAGGTTGTGAAAGTTCCTCAGAAATAATTTATGTCTTTCTCCTAAAGAAAGCACTATCTCAGGTCTTGTTTCCTGGCTCCAGATGAGACCAGGACTAAAGCAGTTCCAGCTTCTTGGTAGGCCCGTGCAGTTAGCTCCCCTCCTGTTCCCCGTCCTCACAGTGGCCACGCTGTAGAGCTCCTGGCACTGTTCTTCCGACAGGACGTTATCCAGGAGAACCCGCTGAGTCCCATTCAGCTGCTCCGAGTTGTAGACGAATGTGATGTTCTCATACAGCAGAGGACCACCTGAAAGGATAGAACACAGTGTCTTCCCTGTTACCTCTGTCCCCAAAAAGGAAGCACAGAACACAAAACAGCTTTCAGTGTTCAGTTCGAGTGAGTCAGTTTCTTCATGGATATTTAGAAATGCAAAGACACTTTCCAAATTAGAAAGCTTGATAAACACAGTATAGATTCAGAAGAAAGAGAGATGTCTGACTATCAGGTTTCCTCATAATATCATAATAATATGACATTTGTACATTATTTTGGGAGAGACAGAACTATTTTTGCATTTGTTTCTAATGCTGATCCTGAAAAGTCGACTGGGCATCTCATAGGACTCTCTTCTGAGAAAACCCACCCTTCTTCATAGCCGTTCATTCATACCTCTGTCACAACACCACAGATTGCATGTTTGGGCCCCCAGACATGACATGCACACCTCAGTTTCACTGGTGTCTAGAGAAATACCTTCACCAGGTAATTCAGGTAGTCACACCCAAGTCACTTGACTCCTCCTCAGTCTTCTTCCCACCATGTAACTGACCCTAGGATGTCTTGCTTTTGGAGTATTTTTCTCTGTTCTCTACAGGCAAAATCTTCACATTTCTATTTCCATGTAGGATGGCTTCTTTCAGGCACTTACTCTCTTCACAAAGAGAGACCACAACTTTATAAAATTCACCCCATATAGGCTCTTCAGAGGGTGACACTTTTGGGACACATTTTAGGTTGTGAAATTACAAAATCAAGACCTGACAGAATCTTTTTCTCAAAAGAGTAGGATTGAAGGACAAAGCCTCTGACAGAGAGGAAATCTTCTGATGTAGCATAGTGCAAACATCCTGAACCAGAAAATCGAACAGAAAAGAAAACACTGCTTCCTACCCTTTATAATACTCCTAAGGGGCCTGATGTGTGCTTGTCCATAGCAGCTGCTCAACGTAAGAACAGCAGGGGCGGGGAAGACACAACCCCCTGCCACCCTAGGACTAGCAAAAGTCACCAACACATTGGCCTAAAACACCCCTTTTGAAGAAAGAAGAGACAATTGAAATTGATGTCTACTTTCTCTCTATCAAACAGATTAGTCAGCTAGGGAAGAACACTCTCTAAATGTTTATTAGTCTAGCTAGGATAAAAGACTCACCACAGCTCATGATTAATGGAATATTAAAAGAATGTGGCAGTGTTTCTCAATCTAGAGTAATGTTCGGTTATCTGTTAAAGCAGAAGTTTCCTAAGGAGTTTCAGTGGTGGAAAATTATCTTTACTCTAATTTTACTTCTGTATATGCAATCATAAAACTATCAATCCATTATTTAATAGTTTCATATAGTACCAAAACTAATTTATAAGACTAAATAAAAGCATAAAACAAACTAAATTCCAATTAACAAATAAAATGGTTAATGTTATTTTTCTGAAAATAAAAAGCTACTTTCCATATGAATATTCTACTCACTGATCTAGTCTGCTTTCTTTTGAGTCAGGGTTCCTTATAGTACTGTTGGTGTGTAATTACTATTCTACCACAACTTTTCTCTATTTAAACTGCTACACAATCTTAGTGTACCATGATTAATTTTGGCCTTTGCATCAGTCCATTTTCATGTTTCTAATAAAGACATACCCAACACCGGGTAATTATAAAGAAAAAGAGTTTTAATGGACTCCCAGTTCCACATCTGGGGAGGCCTCACAATCATGGCAGAAGGCAAAGAAGGAGAAAGGCATGTCTTACATGGTGGCAGTCAAGAGAGTTGTGCAGGGGAACTCCCATTTATAAAACCATCAGATCTTGTGAGACTTATATACTACCAGGAGAACAAACCGCCCCTATAATTTAATTATCTCCACCTGGCCCTGCCCTTGACACATGGGACTATTACAGTTCAAGGCGAGATTTGGGTGGGGACACAGCCAAACCACATTAGCTTTCATCTGGTCCTAATACATTATTTATAAGTTCATTGTATTTCATTTATTTCTAGTCTCTAACCATTGAAGTATTATGAATTGGTGTCAATATGACCATAACTGTGTCCATTGAACCATGGAATCCCATGACAGCACTTGGCTAGAAGTTGGTCCCTTAGATAACCCCTAATTGCTTCTCTTAACTTTTAAAAATTGTGATCAAAATTCATAAATATGGAATTTTTGGATCCCAAGAATATATCCATAATCTCCCTGTTTTGGTATCACATCTTTTAGTTGATTAGAGAAATACGTTTTTCTACAATTTACTATTTCTCAAATTTTGTTGCATTGAAAGTTCTGGGGAAGTACTGGGTTACATAAAATATAAGAGGACCTCTCATAACTTTTAATGTATAAACAGGCCTTATTAATGTCCTAAGTAGTAATATAATATGCAGCAGTTTTTAGCCTTAACTGAATACAATTCTCTCCCTCCCCATCCCACTCCCCAACTTCCTTCTGCACAGAGACTTTACGAAGGGCTGCAATGATCACTGCCTCACGACATTCATACCCCTGTGTAATCTGCTTCCCACAAGTGTGAGTGGAATCTGGAACTTACTTCTAAGCAGTAGAATATTGTGATAAGATGGCATTTCTGTGACTATGTTACATAAAATTGCAACTTCTGTCTCACTAATAGACTCAGTCTATTGTCTTCTCTGCTGGCAATACTGAATGATGCAAGTGGCTATACTGAAGAGGATCACATGGCAAAGAACTGAGGGCGTCCTCCAGCCAACAATGAACTAGGAACTGAAAGACCATATTCCAACAACTTTTTAGGAACTGAATTCTGCTCTCTAACTTGGAGGTAGATCCTTCCCAGTCAAGCCATAGAAGAGACCTCAGCCCTGGTCAACAACTTGACTGAAACCTGTGAGAGATCCTGGAGCCAAGGACACAGTTACTTTCTCGCCAGACTCTTTCCCCATAGAAACCATGAGATAATAAATGGATATTTTCACAAGCTACTATTTTTTTTGGTTTTTGCAGCAATAAAAAAGCCTTTAAAGAATTTATTTGACAAGGTCTCACTGTCACTCAGGCTGAAGTGCAATGGCGCCATCATCATGGCTCACTGAAGCCTTGACCTCCTGTACTCAGGCAGTCCTCCCATCTCAGCCTCCCAAGTAGCTGGGACTACAGGCATGTGCCACCATGCTTAGATTTCTTTCTTTTTTTTTTTTTTTTTCAGGGTCTTGTTATGTTACCCAGACTGGTCTCCAACTACTGGGCTCAAGACATCCTCCCTCCTTAGCCTCCCAAAGTGCTGGGATTAGAGGCATGAGCCCCCATACCGAGCCAAGCAGTCTTTTAAAATCCCCCCCTCCCCTGCCAAATCTTAGCATAGAACACAATTTGGAAAAGGCTGCTCTAATCTGTGTAGCTGATTACGATTCATAGTCAAATTGAGACAGGCCTTCCCTCAAATATTTGAAAAAGTAAACTGCATATTCCATTTCAATTTAGAAGTATAAAAAGAAATGTTCCTTCAACAAGAAAGATAAGATACTTGTAGATTCACTAAAAAGCATTTGCTAATATAAAACTCAAGCAGAAATAAAAGATGGATGAGGGATTTAGTGAATTAAGTTGGTTTATCCTTTGCCAAGTTTTTCTCTTTTTCTATATTGAGGGTGTATTATTTTAAACATAATTAGCTTATTTTCAAAATATGATTTTGAAAGTTAGTGAAACTAAAATATTTAGAAAAGTGCCTACCATCCTTAAGCTCTGTTATAAGTATGTATGTATTATTACTATCATTATTATTGAATTAATAAGCTACATCTGGAGTACTGTGTTAAGTTCTGACTAAGACAACTTAATAAACATATAGCATTAAGAGAAGGCTACTGGGATATTGACAATTCTCCTAGCATTTCACAAGTAACATGCAAAGATCAAGTGAAGGGCATGTGAGATGTGGAGTCTTTTTTTGTGTGTGTTTATTTGCTTTGCTTTTTTTTTTTTTTTTTTTTTTTTTTTGAGACAGAATCTCGCTCTGTTGCCCAGCCTGGAGTTCAGTGGTGCAATCTTGGCTCACTGTGATCTCTGCCTCCTGGTTCAAGTGATTTCCCTGTGTCAGCCTCCCGAGTAGCTGGGATTACAGGTGCGTGCCACCATGCCTGGCTAATTTTTTATATTTTAGTAGAGATGGGGTTTCACCATGTTGGCCAGAATGGTCTCGATCTCCTGACCTCATGGTCTGCCCACCTTGGTCTCCCAAAATACTGGGATTATAGGTATGAGCCACTGCATCCAGCCCAGAGTCCTAAATATCTGAATCTTGGGTTCCGGAAGAATCTTCATTAGAAATTGACCTTTCATGTAGCTAACATAACTATTAATATTACTAAGTATAAAATTTTACAGGTATTTCCTACACATACATTTAACAAAAACAACCAATTACCCATCCACTAACCAAAGGGAAAAAAAAACAGATAAAATAAACTCCACTATTTAACAGGCAAGTCAACCAGCATACACATGACTAGTAGCACACCAGACATGGGAAAGCATTAAAATTAAAATAAAAATCGAGTCCAATAAATTGTGGTTTCTGGGGCCTGATTTGATGGCTTCAGCCAATTCTTAACCACAGCCCAAGAAGATTTAGTCAAACAACTTAATTCTTCTCTCATTCATAAAGTATGTGTCTGGCTCTGATTCTCTGGTTGCAGCAAGAAAGGATCACCTAAGAAAGTACACTATCTGACTCATGGTAAGAGAATCACTTTATCAGAAATCCCATAATGCCATACAAAACATGATGGAGTGGGCGGCCTAACAAGCCCTTATATGAGTACAGCCTTTAAAAAAAAAAAAAAGAAAAAAAAGGCCGGGTGTATTGGCTCACGCCTGTAATCCCAACACTTTGGGAGGCTGAGACGAGCGGATTACCTGAGCTCAGGAGTTCGAGACCAGCCTGGACAACATGGTGAAATCCCATCTCTACTAAAATTCAAAAAAATTGGCCGAGTGTGGTGGTGTGTGCCTGTAGTCTCAGCTACTCATGAGGCTGAGGCAGGAGAATTGCTTGAACCCAGCAGGCAGAGGTTGCCGTGAGCAGAGACAGCGCCACTGCATTCCAGCCTGGGTAACGGAGTGAGTGAGACTCTGTCTCTTATTAAAAAAAAATGCTTTTCATGTTCACTATCTTAAAACAGTTATTATCCTTTTACAGATAAAAAACATAGGGCCCAGGGAAATTGAGTCACTAGATCTTTATCACTGGAGCACATCAGATTAAGAGAATGCCAGAAACTAAGCCTCCTGATTCCAGTTTTACTCAACATTGTTTCTACTATCCCTTTACTGACTCTGGAATCATATCCAGCATCACGTTTAAAAATCTGGTTGGTTGGCTGGGCACAGTGGCTCACGCCTGCAATCCCAGCACTTTGGGAGCCCAAGCCTTGGGAGGAAAGTCATTGAACGCAGGAGGGGGAGGTTGCAGTGAGCTGAGATCCTGCCATTGCACTCCAGCCTGCATGACAGAGTAAGATTCCGTCTTAAAAAAAAAAAAAAAAAAAAAAAAAATCTAGTGGGTGAAAGGAGAACGAACAAGTGACAAAAATGTTTTCTAAGTAAGTTGCCATATTATGCATGCTTCATGGACTGAAGCCACTGTGAGATGTAAGTAGCTCTGGGTCACCCCATCTTAATGCTTAGGAGCTGTCCAGTGGGAATAATACTAAATACTAAATACTGTTAGGCATTAAGAGTAGATGACGATCTCTTTGGGGAAGATGAGAAAAGCTGAAGTATACTTTATTCTCTGCAACAAATGCCCCCTGATATCACCCTTTTGTCAGATTAAGATAGGAAAGTGTTTTCTGGTTGAGAACTTTTTATCTATCTCCCACTGCTCTTAATTTATATACTAATTAGGTATACGATGACTGGACAATAGGCTTTTCCGTTGTTATATAATAAGAAATATATTGGTATTTATCCCTTGTTTCTGGCATAGAGCTCCTAAACCCCTTGGAATTTCCCAAGGGATAAGAGTATCCTCTTATGTATAATGAGACCCTTTTAATCGCTGTTAAGTTTATGCCGATGAGGTGACTTAGGGTAGGGCCCTTACAAAGACTCAGAATGGGGCTGGTCACCAGAAAGACCAAGTGATGAGGGAAATTAAACTTTTAGCTCCACCCAAAGACCTCTGGGAAAGGAGTTGGGGGCATGCAGATTAAGCTCTATTAAAAACTCTTGAACAACAAGATTTGATGAGCTTCTAGGTGGCTGAGCACGTGGAGATGCTGGGAAGTTGGGAGGGCGGTTCGCCCACGGACGTTATGGAAGCTCCTCCTCCCATCCCCCCATACCTTGCCCTATGTACCTCTTCATCTAGCTGTTCATCTGTATCCTTTATAATAAACCAGTAAACACGACTGTTTCCCTGAGTTCTGTGAGATGCTCTAGCAAGTTAACCTAACCCAAAGTCAGGATCATGGGAACACTGGTTTGTAGGTGGTCCATGAGGGGTTGGCCAAAAGTAACAACTTATACTTACAGTTGGCATCTGAAATGGGGGCAGTCTTGTGGGCTGAGCCCTTAACCTGTGGAATCTGACACTATTTCCAGAGAGACAGTGTCAGAACTGAATTGCATTATTTGACACTCAGTTGCTATCCACTGGAGAATTACTGGTGTGTGTGTAAGAAAAAGCTCACACACATCTGGCCACATAAGTATTCTGTATTGAATATGAGAGTACGGTATGTAAAAATGTTTGTTATTTCCTTCAGACCAGTAGGTTCCCAGAAAACATTCCATCCTAAAATCCACTAGCCACTTCAACCTAGACAATTCTGCAGAAATGGTCGATTTGGATAGCCCAATCAATCATGATCATTCGCCATCACATGTAGTTTTCTGTTTTGCTCTTCTATTAACCTTCTAATCAGTTGCTGGACACCAGATTCCCTGGTAGCCAGGAAAAGAAAAATGCTTTGAAATTTGGCAACTGTCCTGGAGTTTCCCAAGCATTTACAGCAATGTGCTGGCTTATTGGCATGAACTTCCTGGGTGATTTCTCAGCTTAAAAAGCAACATGAACTCTGGCTGACCATGAAGCTCTCCGGCATTTGTAAAACAGCTTGGCCTTTGTGGCTACAAACTGAAGTCCAGGTCAGATTAGATAAGCATATTATCCTGTTTACTGCTTCAAACTGACTTGGAAGCTAAGGAAGGAAAGGGATGGGAAATGTGAGAGCTGTAGAGAGCCAGAATTTTTCAAATCAGAAAAATGTGCTGACAAGGTCTCCTGGGGAAAAGAGACCTTTTTTTTCTTCTTCCCAATGCAGCATTTTGAAAGCCTCTTCTTATTGTGCAATTATTCAATCAATAGGTGATACATTTCTGGTATCTACATTATTCTATGTTTCATGCAGCAGGTGAAGAAATGGGATTTGGGTCAAACGTGTGGGTTCAAATGCCCGTTCAAACTGTTCTGGGCTATGAGACTTTAAAGAAGTCACTAAATCTTCCCACATGAGATGCTGTTAGTATTAAAATAGTGTGCCAAAAATAAATTGTGTGCAAATTTGCTGGGAAATCATAAAGCATATAGAGATACTAATTGTTAAGAATTACTCCTGCTGTTAGTATTATTATTGCTAATAGATTTTATTAATATAACAATGTTTGGCTCTACTTAGAAACTATTTTTTGGCAACATTCCACCCATGTCTCCCCTAATTTTGATCTTACCTAAGTAGGTATATAATGTTTCGCTTGCTTCATCTCTGTGCCTTTGCTCCATTTCTTTTAATCACTAGAATGGTTTCCTTTACATTCAGGCATTCTTACTAAATTCTGCTTTCTCTAAAGGCCCTGCTCAGATTTATGTGCTTCAAGCATCTAAGATTAACTAACCTAATATACCATGGGGCCTGCCTCCTCTCCCAGTCCTCTGAACTCACACTACCTGGCACTCACTGACACTGTAACAGAAGTAAGCCATAAGAAATTGCTGAGCCTCTGGTATTCTGAGAATGGTGATGACCATGCAAGATTCCTATGGGAAACAGACAAGGAAGTGAATTTGGAGGCATTTTTTTAAAAAACCTTTGGTAATAATATACGAATCTAACACATTCTTGTATTTAAGTCTTGCTTTCAGGCTATTAGGGAGTATAATGGCGTAGTCCTTTCATTGTTTTCTAGAGAAAGTGGGTTCTTCCCTGATCTGGATAAGAACTGGTCAAGCCCCAAATTCCCCTTCCCCTCCTTTATAGAATAAAATTGTATGGCTACTTACCTTCTCTTAGGTCTCGATCTATCTTGGGTGATAACTTTTTTCCCATTGACAATCCGTGAACTTCTGCTCCCTCTGTGTTCACTCCAGAAGGGACCCTGCCCAATCAAAAAATTTTAAATGGAAATTCATTATTGAATAGAGACATTCAAAGTCAAAGAATACTTTACCCAGGTAGTCTATGATTCTATATTGTATATTTTGTTGTACACAAGTTCACCTGTCTTTTAAAGTCAAATTAAATGTCCCTGCCTCTTTGAAGTTCTCTATTTCCTCAGTGAGTTTGCTTTATTTCATGCCTCTAATTCTTCTTAGCAACCTTTATTACAATTGATTGTATTCATAACTTAACCTGCTTCAGATTAGACTCTAACCTCAACAGAGTAGGAAAATAATTATCATGTGCATCTTTATGATGCTCAGAGTGTCCAATGGGGCCTGGAGCATGGAGTGCATTATTGAACAATTGTTGAATTGAAATGAATTATATCGTAATGTAGAAGTTCAAATGTAGTCAAAATAATGGCTGTTTTGAGAAAGAAGACACAGGTTTGTCATTTCCAAACACACAAATGGTAGCAGGTCATCCTTTATAAATGTAAAAAATCAAACAAATCCAAATGTGTATATACATTCTGGAATCTTTTGCAATAATGTTACGCCACCCAAGGGTTGAGTCCTTGAAGTCTAGTGAAAGATTTCAAGATTCTAAATAAAATCTGGATCTGCCCTTCCTTTGTGATGAGACTCTAAGTAAGTTGCTTGCCTTGTCAGGGCCTTAGTTTCCCAATTTGAAAATGAATAAGCTGGACCATGTGATCTCAAGCAGGTATTTTGAACCTTCTGAGTTTCAGTTCTTTAAAAGATGTAAATCGACTTTCATCGTTTTAAACAATGAGCTTTCATGATTTCTGATTCTGTTAGTGACACTTAATATTTTAGCTTGCAGTATAACATGCTGAACTTCATCATTTCAAGTAAATATGGTAAGGAAATTCATCCTCGAAAGAATTACATAGTTATTTCTGTTAATAAATCAAAAGTAGCCAAGCTTCTCAGATTTGGAATCATGCCCTTTTTTCTTTTTTTCTTTTTTCTGGGAAAAAAACATGAGACCCAGAAAACAGAAGATATATTATCTAAGGTTACACAAACGTGTCAAGAAGAGCTGGGACCTGGGTGCAGAGCTCCTAATTCACAGCTTAGAATTATTTCATTATATCTTTTTGCCTATTTCAGAGAGCTACATTTCTCTCTGATTGATAGGTTATGACACTAAGTATTTCTCCTCAGATAAAGCCCAGTTTGCATTCTGAATGGACTCACCGATTCTCATCCTGTCGTCCTCCATATCTGATCCAATAATTCTGTTTGGAATTGAGTAAAAAAAAAAAATGTAGTAATTTTGTCACTAAAACATTACTTACAGAATTAAAGTAAATAAAATATGTACGAAACATTCAAAAGACCTATAATTTAGGAAACGTTCATATTATGTAAAGATACAATATATTTTTATTTTAAAGATTAATGATAAGGAAGGCTAAAGTTAGTGGAGATTTGGCAAGGACAAAATGAAGTACAAATAGATTTTTAAAACAGTACGGAATTAGCCTGGATATACATCCTTTTGTCCGAGAAAGCGACTTAAAATTTGGTGGCAGAAAAACATTTGAAAGATCATTCGGTTCAACTTCTTTAACTTTTCTGAATAAAACAAACAAACAAAATCCAGCTTAAATAATCACCTGTATAGGATCATGAAATTAGTAAATAACATATACGAAGGTCTCTTGGGTACCATAAGTTTTAAAGAATAAGTAAGACAAGATATAAATATTAATATATTAAAAGATATTATATTGGAAGTAGTACATTGAAATTAACCCATTTTTTAAAACGTGCCTATAAAAACGTGACATAATTAAGAAAGGAAAAAAGGTTGCAAATTGGATATATTATAAATAATTTTAAAAACACATTAACTTGTATATCATTTGAAGAGCTTACATAGCAACCAATGGATAAATGAATAAAACCCCTGCCCAAGTAATTAAAACAAGAGGAAAAATAGTTAATATATGAAAGGTTTATTCTTGCTGGTCATCAAAGAATTGCAAGTTAAAACAAAAATATGTATTATTTTACATATAATTATGAATAAAAAAGTAATTTTAAAATGTTATTTCTTATTGTTGATAAATTTGTAGTAAAATGGTACTTTTATGCATTACTAGGATTCAAATACCTGTTTAACCTGTGATGAGCTATGAGATTTTAGAGTAGTTGCTAAATTTTCCCACATGAGATTCTGTTAATATTAAAATAGTATGCAAATAAATAATTTCAAGAGAATTATTTATTCTCTTAAAATTAATAATAAATAAATGATTTCTAAGATAATTCTCTTAGAAAAGCAATTTAGTTTCAAGAAATTTAAAATAATTAGCAGAATAATTCAACTCTTAGGAATTTAAGGACATAGTTCAATAGAGAAAAAAATGCTAATGTATTACACATAATTTTAAAATCAGAGATAATTCAAATGTTCAGCAGAAGAGTTCATTTATTTATTGTATATCAATCTAAAATTCTAAATTCTACCTACTTTTTAGATACTAAAATGTATCTAAAAATACTTTTTAAAGCTATACAAATGTAGAAATTTCTTATGATATCTTCTTTTTTCTTTTTTTTTTTTTTTTGAGACAGAGTTTCACTCTTGTTACTCAGGCTGGAGTGCAATGGCACAATCTCGGCTCACCACAACCTCTGCCTCCTGGGTTCAGGCAATTCTCCTGCCTCAGCCTCCTGAGTAGCTGGGATTAAAGGCACGTGCCACCATGCCCAGCTAATTTTTTGTATTTTTAGTAGAGACGGGGTTTCACCATGTTGACCAGGATGGTCTCGATCTCTTGACCTCGTGATCCACCCGCCTCGGCCTCCCAAAGTGCTGGGATTACAGGCTTGAGCCACCGCGCCCGGCCGACATCTTCTTAAATACAAATCTCTTTATACCATAGTATATGTTTCTGCAAAAGATATGTGTTCATTTAAACAATGATTAGAAGACAACACGGAAAAGTGGCGTGCAGTCAGTATGATGGATGGTAGGACTGTGACTGATGATGTTCTTTGTGAAGTCTCTTTAATGTTTAGGTAATATACAGGCATTAAAAGAAAAATTAAAAATACCACATCCACAATTTAGGAAAATAAAACACTCCCAGGGGAAAATGAGTCATATACAAAATGCTTCTACCCAATAGATTTGCTTTCAACTTTGGACCTCATTAATGTGGAATGACTGATGTGGAAATCTACTAGTCTTTTAAAGTTCATCGCGTATATTGAGTAAACATCCCCCATCTCCAATTTTTACCTCAAGGAAGGCATTAGAATCTTAGCTTTTTGAGATAAATGGCACACATGGAGGTGGGTAATCAAAACATTAAACGAATTCCAAGGAATCATTATTTTAATAAACATTTCCTCTTTCCTCTTACCGGTTCAGTGTATGAAAATCCCAGACCTTCTGCAGCTGATTTTATCAGCTCAGATTCCAGCTTATGACGTTTCACAAACATTGTTAAATCCTAGAGAAAAAGAAGTAAAGAAAGACATTTTTTATTTAAATAACAGATAAGAGATATGATAAATGTTCAGATGGACATATTTTCATTAGACAGTTACAAATGAGCTGACAGAAATATTCAGAGCTGCAAAACATGTCCCCATCTCAACATGCTTTCACACGCTAGCATGCATGAGAAAAAATGTGCTTCTGGCATAAGCTTGAAAGAACTGAGTTCTCAAATCTTTGCTAAATTGTTAGATATCTTTAAGACCAGTGTTATATTTTTATCACCTCCCCTCAGAACACGTGCAGAATCGAGAGTTTCTTCTCAAAACCTTGGTCTCACCTCCCTGGCCTCAATGGATGCGGGGTCAATGCTATCATCCAACAGACTCTCATAGTAGTCCACATTGTCTAGGACATCCTCATCATCTGGGTGGCACAGAAGATAGGCTTTGGCACACTCCAGGGCTTTCACATATTCACCAACTGAAAAACAAAGGAGCTGCAGCATTAGCGTCAGCCTAGGTCTGTCCAAAGAATTTTAAAGGGAGATCATCAACGTGTCTATAGAGGTCAGCATTAAACATTAATAAGAGGGAAGATAAATTGAGGCTGCGCAGAGAAAGCAGAAGCAGTCACAGATAAAAGGTATTCAAAAGTTTCAGGTATTCAAAAGTTACTACATTTGCTCTGCCTTGGTGCTAGTTGTTTTGTGCAAATTATCAAAATTCTACCTCAAGATGTTGACAACTTTTATTATTCAACACAGACAAACAGCAGAATTGTATAAGTTAATTCTGATTTTTGTACTGAGTTTGGGTTAAGTAAACATCCTGAAGATGACCTTTGCAACAATAATGTACCATTTTGTACATAATGTATGAGTAATATAAGTGCTTTCAAAATGTTATTTTTCATTGCTGCAGTTTGTGGTGAACCGGTAGTTTAATGCAAAATTCTTCATAAAGTCCCAGATGCTCTGAAAGAAGCCCCTCAAATCCCTCACTATGCAATTATGGTAAATCCAACAGTAGCAAACTACTAAAAGGAACTAACAAGGATGTTTCCAATATAAACTTTTTATTATAGAAATATTTAGTTATTACAAGACAAATTTTAAAAGTCTGTATGCTTTGTTTTCAAATAAGTCACAACATTGGACTTCTAATGGAGATTTACAGTACATGTATATGTGTATTTATATATATATATATATGTGTGGGTGTATGTATGTATGTACAAATACATATACACATATATTATATATATTCTGAGATGACTCTGATTTTTGAAAAGAATGATAAAAATTAAGCAACTCTCTCATCTCCTTTGATTCACTGTTTATGACTTGAGCATGTGATTCATTCTGTGCCATCAACACCAGGTTAATAAATAATGTTTTGTTTTGGGGAACAAGATTTTGTAAAGTACCTTTTAAACTGAGTTTAAAAATCAAGTCTAAAAAATAATACAAGATGTCAATCTAGTATAATTTTCAGTAAATTATCACATTAAACTTTGTACTTTGCCCTTTGGTGATTTCCCCTTCTGCTCTTCTGGTTCTGCAGCTCAGGAGAGAAGAAATGCATAAATTCCCATTGCTTTGATAATAAACTGAAGAAGGCAGAGCACTAAATTACAAAAATATGATGACTGTAATGACGAACCACAACCCCCCAAGAAGTATTCATGGATGATCCACGCTTTACCTCGATAGTAGGCAAACTGTAGGTAATCATAGTGCAGAGGAAGAAAGTTCTCGATGGGTGAGAGGCGGCCAGGGCGGGTGGCAAGCTCCCTCACACATTCATGCTGACAGACAAGCACCTGCATGTAGTGATCTGGAAGACAAGAACCAATACATTTGTTCCTCCAGGCTACTGAGTGCCCAAACGTCAACGTCACAGCCACAGTGACACAGGGCATTCCTCACCTCACCACACTCTGAGAACAAAATCATTCTAATCCTCACTTCCTAACTGTAGAACCCTTTTACGAAGAATGTAGGTGATTGCCAAGGTCTCCTGGTCAGCGATCACTAGAATGACAGGAGATTACAAATCCTCTAAATAGCTCACAATCGGTTCTCTACGCCTTACTCTTCCCTTCCCATATACACTTTTAATACCCCACAGTCCACTTGACCCCACCTACACCCAGCTGAATGTCAGTTTCACATTTAACATCTTTGAGGCCTCTCTTTGGATAGCTTAGATGGCTTGAAGTGCCCTGGAATCACGAATGGAAGTTCAGATGTTAGTAAATGTTAAGGAACAATTCAGAAAAAGAAACCACAATGGACCTGAAAAATTCAGACTGAAAAGTGAAGCAAAAATGCTCTTTTTCTTTGTTAACATTTTCAAGCCAAATTGTCCTAAAGGACAAATTAAAATTCTTTTTTTACACGTATTGGTCAGGAACCTATTCTGCCCGGTTATAAATTAGTCTATTGCCTAGACATTGTATATTCTAATACTAGGAACATTGTATATTCTTTATCAGAGACTGGTAAAACAGGAAGAAGGGTGAAAACTAAAGAAATTTAAAGGAGCATTTTATTTCCTCTTTCTCTTCTGTCTCCTTTCTATTGTTCCTGTTCTTCTTGCTTGAGAGTCCTGAAGTGTTGGGGTTTGCATGCCCCCTTTGGCTCTGGACTCTGTCTTACCAAAACCTGAGATGAGGAAACACAAATGGTGAATGTCCCCAAGAAGAAAACGCCTCCTACATTTTACCTCGACTGATTTTTAAAAAGAAGATGATGTACTTTTCCAGGAAGAATGGTTCATTCATGCTGTGCTGAGTGGGTTCTTTTGAGGATGATAATATCATTTGATCTCATAGCTGCACAATCTAATTTATCTCAACTGCCTTTTTTTTTTTTAAGGTTCTCTATTTAGTCTGAGTTTGACTTGGATCTTGATGATTTTGCAGAGGGACCCCAAAACACAACAGGAAGGAAATGTGCATTTTCTGGAGTGGGGAAAAATGTGCCAGTTTTGCATAACTTGGCTAACTGAATCATTTACAGCACAGTTAACAGAATCCCTAAAGCCCATTGGTTATTAACCCCAGTCAAGGGATGTGAAGGAAGAATGAGTTCTATTTATTTGATTAGCATGTTAGAAATAAATAAGCAGCTGTTTTATTTCTTAAGGAAACAAAAACAACCTTCAACAGTTTTCTGCTACTCAACTTACCATTTGCATTTCTATTTACCTTCTAATACACACTCCATTTAATCCCAAGTGACAAGCAAAAGGTAAAGGCAAAAGACACCCATAGAGAACTCAAAATCTGAATAGAAATATTTTTCAAAGTGAATATAAATAGCAGCAAAATAGGAGAGACAGAAAGATAGCCTTTAGGTTTCATAGCAGGGCTAGTAATAAAAAACTGCATTCAGAAGCCATTTGTATTTTTCCCCAACTGTTAATGTCTAACTCTAAAATTCAAATATTCTGACATTCTAATACATTTGCTATTTAAAAAGCCAATGTTATTCCTAATTTAGGAAAATTTTGAACCGGACAACAATTTACATAGTGAGAGCTGTCATATTACCTTTATTAGGTGCCTCCCTTGCCTCCTTTCTATTTTAAAGGACATTGTGCAATTAATATGTTTTTAATAAGTTTGAGTCTTAAAAATGAAAGAACCTGGATTATGAGATCTCTACTCTTTTCCAGCATCCAACATGCTGTGGTGACCTTCAGCAAATCACTAAATGCCCATCTGTGGGAAATCATCAGTCAATTTTCCTAAACCAGACCTAGGACATGGGTCAAAACTGTTCAGTGGCCACCAGTGAAAGCAGGTGTAGAGGTCAATGTGGGGGTGAAGCAGGATGCATACCTGTGCCCCACAACCACAACATAGTTAGCTATAATGAAGGAAGAATCTGCCATTCTCAAATAAAAGATCAAGCGTAGGGAAACAGCAATTAAAATGTGAACCACACATAAAACTGACATTCCAAAAATTTAGGCAACTGGATCTTGCAGGGATCCAAAAAACTAAAACTTTCAAGAAAATATCCTCTATAATTGAGATTGCTGTATGGAATTTAGATTAACTGAGTCGATTTCGGGTAACTGTGTATGTCACAAATCGGTCATTTGACATACTAATTTTCAGTCTACCTCCTAGTCTAAATTTTGATAGCTATACCCCAATTGTCTCTATAAGAAACCTTGGGCTGGGCGTGGTGGCTCAAGCCTGTCATCCCAGCACTTTGGGAGGCCAAGGCGGGTGGATCACGAGGTCAAGAGATCGAGACCATCCTGGTCAACACGGTGAAACCTCGTCTCTACTAAAAATACAAAAAATTAGCTGGGCATGGCGGCACGTGCCTGTAATCCCAGCTACTCAGGAGGCTGAGGCAGGAGAATTGCCTGAACCCAGGAGACGGAGGGTGTGGTGAGCCGAGATCACGCCATTGCACTCCAGCCTGGGTAACAAGAGCGAAACTCCGTCTCAAAAAAAAAAAAAAAAGAAAGAAAAAAGAAGAAACCTTAACAATTTATGACCTTCATTCTCATAAACATGGAGTATCTAACCCTTTTAATCCCTGCTATGCTATTGATGAACATGTCATCTCATTCATTCATTCATCCATCAACCCATTCATTTAACCAGTATTTACTAAGTATCTACTATTTGCCAGTCACTCTTCTTAGGCCCTGAAGATTGAGCACTAAACAAGACAAAGCTTTAGCCAAGAGATAGAAGAAAACAACATTTTGAAAATCTGCAAGTGGAAATAGGCATGGCATATTTAAGGAATCAAAAAGAGAGAGTGTGACAGGGAGAGAATGAAATGGATGAAAATATACACAAGGGCCCAATCATGAAAGTTCTTATTAAAGAATTAGGTTTTGCCGGGCGCGGTGACTCAAGCCTGTAATCCCAGCACTTTGGGAGGCCAAGGCGGGCAGATCACGAGGTCAAGAGATCGAGACCATCCTGGTCAACATGGTGAAACCCCATCTCTACTAAAAATACAAAACATTAGCTGGACATGGTGGCGTGTGCCTGTAATCCCAGCTACTCAGGAGGCTGAGGCAGGAGAATTGCCTGAACCCAGGAGGCGGAGGTTGCAGTGAGCCGAGATCGCGCCATTGCACTCTAGCCTGGGTAACAAGAGTGTAACTCCATCTCAAAAAAAAAAAAAAAAAAAAAAAAAAAAAAAAATCAGGTTTTATTCCAAATGGAATTAAGCCATTGGGGTGTTTAAACCAGGTCTGTGAGCAGAATTATGTTTTTTAGAGACTGCTCAGTCTGCAACCAGAGCAAAACCAGAACAGGACATGAAGAGTGGCAAGGAGGTAATCACAGTTGCCTTGAGCCAGGGTCCTAGAAAGGGTTGGAGAGAGTTAGGAAGTGTTAAGTGCAATTAGGAGATAGCATCTATCCACGTTTGGCAATGAATGATATGGGAATAGGAACTAAGGAAGATGTTGGATTGAAAGATCACTTCTTGGAATTTGGTTTGAGTTATTAGGTGAGAAGTGCTTTTTCGGAAGACCAAAAGCATTGGAAGTTAGGAAGAGCAAACTGATTTAATTAACTCTCATTTTAGTAAGTGAATGAAGTTGATCATTGCTTTTCATATATGGGTAACTCAGAAAAAAGAAATGTGTCCTCAAAAAATATTTGTGAAAAATTTATTATTGAATAAATATCCTTTGCCTACTTTTCAATTATGTAGATTTTAAAAGCATAGATTCTAGAGTCAGAAAAGTCCAAATATGAGTTCCAGCTTCACTCTAATCACATCACTAATCTTTTTCAGATAAAAATTTCTCATTTATGCCGGGCGCGGTGGCTCAAGCCTGTAATCCCAGCACTTTGGGAGGCCAAGGCGGGCAGATCACGAGGTCAAGAGATTGAGACCATCCTGGTCAACGTGGTGAAACCCCGTCTCTACTAAAAATACAAAACATGAGCTGGGCATGGTGGCGTGTGCCTGTAATCCCAGCTACTCAGGAGGCTGAGGCAGGAGAATTGCCTGAACCCAGGAGGTGGAGGTTGCGGTGAGCCAAGATCGCGCCATTGCACTCCCGCCTGGGTAACAAGAGCAAAACTCTAAAAAAAAAAAAAAAAAAATTCTCATTTACAAAAGGGCGAGGAGAGTAACAGTAGTATCTATACGAGTTGCCTAAAGCATTAAAAAGAGATAAAAATATGTTAAGTGCTTCGTATGTTACAATTGCTGCATATGTATTGGTTATTATTACTATTGATAATAAGTAAATCCTATGAACAATAATAATGTACTTTTTTGAATTATGAATTAAAATTCTTTGAAATTTTCTATGAACTGAAAAATTCATTTTGATGAATTCACTCTTTAAATATGAAAGATATTAACACTTTGCCTATAAAATATTTTGCAATACTTTCTATGTATGATTTGTAGATCAGCTTGGTTTATTGTACAAATTTATATTTATAAATCTTAGGTAAAGTTTACCTTGTTCTCTATTTTTCTTGTCTTTTGTCATGGTTAGAAGAGCTTTTCTTCTCCTAATACTATAGAAATACTTTCCCTCACTCTCTTATAACAGTTTTATATTTTACACTAATATTGTTGTTACAAACATTTTTGTGTAAGGTATATAGGTGAGAACCCACTTACCCCTCATAAGCGGTTAACTAGCCAATCTCCCAAATTATTCTATAATGCGTATTACCTACTATTTTAAGTGCCACTGTGTAATACATTAAATTCTTATTAAATAATAAAACATTTTAAGTAGTTGAAGACAATACAAATACAAAAGTGTTCATGCTACATTGTTTATAATAATGAAAAATTTCAATCTCTTTAATACTTGTCAGTAAAGGACTAGTCAATTAAATTATGATATATTTATATAACAGAGCATTATCCAGCCATTAAATACAACAAGGTGGCTCTACATACTTACATGAGAAGAAGTCCACAATATATTGTTAAGCATAAAATAAAAACAAAAGTTGAAAAGCAATATGTATATATATAGTCTTGTCCTATTTTATAAAATATGAAATAATAACTATAAATAAATATATAAATATATAAGCATCTCAAAATGTTTAGGAGGAGAGTCACTAAAATTTTAACTACATAAATTTCTCTACAGGAGATAAGATGGGATAGATACATGAGAGTCTTTTATGTTTTACAATATATTCTATATTGCCAGAATAGTTGTTCACAAATTGCAAGTAGTATTTTTATAATCAAGAAACAAATAAAATGAAAACCTAAGCTTTACCTGCAATAGCTTCATACAGACCAGACTTATACCCTAAATACTCATACTCTTCAAATCTCTGAGGCCCCTCACATAGGATTCGGCATTCTGTATCTTCAATGAAATATTCTCTTAAGGCTTGTTCAAAGTGCTTGATAGCCATCTCAAAGTCATCAGCCTCATAATGTTTAACTCCTGCATTGTAACTCTCCTGCAACGAAATAGACAACAAAACAAAACAAAACAAAACCCCTTACTTTCAAATACAAGGATTTAGGCTGACTGAGGATCAAAAAACCCTTACTTTCAAATACAAGGATTTAGGCTGACTGAGGATCATTTAGGTAGGTGGAGGTACTGGATGCTTGTGCTGTGGAGGGTTTATCTTTATCAAAGGGTTGCACTGGGAGATAAAGAACAACATTCCTGGTTTCAAATACTTGTAAGTGAGAGGGATCTTACTGAGCAAATAGACTGCTATGGGATCAATTTCATTTTCTTTCTTAGCACACGCAAGACCGTATTTTTGAATTTGTTTGCCTATAGGTAGGACCATGTAATAAGTTCAGGTAAACAGATGTGGGTGGAAGTGTCATCCACTTTTAGGTGTTGCGTGTGTGTGTGTGTATGTGTGTGTGTGTGTGTGTATGTGTGTTTTAATAGTCTCTAAAATCTTCCCTTATTTTTTTCTGCAATAATTTTGGAGCCTACATGTTGAGAATGGTGATATCAAAAATTAAAAAAAAAAAAAAAGAAAAACGCTTTCAACATGTGATATCAAGTGATGTTTAGTGTACACAAAGAATTACATCACTTTATAAAACCCCAGTTTGAAAAGTATAGGTACAATGGGCAAACCACTGGACTGGGAGCAGGAAAATCATAGTGTAATCCTGAACAATTCACACTGGCCTCACCTCTAGGTATAAAATAAAAGTATTGGAAAGGTTCAGAGAGGATTATAGATAATTATATGATGTTCTAGTTTTTAACATATTAGACCGATTTTCTAAGTTAATTTTTATTTTCTCTTAATTTTTAAGAGAAAAAAATTTAATGTTTTAGTTTTTTTTATTTCAACTTTTAAAATTTTAATTAAAATTAAGACAAAAATCTCAGTTGTTTCAGGCCTGATCATTGTATCCTGAGAACCTGGAAAGTCTAAAAATGTTACTAAAATTTGAGATATTCATTCATATAAATTTGCTTTGACTCAAATGTAACTTAGGAGCACTTAGCTCCCTGTGGTGAGGGCAGGGGTCCACAGAGCTTACCATGTGTAGTTTGGCTTCTCTGTCTACCAATTGCAATGCTTCAACACCAGCCATTGCTCTGTAATTCTCAATGTTCTGCTGCATTTCCATGTGCTCAGGGTTAGCCACGAAAAATGTGTGAGCTGCTTCCACTGCTTTTTCGAGCTGGTTAAGCTAAAGAGAAAAAAATGACCAAATGAAGGCAAGCATTTCTAAATCACACTCAGAGAAATACAAAGATCAATCCAAAATCTCACAGTTTAAGAGTGAAACCAGCAGCCTAGGTTTTTTCTTTTTCTTTTTCTTTTTTTATTACGCAATAAAAACAAAAATAGACAAATGATATTATATCAAATTCAAAAACTTCTGCACAGCAAAGAAAGCAATCAGCTGGTGAAGATACAACCTATGGAATGGGAGAAAATACTTGTAAACTATATAGACATATCCAAAGGGGGTTGATCTCTAGGATATATAAGATATATAAGAAGCTCAAAAACTCAATAGTGAGAAAAAAAAGATTTAAAAATGGGCACAAGATCTGAAATGACATTCCTCAAAAGAAGATATACAATTGGCCAACAGGTACATGGAAAAATGCTCCACATCACAAATCACCAGGGAAATGCAAGTCAAACCCACAATGACATACAACTTCACTCCAGTTAGAATGGTTATTAACTAAAAGATAAAAGATAACAAGTGTTGACAAGGAAGCGGAGAAAAGGGGACTCTTACACATTGTTGGGAGGAATGTAAATTAGCAAGACCGTTATGAACAACAGTATGGAGTTTCCTCGAAAAATTAAAAGTAGAACTATCACATGGGCCAGCAATCTCACTGCTAGGTATATATCCAAAGGAAATGAAGTCAGTATGTTGAAGCTGTATCTGTACTTCCACATTTATTGTAGTACTATTCATAATAGCCACAACATGAAATCAAGTGAAGTGCCCACCAACAGATGAATGGATAAAGAAAATGTGCTACATATACACAATGGAAATATTATTCATCCATAAAAATTAATGAAACCCCATCATTTGTAACAACATGGATGAACCTGGAGGATATTATGTTAAGTGACATAAGCCAGAAGGACAAATACCACATGATCTCACTCTTACATGGAATCTGAAACAGTTGATCAAATAGAAGTAGAGAGTAGAATGGTGATTACCAAGGCTGGGAAACACAGGAAAGGGAGAGATGGGAAGAAGTTGGTCAAAGAGCACAAAGTTACAGTTAAATAAGAAGAATAATTTCTGATGTTCTATTGCAGAGTAGGATGACAATAGTTAACAATTACATATTGCATATTTCAGAATAGCTAGAAGAAAGTATTTTTAACGATTTCATCAAAATAAATAATAAATGTTATAGGAGACAGATTTGCTGATTATCCCGATTTAATAATCATACAATAAATACACATGGAAACATCACACTGTACCCATAATTATGTATACTTACTATGTGTCAATTTAAAAAAGACAAAACTTAAAAAAATTAAAATGGTAAATCATTTAAATGCATAAAAGATGCTAAGTACACACATAAAATGCTCTACCACACAGCTTTGAGATATCTGATTCTAAACTTACAACTTTGATTCTCATTAATATTTGATTCTCATTAATAAAAAGGAATTTTTAACAACCACTACACAGACACTGCAAACTGTCTTCTAAAATACCTAATACAATGATCTTCATATAACAATCAATGCTACATTTTTAATAAAATGGAATTAATTTACCCCTTTTAACACTTTTTTTTTTTTTTTGAGACGGAGTCTTGCTTTGTCACCCAGGCTGGAGTGCTATGTCATGATCTCCATTCACTGCAATCTCTGCCTCCTGGGTTCAAGCCACTCTGCTGCCTCAGCCTCCTGAGTAGCTGGGATTACAGGTGCACATTACCACGCCTGACTAATTTATATATTTTTAGTAGAGAGAGGGTTTCACCATGTTGGCCAGGATGGTATTGATCTCCTGACCTCGTGATCCACCCACTCACATATTTACATATGCTTTAGTATGGAGAATTTCAATAGACAGATCCATTTACATCACATCAGAAAAATAAAACTTCACATTAGTTGTCTTCTTCATGGTGGAATCTAAAATATGCTCAATCCATTTTAAAGTTTGAAGAAATAAAAACTAATCATATTGAACAATGTAAAATCACAGAATAGCATATAAGATTCAACTGCATCTGCCTTTGAAAATTTTACTACTCAATTAATAAAAAGTAAAAGTAGTAGACTCACAAGTCCCCAGTCACTGCCGTCTTGTGAAATATAAAGAATCAACTCTTAACATGAAACATAAACTGCCCTGTTTTAAGACCTGACATCCTTAACTTCATCCAATAATAGTCAAGCCTTCCCTTTTTAAATGTAATTTGCATATTCTCAGCTACTGGCTTTCCTTTCAATTACACCTTGCTGGAAATGAGCTCTTCGTTCTACTTTTATCTTTGTTCTCCATTCTGTGCACCCAGAATTATTTTGATTGTCAAAATCACTAATTTTGGATTTCATCTTTCTCAATGTTAATTTTCTCAGTTTCTTACACATCGATATAGATAAATACAAATTGTATGCATCTACATAATAATAACTATATAGGGATAAAGAAAAGGTTCAAAATTGTGTGTGAGTTTGCATTTACCGGCCATGTAAACCGGGAAAAAGTTGTTTAAACATTGGTGCTTTAACTTTCCCTAAAAAAAAATGCTCAAAACAACTACATACCATCATTTACTATGTAAGATTTTGGAAGGATTCAACTATGAAATATACATGAATGTGTTCAGCAATCACTTGAGCACTAGAAAAAAAATAGCATACCATTTATAAATGATTTGTTTCAAGGACGTGAATATGCTCCCATTAACAAAGACTAGAGTTTATAGCTCTCATGAACACATAATTTAAGAGGATAATTTAAATAGGTTAGTACTATCATACTCTGATTCTATAGCACTAGATGTTAAAGTTGACAGAACACAAATAAATATTTATGTTCTTAATTTTCCTACTTTCATGTTTTGGCTCAAGGTATTCCACTGACTTAGAGAATCTTTGTCCCTCTGTCTTTTCTTACTGAAATATGTCATGTCCTATAAGGCCAAGCTTAAATCCTGCTTTCTCTAAGAAACCCTTTCCTATCCAGGTAGCCATAGTTAGGCACCACAGGATCATCTCAACCCTGTTCCTCTATTGGTGCTTATCATTCTGTACTTTATATATGCATTAGTATATTTGCTTCTCCCATTAGAGCTTTCTGTGATTATGGATCAAATGATGTATTAATCTTTTAGTTTTCTACCTACTTTACATATAGATTATATCTATGGTATGTCTTAGAAATGAAGGAAAAAAACTTGTAAGAAGTAAATCTTTTATACATAAGTTAGGTCTATTACATGTGAGTATGCGTCATAAATTATAAGGTAGTGGTCCCCAACCTTTTTGGCACCAGGGTCCGGTTTCATGGAAGACAATTTTTCTATGGATGGGGCACTGGGATAGTTTCAGGATTAAAGTGTTCCACCTCAGATCATCAGGCAAGATTCTCATAAGGAGCACGCAACCTAGTCCCTCACATGCACACTTCAAAATAAGTTTGGTGCCTTTGTGAGAACCTAAGACCTCCACTGATCTGACAGGAGGCGGAGCTCAGGTGGTAAGGCTCACCTCCTGCTGTGCGGGCCCGTTCATAGCAAGCCTGGTACTGGTCCATGGCCCAGGGATTGCGGATCCCTGCTATAAGGTACTAAAACTTTGTATGTTTAATTAAAACTTCTCTGAAATCATCATTCGTATTGAGAGCTTCCAATGTGGTTATCACAATGAATGTGATTCACTAGCTCTTGAAAACAGTCAATGCTGACAAACTGGGTCCTTTTCTTAAATTTGATGTTTTGCTTATATGGTGCCTTCCTCCTTTATAGTCCAGAATTGAACACACTACAATCTATAAAAAAGATTCCATGACTTAAGGTTGAACCATAAAACTTCATGAACTGGTCCTTGCTTTTAAATTATTGTGAACCAGTTTAGGAAACTAGAATTTGCTGCCAGGGTCTATAAAATAAACCACTGTTTTAACAGGAAGTTTGATATCTCTGTCTTCCATTTTAGAAATTAAATACACACATCCAAAGTGGTAAGAAAAGTCCACATAAACATGTGCATGGTATATATAATGTCATATGATTAGATAGAGGTTATTACAAGGCTTTGTCAGTAGTAGGCTTCAGCTAAGGAAGGACCTACCCACTCCTCCAATGAAACAAACCAAGAACACACAGCATTTAAAGGCTCTAAACTGGACTTCCTTTAAGACCTAATTAAAACAAACCACAAGAGCGAGTAACTCTAATATGAGGGCAACTATGCATTAGAAAAATAAATTGTGAAATAAAGAACAATTGAGGAAAGGGGAATAGTCTGACATAAGGATGGTATTGACTTTTTAAGGGACGCCACTGAAGTGTGAGAAATATTGGTAAAAACGTCTTCAAGAAGCCTTGGGTCATTTCATCTTAAGCTGTCAAGAACTAAGGCAAACATTTCCTTTTGCCAGCCCAGAAGCATGACTACGTGGCAGTCATGCTGTATGGAAAAAGAAATGAACATTGACTAAATCAACAGCCTGCTGACATTCAGAAGTTACACTGTCCTTGAACCTGTGAGTGAATGAGGCGCTTCTGACACAGGAGTTTTCCATAACTGGTAATAAAGGAGGCATTGCTAAAGCACACATCGCCTGCTCAAAAATCTCCAGTAGCTATCCGTTGACCAGAAAAGAGATTTCAGACACTCTACACCATGACATTACAGAAACAGAACTCTAGGATTTGGCTCTTGTTTTTCTAGCATCAGTTCTTCCTCTCTGCCAATATACAAACGTTTTCCAGAGAAACAGAACTTCTGTAAATTTTATAACTTACCATCCGTCTATTGAGGAACACACACATAGGTCCAATTCTCTAGTCACGCCCCAGTTCATTAGTTCACCCATCGACTTATTCAGCAAATATTTATTTTGCACCAACTCTGTATCAGGCACTAATGAGAATATTACATGGTCAAGATAGACAAAGTTCTGCTTTCTATAGTTAAGTGTTGACATTCTCATAGAAGGGGACAAATCCCAAGTAAATAAAGAAGTAATGAAAGTAATTTCAGGTTGTGTTAAGCGCTATGAAGAAATAATCGACAAAGTTGTGAGCACTGACTGGGACTGGGGTGGAAGGAGAACTCCTTTAGATAAATTCATCATAGAAGATCTCTGCAATGTAATTTTTGAGCCAAGACCTCAAAGTTGAGAAGCCAGGCATGAACTGAACAAGAGGAAGTGCATTCCAGGCCAAAGAAAGTCAAGTGAAAGGTCCCTGAAAAAGCCTTGATGTGTTTTAAAAGCAACACAGAGATCAAGGAGGAAGATTTTAGAAGTTAGAGAAGGGTGGATCATTTCTATAGGCTAGAGTTTAAATGTAATTCTAAAAGTACACAAGAAAATAGTGAAGAATTTTAAGGAGGGATATAATAAGATCTGGTACACATTTGAAAATGGTAACTCAAACTTCTTTGTGGAAGATAGATCTTCCTAGCAGGCAGAAGAGCTCTGCAGTCATCAGGTCAGAGACAATGCTTTACTTTGCAAAGTAAAGTAGCCCAGCCTGAGTCAGTCGCCTCTTTCTACTTTCCTTCCCTTCCCTGGTTCCACTCCCTTCTCTTCCTCTCCGTGTTGCCCATCCTTGCTATAACAATGTTTCTCAGTTCAGAAGGCAAACTCCTAGTGCAAAAGGAAACATTTTAAAAATTTCCAAACATTTTATATGAAAAAATATACAAGTTCCCTATTTTCTGAATTAGGATACGTAGCTCAAATATTTTGAATATGAAATTAAGAACAGCTTGTAAGGCACATGCAACAAAGAAAAGGGGCTAATATTTCTAAAGCACATTGAAACATGGAAAGACCACTGTGTACTTCTAAAATAGACTATTTGGCAGCACTTTTTACTCTTCTGAAAGTTTTTTGTACAATCAGAGTAAAACATCCAGCCTAAAATAACTAATTTACAATTATTCTCAAACATCAACATTTTCGATAAATAAATGAAATCTCTTTCTACTTTCATCACCCTAACTTTGGGAATTTATCCATTACATTTTAACGAAGTGCGATAGTTTTTGCCTTGGCTTTTTTACTTAAGTTTCACAACGTGGTAACTTTAGAGATTTTAACTCCCAAGTGACAAGCATGTAAGCTGACACTGAAGACATCCTATTTCTAAGCCACGGTACCCATTTTTAGCTCTAGCTAGCAACATAAGCACAACAGCTAAAGAGAAAGGAATTCATCGAATTACAGCATGTATATCATACTAAACAACAAACGTTCATCCTTCGATGAACCTGCTAGATGTGTGTGTGCCTGTATGTATTCATATCATATATCTATAGATGTCACAAGGAACTTTCGCAGACATATCATTACTTGCTAAAAGTCTCCAAATGTATACAAATTTTTGCCAACTTGAGTTAAATTTTCTTCATAGACCCAAATAAATAAATAAACTTCTTACAATATGAACAACATATAAAAGTAATATTCTTAAAATTTACAAGACATCAAATTTTGAAATAAAATTTGGAAGCAGTTTGTTCAGTCTACTGAATTAAATTATATCCTGTAAATTACAGTCTTTAAATGTAAAGAATGGGCTGTTGAATGAGAATTCAGTCTTATTTTAGGAAATTCCTAAACATTTCTATATAACAGAGTCAGATTTTTGGAGTAAAATAATAGCCATATAGAAAATAACTTTGCATTTTATTTCACAATTTTAATGTAACTTGTAAAAAGATCCATATTTGAAATTATTTTCAAAATTCAGTTATAATGGTTTGTTTCTCTTGACAAATTTATAAAATTAATTTTTGCATCCATTGAGAAATACCTGACATATTGTGTTGCACCTTTTGCCTTGACTACTAGGAAGCTCAGAACTATATTCACTGTCACTTACAGTAACAATATTATGTTGGGTTACTAATACGTCACATTAAAGCTGACATATTTCACTTTTTTCTTTGAGTGTTGCTGTTTCCATTTAAAAAATCTAACTATACAAATAGTTGCTTTAGCAAGGAAATTCAGGGATATAGGAAAGGTACAATCTATTTAAAGTACATACTCCCATAATAAGGGAAATTTTTAGATACTATATCCCTTTTCTACATCTAAAGGCAGAACATTTTAAAATTTCTGGCTTTAAAGAACACATGTTAATTTATAAGTTAGGTGGTCATGCTAATGCAGCAAATGAACTTATCTTTGCATTTATGGAATGTTACTCAAAAATGTAGTCTTGGTTATAAGTAAATATTTACAGTTTTCAAACTACAATTTGTTAAGGATTAAATGGGAAATGACATTTCTAAAGAGTAACATTTCCTCTGTGGAGTAAGTTGGAAAGAAAGAATATGCTTTTTTAAAGGGCTTTCTTTTGCCAAACTGCTCATGCTCTTTCCCTCAATTACTTATGGTCCTGATTCCGATTATTAATAGACTCCTGCTCTTTCTAAACACTCTAGTCAAGTTTTAATCTGATGTTTACATTTCAGTGTTAAACAATGATGGTGAATAGCCACTGCCAAATGAGGATACTCTTACGCGCTCAGTGAAACAACAGAGTCCATCAGGTCGCTAGAACATTTCTTATCTAAATAGAAACCATCTCTCTGGGTAAGGAAAACATGAAAGTGAAGACACAGAACTTTTAAACATACTATTTCCGATTAGAGACTCTTTAAAATGAAATACCCTTGATGTTTAAAAAAAAAAAAAAAAAAAAAAAAAAAACAAAAAACAACTCTCTAAGTACTAGCTAAAAATAGTGTGTGCTTTTAATTGGACAGAATCCCTCAAATAATCTGTGTATTGTCTAACTTCCTACCAAGGGAACAGCTAACACTTGCATGGCTGCTGTGTAAGAAGGAGAGCACTTTATCTTACTGATGGAACACAGACAAGTCATCTCGTCTCGGGTCGAATGAAGTTAATGTGCGTGGTTTATTGGTATGTTACGGATGTTTTTGGTTCTAAATGCTAGAACAGGGTAAGACTGAATAACTGGGCAGGGATCTTAACCTCTGCAGTGTTTGTCCAGCACTCTCCCTTGAGGTGTCAGAAGATAACTAATGGTTACAGAAAAGCAGTGTTGGCCAAGACCTTGCTGACATTTGCTTCCTGCTACTGTTTATGGAATCAGCTTAAATCCTCTTCAAAATCTATTCTGAAGTAGTTGTCATTAATTTCATACTCTTATTTTGCCAGCATCCCCATGACTACTGAGGTAGTCATTACTTTAACATCTAAGGAATCTAGTTCATGTCAGATTTTGAAAAATAAAGAAAGAGAAATCCAGTGTCCATGTGAGCACAGAACTCTACTCCCCTTATACATGACCCCTGCATTGGTGAGCACAATCTAATTTGTGAGGTTGCTAATAATAAAAAACGGCATTTGTCATGTAGTTTGTATGTTTCATGTAGTTTGCAAAGCATTTTATCGTATTAGTAATAAAAATAAGAGAAATACAAATGGCCATTTATTGTCTGCCAAAGAGGACAGCTTCTAAAACTAGATGAGCCGTTACCTCTACTTCAGGACCAGTGCAGAAAGTGGCTGATAATTATTGACAAGGGTACATTATGATACAAACAATAATTTACAGTGCCAAGTCAAAACTCATCCAGGGATAGAGTTGACCTTAATAAACTTCATGGTACCAAAAAAAAAAAAAAAATTGTTGTGATAACACTTGACTTATATCTTACCTGGTTTTCATTATGATAAATGGGAAAAATGTTGTCTTTTCCTAGTGACTCAATTAAAAAAAATTTTTTTCACTGGCCAATAAATCACTATAGCCAAAAGCCAGCTTTCTAATTGTTCCTTACCACAGTTATGACTCTGCAGTCATTAGCAGCCAGATCACATTTTTTCCTCAAACTGTATGTCACAATCATTTGAATTTGCCAATTATGATAGCACAGTGGCAATTAACTATGGGTTTTTGTTTCTAAGATACCTTTTTGAAAATCAGCAGTGAAATAGCTTAATACAGACCTGGAAATGATTTTTCTGATCTTGAAATGACATAAAATGCTTGTCATAAGTGACTGGGAATCAAAGTATGGGTTTATTTAGCGTTTCTTCTGTAAGTCCCCATGTTTCCTGAGTGGACTGAATGGCAGCATATAGATCACAGAAAAGAAGTAATCATTTGGGCCCTGGCCTGTTGAAAATTGTAACAATGCTAGGATAACACTGAAAATAGCTTGGCAAATTTGATGATTTGAGAAGGGTTTTAGGGTTTAGTGAATGTACAGATAAATTCTGTCATTACAATTTCTAACATGTTTGGTCTCCCTTCCATTTTGTGTTTATGAAACAAACTTGACATTCCACTCAAATCACTTTATTGTGAGCAATGCAAGAAAAGCAAACAGGCAAATTTTTTGATTTCCACTTATGCCTTTTTGGTATAAATATGCCATGTTCTTCTGTGAAATATAAACTCTTACTTTTATAGGGTTGGCAATATTTACTTCAAAAATTATTTCCAAACACTCATTTCAGCTCATGCAAAGGAATGCATTGTGGCTGCAAGCCAAGGGTAATTTTATTCCAAAGACCCCTCCTGGAGGAATCTTTAAGAAGAGACTAAGGTCTCTGCGGGTACATAAACCATCAAGCTGAATGATGGGTATTCCCAACCTGGCAGGCCACATGCTCTTACTAAAGAGATGGTTTTGGTGATAGAGTTCTTTCATTTCAATGTTTCATAAACTCCTCTGGCATCACACCTGTACTTCTAAAAGTATCCAGCCACAGCCATAACCTTCAGGCTGTATAGTATATGAAATATCCCTGCCATATATACAGGTTAAATATAAACTCAAACATTTTCTTTGTACCTCAGCCAAAAGACTATATTAGAAAGAAAATTCTAGTCCATGTAAATTCTAGAGAAAGCTAAAATTTGGGAGAGATCTACTTACTGACTAAACATATCGAGTGGCATCAATTCTGTTGCTTTAATTGCACTTGCACTGATCTTAAAAATACTAAGTGCAATTAACTATAGAAGACTAGGGCTGGATAGGCCATTTGTACTATATAGTCCCACTGCCTGATTTTACAGGTGGATAAAGAATCTGCCTAGAATATTAGCAGCAGAAGTAAAGTTAGAAGCTACCTCTCTGATTAAAACAAATGTTCACAAATACACACTTGGGATTTTAGTCACCACTATTTCAATGCAGAGGTGAGTTTGTGCATGTCTTGTTTATGTAACAAGTTTGCTGGTCACTTCTCTCATAGAAAGAACTGTGATAGATGACAAGTGTCTGAGGATACAAAATAAATGTGACAGGATCCTGACCTTGTGTGAAATACAGCCCAGATAGGACAAGAAGACATACACAGACTATTAATATCAAGAACTGGGAATTTACAAGCTTATAGGGCAGCGTGAGTAGGTGGCAGACAACACAATGCTGTAAAAATGGAGAGAAATGTGAAGCCACAGTAACCTGGACGGTTCAGAAAAGGCCTCATTGAGAAAGGAGGACTGAGGGTCTTGAAAAACAGAAAATGTATGGATGTGTCAGCTGCAGAGTAGCATGACCATGGGGCAGTAGGAATGTCTCAGATATGGTTATGAGATAGTGTTTTGGATAACCTGGCCCATGTGGAAGCTTTTGATTCCAGAGTAATGGGAAACAAGGTGGAATAGGACTGGATTATGGGGATCTTCGATACTATGCTGAGGTGTTTTGATTTTTATTCCTCAAAAAAGGGGAAACAGATATATCTTTGTATTATCTGTATGTGCATGTTTGCAAATGCAGTCCTGAAAACATCTCTCTCTCATTCCAAAAAGGACTGTGAAAAATAAAAACTAAAAAATGATTTAAATTTTATATGTAATTTAAAATTTCACGTATTGGCAGGGAGAACTTTCTCATTGGCAGGGAGAAGAGTGTAAGACTGGAGGCCTATGAGAAACTTGATTATATTCTTTTAGTTGCAGAAACATTAGCCTGGTTGTTGTAGGACTAACTGGGAGTAAAGAGACACTGGAGAAGAGGCAAAATTTGGGGGAAACCATTGTAATCCTCCTTCTCACATAACAGAGAACACGTTGGTCAAAGGGAAACCCAAAGTTGAATGCATGCTTAAAATTCCAAAACTAAGGCCAGGCATGGTGGCTCATGCTTATAATCCCAGCACTTTGGGAGACGGGGGCAGGCAGATCACAAGGTCAGGAGTTTGAGACCAGCCTGATCAACCTGGAGAAACCCTGTCTCTACCAAAAATACAAAAATTAGCCAGGAGTGGTGGTGTGTGCCTGTAATACCAGCTACTCAGGAGGCTGAGGCAAGAGAATTGCTTGAACCCAGGAGGCAGAGGTTGCAGTGAGCTGAGATCATGCCACTGCACTCCAGCCTGGGTAACAGAGCAAGACTCCATCTCAGACAAAACAGTAACAACAACAAATATTTCAAAACTAGTTAACTTGGAATATGGTGGTAATTGCAATGGAAATAGTACTTTTAGGTGGCTACAAATTTTGGTTGCAGGTTGCAGAAATTTTTCATTTCACTTTGAGCAAGTTTGTGTGTAATGAAAAGGAATCCAAATAGGTACATCTTCTTAGCAGTCAGGAACCTTGACAAGAGATCTGATTGACCAAATATCGAGCAAAGTCTTCACTGAAGACATGCTTGAGGTCTTTTCTCAGAGAGAAAGCCAGAAAGAAGTGTTTCCTAAATGAAGGAGCAATCAATTATTATAAATAAGTGACAGCAACCAAGAAGGACAGAATAAAAATGTTTATTTTGATATTTACTCAGCCTTTACCTTGCTAAGAACTGTATTGCCCTTGATGTTCATAAAACCGATAAAAACGCTTTTGTAATTAACAAAGAAAGTGGAGGATGAACTATAGTAAGAATTAAACATATTTCTTTAAGATACAGCTTTCAGATTTTTTTAGTATACTACTGTAACAGTTAATCTCTATAAATAGGACATTGTATTTCACACTTTTCAATGTATTTCACATTTTTCACTCTTTCAATTAAAGACCTTCTACTCTGCCTCAGAAAACTAAACAGTGTTTTGAGACTCTACTTAGCTGATATATATATGAAAATATATATAATACCATACATATGGTAAACTTCAGTAATGTTGATGAAAGAATGACTTTAATTGTAAGATAATGACCTAAGTGATCCCTGAGTCCCAAATGCAGATACTGAAATAGCTCTTCATCTGCTGTGACATCTCCTTCCTTAATATACTTACATGAATAAGATATGTATACAGTGAAAAATGTTCTTCTCAGGGTCCCATGGGTCCTGACAGAAGAGCTGAAACCTATTACCTGGTCTTCGAATTCCAAAGTTAATAATTTTTTTTTAGTATAGCTCACTGTGCCTGAGACTAAGTGGACAATCTTCCTTCTTTAGCAGGAAAATTAAGTCTACCATTTTTAGTAAGTGCATATAAAAAATTAGACCCAAAACGTATGCCTCCAAAAGTCAGTGGCAGACATAAGTTTCTCCGTGCCACCTGAAATAACGCAAATTAAAGTTGTAAAGTGACTGCTAGTAAGTATAGAACTATAGGATTTTGTTTAAATGAAGAGACTGGCTTGAATTGAACCACAGCCTAGAAAAATCATTTCAAATAGACTGTGAAATTATATTCGGTGGTTAAAAAAACTGAGGGTGTCTGATTTCAATTTTGCATATACTGTGAGTTTACATTGGCTCCCTTTCCCTTGAAATGTTACAGTGCAGCGGAGTGTAGCAGCTCCATGTTTGGTCTATGCTAAAAGACTGCTACTATGCACTTCCACATATGGAGTCCTGCTTTGTCTCAAGAGCGGACTACAAGCATTATATTTCTAGACGTTCTGAAACTCAGGCTGCTCTACTTCATCTTTCCATTCCACCTGAGCAGTAGTTAATAAGGGGCCTGTGCTGAGCATTGCGTAGGTGGGAACAGTGGGGAGAAATCTGAGATACTTCATACTTCCTGCTTTTTGGTAGTGACTTGGCGGGGCGGGGGGCAGGGGGCGGGGGGGGGGTGGTTGGGATATCAGGCAATTGTCTATAATTCAAGGTTAAGTAAGGGCCCTTAAGAGAACTAAAAATACATTCTATAAGGATTCAAAGTAGGAGAAAGAACTTCTGAATAGATGGATCTGGAAAGTCTTCATGGGGATCTTACTACGAATATGTCAAATGTAAAAGACTCTGATGGATAGATGACATTTCAACAGGCAGAGGTGCTGGGAAGGGCATTTCACCATGAGTAAGACACAGAGGAAAAGCATCATCCTTATTTGAGAGTTAGTTTATTGGGAGTACAAGTGTTGTGAGTGGGGTTTGAAATTGCAGAAAATACTAAAATGGTAGTCTGATGCCAAAGCGGGGTGGGGTTTGAAAGTTAAGCACATATTAGGTTTTATTTTCAGGAGCACATGAGAATTTCAAAGCAATTGAGTGATTTGTAGCTCTTAAAATTTCCTTCCAGAAACATCTCTATCTGAGAGAAGAGAAAGTCTAGGTTGCTCATTTGTTCCAGTTGCATATGATGGTCCATGAGAGAGCTGGATTAGATCAGCCTTATTGAGCAACACCTGCCAGCATAGCCTACTCCTTCCAACCTCTCCACCTGGCCCTGAATGCTGAGTGTTATAGAATCAACCTGCAGACTCACATTCTAAAAGTTCAGTTGGTAGGACATCCCAATAAGGTACTACACTTCCACGTTTCACATTTCTGGAAGACTCACTTTCTGTTCATTTAAAATGTTTCATATTTTGAAGACCCCACAGCAAGCCCAATTTTAAGCCAGAGATAAATTTTAGCCAAATCATTAAATTGAACATAGCCTTCCATCTGACAGCTGCCATCTCTCCTCTTTCTATCCAGAAAACCATGTGGTTTTGTTACGAAATAATATAAGCAGCTTTTGTTCTTTCTCATTTGGAAACACTCCCATGAAGCACTAGAGGAAATCTCATTTGCCTCTACTTGAAGACAGTGAGGCAGAGAGATTCTGTTCCACTTTCATTAATCATTGCTCCTTGCCCCATGTGAGTAGAGGAAGTACTGTGGGAAAGGCTATATGACTTGAAACTTACTAAATTTGTGTGTTTAGGAATGGAGGATGCTGAGACCCTATAAAAATAAAGGGAAGATGACTAGGGCCTAAGTCCCACCCTTCCAACTTCCAGCTTTAATGTAAATGGAAGCAAATAGCAAATGCCTGGATGCAATTTGCATATTCTCAAAGAGAAGATAGTGAGAATATGTGCATATACCTAAAATACACAAAAGTCTTCTACTATTTAATTTACAAAGAACATTAACATAAATAATCTTAAGTCATCATCCTGTATAGACTGGGCAGATAGTAATATCCCAATTTTGCAAATGTGAAGAGAGGCCAAATAATAAGAGTTGCTACTATTATTAAACATTTACTATGTCAGAGACCTGAAATAAATGTATTACGTATTAACCATGGGTTTTGGACTAAATAATGTCTCCAAAAATTTTTATGTACTAACAACCAGTATTTTAGAATGTGACTGTATTTGGAGACCAAACTTCTAAAAATGAAACTGAGTTAAAATGAAGCCATAAGGGTGGGCCCTAATCCAATCTGGTGGTTTTCTGGTTTGTTGTTTGCTTGTTTTGAGAAGAGGAGATTAGGACACAGAGACAGACACCAGGGGAATGAGCAGACACAGAGGAAACACAACATAAAGACACAGTAAGAAGGCAACAATTCTGCAAGCCAAGGAGAGAGGCCACAGGAAAAACCAAACCTGACTCCTTGACTTTGGACTTCTGGCTTTCAGAACAGTCAGAAGATAAATGTCTATTGTTTAAGTTATCCAGTTTGTGGTTTGTGTGATGGCTGCCCTAGCAAACTAACACATGCTGAAACTAATGAGTTTAACATTAATAAATTCATTTACAATTGAGAAATCTAAAAACAGTAAGTAATTTAATCTGACTTTAAATTCATTTCTGTCTTACACCAGATATCAGGCCCTTAACTCCATTATATCCTCCCATTACAATCAATGACAGTGCTAGCAACTAAAGTATTTTAACTTTAAATGCAGTGTTCTTTCCACAAAGGTATCAAAAAGTAACATTGGTAGACTCATTATGACATTAAAACAGAATGGAAAACAAAGTTAAGAAAAAATAGAGTTCCTTGCCGAGGCTGGTAGATCACGAGGTCAAGAGACTGAGACCATCTTGGCCAACATGGTGAAACCCCATCTCTACCAAAAACATTTAAAAATAGCTGGGAGTGGTGGTATGCACCTGTAGTCCCAGCTACCTGGGAGGCTGAGGAAGGAGAGTCCCTTGAACCCGGGAGGCAGAGTTTGCCGTGTGAGCTGAGATGGCATCACTGCACTCCAACCTGGTGACAGGGCAAGACTCCGACTCAAAAAAAAAAAAAAAAAGAAAGAAAAATAGAGTTCCATGCAAAAATTAAAATGCCTGATTTTCTTTATACTTTCTCAGAATAAGACTAAAAAATTCAAGGTAAAGTATTTCTGTAGGCATTCTGGAGTGATACATTTGTTTTTATTTATGGTCCTTAAATCTTCCATTTTGGTTTATCCTAAAAAAATAAGTTTGATGAAGACCCTCTTCCTTTAGGCATCTCCGTTTATTTTATTGTAAGTAAACAGTTTTCCTAATGCAGAAAACTTCCCAAAGGGAAGATACTTTTCTAATATGATTTTGATTAGCTGGTAAAGTTGCTGAAAAGTGCCGAAAACCCCAAATACTAGAGCACCAGATAGAAAGAGCTACCTAGGAAATATCATCTTAATTTTGTGAAGCAGAATTTTTAAGACTCCAGATAAACTCTGGTCTGACTAAATTAAACGCAAAATTTCTAACCGGCATAGACTAACTTACTACATCATCCTATGGTAGAATATTTTATGCCCATTGAGAATAATTAGAATGCAAACATGCTCTTGTGACATATTTTCAAATAAAAATAGCAGAATAACCTGTATTGTATGTTTAATATGATCCTACTCACGTAATAATAAATTTATTAGAAAAATTTTATACACCAAATGTTAATGGTCATAGTATCCAAGTGGAGAAGACTTAATAACTGACAATTTTTCATTTTTCTTGTTTTCTGATTTTAAAAACAAACACATGTATGGCATATGAAGAAACAGAATGGAAGTAGAATGAGAAAGTAAGCAAAAGTAGAGCTTAATCATGATTTCCTAAATAAATAAATATCTCAAGCATGAAAGAGCTTCATCTTGAAATAAGGTCAAATTATGCCACTTGTTAATTTATGTGGTTTATATAAGACAAGTGAAATTTCAAAAAGGTGTGTGCTTGTGTATGGGTAGAGGTGTGTGTGGGGGACAGGGGGCATATTTAAACGTACAAAGCAAAACAGCTATAGGAAATTTTCTTGTGAACTCCTGCTCTCCTTTATCTATTTACCACATTGCATCCAGAGTGGTATTTCTAAAATGCAAATCTGATCTTATCCCTCTCTGATTTAAAACTTTCAAAGGCTCCCATTGGTCTAAGGATTAAGTTCAAATTCCTAAACATGACTCACCAGCTCTTGCCTGACTGCTCATGGTTTACCTGCCCAGACTTAAATCTCATTATTCTCTGCTGTTTTCTAAAATTTGGTCCCGAGGAATTTTGTCTCAGTTCCACTCAGTCTCCCTTCTGAGTCTGCAGTGTTCCTCTTCTTGGAAAATTCTCTTTCCAAATCTTTGCCTGATTATTTCTCACTCATCTCTAGTGGCTTGCTTAAACATCATTTCCTCTGCTATGTGTTCCATGAACAACTAAATCCCACATGATCTCGCCCACCTCTGAACATCCGCTCATGATGCCTCTCTTGTAGTATTATAATCATCCACTGTTATGTCTGTGTTTCCCCCAGTGGCTCTCTAGGGGCAGAGTTCTGAAGACACTGTTAACCAGTATAAAGAAGATGAAGAGATTTTGTAAGTTAAAATGAAAACTCATTTGTTTAAAAACCGGAACTACTTTTTCTCTTTAAATTTGAAAGTCTGCTCAGCTCATAAAAAGCTGTGCCTCTGATTATCATATTCCCAGTGACTAACTCTTACTGGCACACCTTGGGCTCTCAATAAGAACTGTAAGAAAAGTTGTTCATATGGTTGTTCACTCATCAAACACTGATTGAGAAGCCTGGATGGGCTACTATGGGCTAGTTACCAATTATGCATGATAGGCACATAGGGCATGGGTGTGTTCTTCAATATATATCGATAAAATATAGTAAGAGATTATAGCATTGAGAGGGCTATAGCAAGTAAATAAACATGACAATTATCAGGTAGTGAATCAAGTGCAAAGGAGAATGCTGTGAGAACACATAGAAAGGACACCTAACTCACAATGGGGAGCATTTATGATATCACCAAGTTTTAAAAATTATGGCATCTGGTGAAAAACTATAGCAGTCTCCTGAAAGCTGTTTTTCAAAAGAAGTTTAGTTAAACTGGAACTCATAAGTTATTCTTAAGAATTTGTTAATAATGGAAATAAACTAATGATACAATTGAAGAGCTGTTAGCAAACTTCGATGAACTGAAAGGCACTTACTAAAAAGGCATAAAATTCTGTCAGCTACTGGATGATGATGGACACATCCGTGGAAGGACAAGTAGATCTGTCTTCCTACCACATGGGACAGGGCAAGGGTGAGACATGTAAGAAGAGAAAAATAGACAAATAAAAATCTGTAAATTCCAAAGAGAAAACAGATTTTCCTTGTAAATATTTTCCCTGAGGACTTCTAACATCCTTTAGGGAAATGGTGATTTTAACAACCCTGGCTTTGCCTGCTGCTCAGTTTTCAAATATCTTTTCCAGCTCCAGAGGGTAAGTGGAATGGTCCTGGCTGCCAAATCCTAATAGCTTGAAAATCCTCCATGAGAGAAGAAAACCAATTAAAATGTAATTAAATCATCACTTCCTCATTTCTGCATATGAAATATTACACGGAGATCAAGAATTTGGTGTGAGTAGAGTATCAGTAAATCTCTTTGATTTTATTTTTTTCTTAAATAGGAAAAAGGTATGTGTTATGTTTTCTTGATATTTTTCCTGAGGAAAATTACTCTCTGGGCATTTGACGTCTACTAGGAAGAAAAATAAAACTTTTGGTGGCAAAATATGGACAATAAATAGTTGATTTATGAGAAGTATTTATTGCTTACAGGTGAGGAATTAGGGAATGATTCATGAAGAATGTAGCAGTTGTGCTGATCCTGGAGGAAAAGCTGTGATTAGAATATGAGCAGTAGGGCTCAGCCCAGGCTTGTTAAACTACAAGATTGAATAAAGGAATCAATAACTATTTCAAGTCTTTGTAAAGTTACAGGATTTCTTGTCATTGAAATTTATTTCTCCTATTTTTATGCAAATAATTTTACCCCTTCTAAGAAAAAAGTAGACAGAAGATCAACAGGTATGGCTACACGGGAAATATATCATTTAGGAGAGAAAAGTAAGACTCCATATAATGGAGCAGACACTTAAGTTCAACAGATGGATAGGGTTTGGCAGCTTAAGGTGAAAAGGTTATATTCTAGGTAAAACAATCGTAACTGATGAAAGCAGGTTGCCCAGAAAGTGCAGGCTATGTACTGAGAAAGAAGCTCCAATTGGCTGCATCTGTAGGGAGAAATGGGACATCGGGAAGAGAGATTTCCTATCGTGGTTGTATTTGAGGGAACGTAGACACCGATCTTGAGCCCACATCATCTATGGCTTGAGTCATAATGAAAAGCTCACTGTCTTCTTTGCCACTCTTGGTGGCCTCGTGGCTTCTCTAATTTCTTGCCCTATGGAAGCCTCATTATCATTCTGCTCTGACTCTTTCCATGCTCCCCAGCTGGTGTCTTAAGAGCCACAGAAACTTCCTCACTAGACTTGTGAGGATGCAGGCAGCCTTGTTACAAGGGAATGTGTAAGATCAGAAGTCAGGAGAAAGGAATTCTAGTTTTGGCTCTGCTGGCAACCTGCCCAGTGACCTGAAGCAAACCATTCATTATCTCTGAATCTGCAACTTCATCTGTAAAATGAAGGGTTGGGCCAAATAATTTTATTTTATTATTATTTTTAATGTTTAGGGACAGAGTCTCACTCTGCCATTGAGGGTGAAGTGCAGTGGCTGGTCATAGCTCACTGCAACCTACAACTCCTGGGTTCAAGTGCTCTCACCTCAGACTCCTGAGTAGCTGGGGCTACAGGTGTGCACCATCATGCTTGACTAATTTTTAAAAATTATTTGTTGACACAAAGCCTCACTATGTTGCCTATGTTTCTGAGATTACAGGCGTGAGCCACTGCATCCAGCCTAGGCCACATAATTTTTTTTTTTGAGACGTAGTTTCGCTCTTATTGCCCAGGCTGGAGTGCAATGGCACAATCTTGGCTCGCTGAAAACTCTGCCTCCCAGGTTCAGGCAATTCTCCTGCCTCAGCCTCCCAAGTAGGTGGGATTACAGGCAAGTGCCACCATGCCTGGCAAATTTTGTATTTTCAGTAGAGATGGGGTTTCTCCATGTTTGTCAGGCTGACCTGACCTCAGGTGATTCAGCTGCATCGACCTCCCAAAGTACTGGGATTACAGGTGTGAGCCACCGCCCATGGCTGGCCACATGATTTTTCAGATGACTTCCGGTTTGCTATGTTTACTTATTTAGTTTCTATAAATTCTAGGAATTAAAGGCTTAAATAGTATAATCTCCTTAATCCACTTTAGAAACTGAATTGTGAAAAATGGAAAAAGCATGATTCAGTGCATAACAAGCCTTACTCTGAGCCCCTCTGGTTCTGTTTACTCTCTGAAGAATAACTGATTCCCAACCCAGGGCTTTCCCTTCATGTCAGTATCAGAGTGTTCTATGGTGGAAATAGTACTGACCCACGAGTCTGGCTTGAACTTTTTGTGTCGCCCTCAATCATCTTCTTTTGACCAACCTTGAACTACTCCTCAAGATAAAATATCTTCTCAAGAGTGAGGCCAGCATTTCTGATTTTCCCAAGCTGATACTGGTAGGCTATGATTTATCTCAGCATCATTGCACTCAGCCTGGAACTGTCTTACAGAGGGCAGAGATTACTTCAACCTTTTGGTTATTCCTTGACCAAGCTAAGGTTGAACCAGTGCCCTTGGAGAGCTGCTTGAGACAAGATCATAACTGCTACACTCTGCCTGGACTGAAGCTCTGTCCAAGGATAGGACTGGAGATAAAATTGTCCACTGGAAGTATGCAGTTAGGGGGCATTTTGGTGGAGCAATTTGTGTGTATGCATGTGTTCTTGTGCGTGTGTGTGTGTGTGTGTGTATGTGTGTGTGCATGTGCATTGCATGCATGTGTGTGTGAGTTGGAGGCTAGGGGTGCTTATATTCTACTTCTTGCCTATTTCCCTTACAGTTTAGGCATGAAGGTAGACCTCTGTCAAATGTCATTGCCCTTTAGCTTGCTGTTTTGCCTCTTTATTATCTATGGCTTCCTTATCCTGGAAGGAGAAAAAAATCCATTAACAAATATCATTGATGGGATTTTATATTCTTCTGCTTGTTTTGGTATGTGATAAATCCTAATTTGTTTCACCTTCATTGCCTCATGTATATAATGGGAATAATAATAACAATTCCTAGTTTTTATTTTATTATGTTTTAATCTGGCATGTGATTTGTGAAAAGAATGTCAATTGTGATCTAAACTGGTTAGAGAAAAAAAAAAGAAAATAATGCCAAGTTTTCAAATTAAATATCCAACATATGTTTAACGTAGTCTCATTGCTTTTTTCCATTGAATCTGAGACTAAAACGTTCTTAAGAGTCATCTGGCCAAACACCCCTCTCCCTTCTGATACTTGGATCTTCTGCAAAGTTCTGTCAATTGTCCTGTGACCCCTTCTTGCATGCACCCAGCAACAGGAGATTCACTACCTTCCAAAACAGCCCATTCCAGCTTTGAACAGCTTTGGCCATTCCAAAGTCCTATAGTATGTCTTCTTAGAATTTCTATCAAATTTTCCTCAATCTATTGGTCACAGCCATTCCAAATAGGTCTAAGATCGCCATTCGAGTACACTGCATCAATGTGGTTAATTCAGTAGAAAATGCTGTTCTTCTAAGAAGGTTTTTATCATGAGCTGCCAACATCTCAAATCTAAAGCCAGATAAGCACATGCATATGGGCATTGTGCGAGCTACTGCATCTTCTCTGTGTTCCCTTGCATTTGTTCTTGAGTCCCTTTCCAGCTGTCCTGTCAGTCAGGAGAGGTCTCTCTATATCCTGAAGAATTTTGTTCAGAGAACCAGAGTTACACGATACATAGCGCAATGCCATTCCTTTGTTCTTCATAAATCAGCCATGACTGGGGCAATGAAATTTTATTTAGTAGTACAAATTTAAGCCACCTCAGCTGCTCTGTCAGGGAAAAAAAAAATACTGTTGCTTCCTCAGTTACAAAAGTTTGGGAATCATCCCAAAAAAATATTTCAAAAAGAGGTATTATTTTCAGAAGCTAAATAGCATACACATGGATGCAAAAGAACTGTTGACGATATGGAGCCAGTAACAGCATGGTAAATATATTTGACTCCTGACAAAAACCAAAACAAGTCCTGAAGACAGCTTGTATAATGGGACATGGATTTAAACAGAAATTCTCCTCTGGATTTCTCTTTAGCACTTTCACCACCAGCAGTTTAGTTATGTGTTTGCCATTGAGCCACACCCCTAAGCCACAATGTATTATGCATGTGCTGAGATGCTGAGTATGGCTGATGCTGCAGCCCTTGTTTGTGAGTCTTGGAGAAGGAGGGAAACTTGTTTGTGGATTCACAAGAAAACCTCTACAATCTATTTCCTGAAAGGTTTTTTCTCTTTGACTTGAATGATCCTGACTATCCGATTAAAGCCAGATTACTCAGGATATTGGAATGGTGAAAATTGGCCCCAAGAGGGCAGAAAAGTGCTTCAATGGCAGAGAAAGCTTGCTAATGCCATAGACACATACGTCTCAAACACGTAACCGTATACACAGAAATACTAGCCCAAATACAACAGATCTGAGCACGTCAATGGAAAAAAAGTGTTTAGATTACCCTTCTTATGAACTGTCAGGTGGCTGAAGTCACAGTGACTGATTCTCTCTTTCCTCATGAATTCATCTTCTCATTAGAAAAGGTTTTACAAGCAGTTGGTCAAGAACTATATGAAACTTTGTAAGGAAGTGTTGTTCAACTTGCAAAGATCACTTCTATTTTAACATCTATTTTAACTTATTTTACCCACCATTGTGGTCTACCTTGATAAACTAGTTATTCACATTTGTCACTAGTTCAATCTCCCTTGCATCTGGATGCATATTTTAATAAAATAATAATAATAAAATCATGGTTATCATGTATTGTGCCACTTTGCTAAGCACTTAAAATGCATATATTGTGCTTAATCTTTTTAACATAATTATAAAGCATGCATTAATAGTCCTATTTTTACGAATGAGAAAATCACGACTTAAATAAGTAGGCCAGGTATAGTAGCTCCTTCCTGTAATCCCAACACTTTGGGAGGCTGAGGTGGGAGGATCACTTGAGGCCAGCAGTTCGAGACCAGCCTGGGCAACATAGCAACACAACTGTCTCTATAAAAAAATAAAAAATTAGCGGGGCATGGTGGCACGCACCTGTAATCTTAGCTACTTGGAAGGCTGAGGTCAGAAGATTCCTTGAGCCAGGAATTTTAGGCTGCAATGAGCTATGACTGTGCCACTGTACCTCAGCCTGGGCAACACAGCAAGACCCTGACTCAAAAAAGAAAGAAAAAAGCTAAGTACTTTTCTAACTCCACTACTTAATACTGCCGTTAAAGTTAAGATATAGGCATAAGAGGGAATGAACCGTAAGTGGTTGTTGTTATATTTATGCACGCATCAGTTAATACTATCGTACTCCTTTCTAAATTATTCACTATTTTAGGTCAGAACAAATATTTCTATCTTTCCTTATAATAGCATCATCAGCAAACTTCTTAAACAGTAATGGTCCAAGCTATTATGGAAATACCTGCAGAAATCTTAGTGTCTCTGTGACAAGTATAGGAAGAAGTGACTGGATCCTACACCACTTATCCTTCTCCAAAACACATATGAACATGGTTTGACCAAGGCCTCCCTTGAGAAAGCCAAGAAAATTGCCATTTATTTCAATAACTGGGAGGATTCAATGCAGTCACTTTTATGACTTGGCATTTAAGGAAGGGCTAGTTAGACAAACAGAAGCGAGGAAAACCCAACGGAGAGCAGCCCTCCCAGTGTCTGTGAACACAAACTCCTCTCAGGCAAAGGAGATTAATGATGCTGATGTTATTTTTAACCACATTTCCCCTGGAGTGAATGCCATTTTTTATGCCAAAAAATAAGGTATTTCTTTCCATTCCAAAAGTACAGTGGGAAAACATTATATTCAGAATACCTGAGAGAGTTTAAACTTAGTTTTCAGAACCAAAAAATTGTCAAAATATTCAATAGCATTTGTTCAGTGACATTTATTTATTCTTACATGAGACTGTCCCTTTATCTCTATATCCATCAATATTTGGGTGCTTGCTATCATTTCTATTACCATCAATTTTTCACTTTTTCATAGTAAGATGACAGATAACTTGGGTCTGTCTTTCATTTTTGAAACTTCAGCAAGCCATTCCATTGCCCTCCTTCTTTCAAAAACCTCATTCATAAAATAGCAATGATGATCCCTGCTTGGGTTGTCTCAAGAAATTGCTGTGAGGAACAAAAGGAAAAAATCCACATGACATTACTTAGAAATTAAAACACAAAACATATACTCACAAATCCACGATTGATGTTTCTGTAATTATTTCTATTTAAGTATGTCTTGCCTCCATCCTGAAGACAAGGAACTGCCATATGCTTCATGTTATCTCAAGAGCTTGACAGGCATTCAGAGGATAGAAATGACAATGATAAGAATGAAATTTAATATACCAGGCCGGGCATTGTGGCTCACGCCTATAATCCCAGCACTTTGGGAGGCCAAGACGGGTGGATCATGAGGTCAAGAGATCGAGATCATCCTGGCCAACATGGTGAAACCCTGTCTCTACTAAAAATAAAAAAATTAGCTGGGCATGGTGGCACGTGCCTGTAATCCCAGCTACTCAGGAGGCTGAGGCAGGAGAATTGCTTGAACCCAGGAGGCGGAGGTTGCGGTGAGCCGAGATCGCATCATTGCACTCCAGCCTGGGTAACGAGTGAAACTCCGTCTCAAAAAAAGGAAAAAAAAAAAAAAAAAAAAATTTAATATACCTTGCCCCATGAACACAATTCTGCCAGGGGTCATGATTGTTGCCAGCAGGAGGCGGCACAAGCCTGAAGACTTTAATTAGGAAGGTTCATTGTTGGTCTACTTCTGAAATATGGTGAAGAGCTATCAAATTAGTTCAAAGTTTCTTCCACTACGTGTGGTGGCTGCCACCTTCAGAAAGGCTAAAGCATCCAACACCAGGTTTCTGGTAAAACAGAGTTTGTGTTTCAGGAAACCTATATCAGATATCTGAACAACACTCGATATGAAACCAGGAATAACTCTTAGCACACAAATGTGTGGTCTTGGTAATGTAAAAGTCAAAGGATTTAGAAAAAAGTAAAATAAATTAGAATTTTTCTTTTGGGAAAGAGTGGAAGAATTGTTGTAACAGCCAAGATCGCCTTCTCTTTTCCATCTTAAACCAAACATTTTTTTTTCTTCTTTTAAAAAAAGTTAACCAGCTTACTGGATTCCCAAATACAGTATTAATATCAGTGGTAACTTCAAAGAAGCCACGATGAGTGCTTTAAGGACTTTTCCTCACAGCATCTTTTTTTGGCTCAATAGGTCTGACCTCCAGGTCTCATCTTAAAAGTCAGAGCTTTCCCCTTTCATGAAAGCCTCTATGTCTCATCAGTGCTGGATATGCAGCAAAGTTAAATAGGGTCACAGTTTAGTGTGGGTCTCTAGAGTGAAGCCCATTCAGGGGTGTGGCGATTTTTCCTGTGCATGGTCTGGCTGGGCGGCTACTACACACACGTTGATTACTTTAAGCCTGTTGAAGTGCTTAGAGCCTAACTGGCCTTTTTGAAAGGATTCCTAAGGAGTCATTTTCCAAGGAGTGGACTCTGTTAAAAATGTAAAACAAAAAGAAAGCAATGTCTACAAACTCCCTGTTAAAATACTGGAGTAAAAAACTAAATGGTTATGAAGCTGCAGAAACTTTTAAGCATACTTTAGTCTAAATCCTTCAGTTTTGTAAAAGGAGAAACTGAGACTCAAAAAGGCAAAATAATGTTTTCAAAGTCACTTGGAAAATCTCAGACCCCAGGACCCTAAGTAACCATCTTTGCCTTACACCAGGCTAGAGTCCTCTAGACGTTTATTCTAAATAATGCCCAACTACAGCCATTTGGAAACAAATATTTACACAACAGCCACCATGAACTGTTTGCAATAATCAGAGATTTGGTTTGAAAAATTAATAACAAAAAGTACTTGAGAGGTTCCAGCGATTTCACAGCCTTTATGCAGATGTTTTACTCTGGTGGAGAAAGAAGCACCATTGGAAAGAACATATGTGGTTCTCTTTCTTATACATCAATGTATCTCATCAAAATAATAATTCACCTTTGTCTCTGCTTATTTTTTGTCATTTCCTTAAGTCTGAAAAAGTAAAATTTAATTATTAAAATTATATTCATTTGTTGCTGGGCGTGGTGGCTCAAGCCTGTAATCCCAGCACTTTGGGAGGCCGAGGCGGGTGGATCACGAGGTCAAGAGATCGAGACCATCCTGGTCAACATGGTGAAACCCCGTCTCTACTAAAAATACAAAAAATTAGCTGGGCATGGTGGTGCATGCCTGTAATCCCGGCTACTCAGAAGGCTGAGGCAGGAGAATTGCCTGAAACCAGGAGGCAGAGGTTGCGGTGAGCCGAGATTGCGCCATTGCACTCCAGCCTGGGTAACAAGAGCGAAACTCTGTCTCAAAAAAAAAAAAAAAAAAAAAAAATTATTTCCATTTGTTTTTAAAGTCTTTTTTTATTTTTGTTTTGTAACAAATCGATTTTCAACAATGTTATAATGCATAAATTTTAGCCAAATATAATTTTTCTTTTATGATTTCCTTTTTTAAAAAAGTAACTTTCTCTTCTTTCCAAATATTTCATCCCAAAATTATGTAAACTATTTCACATTCACTTTTAAAATATAAAATCCATATTTCTGGCTTAAACTGCAAACATTTGTAATATTTATACCAACAGATGCCTATCCAGCTGGCTGTACATCTGCCTACCCACCCATCCATTCATCCATCCTTCCATCCATCTTCCCAATTATTCATTTTTTTTTTCAATAAACCTTTAGTAAGTGCCTTTCATATTCCAGGCAGAGTGCTAGGTACTGGTGACCTAAGAGTGTAAAATACAAGCATCTCTGACCTTGAGGATCTACCCCAGTGTACCAAATTGGTAAATCCTGGATTTTGTTAGACAAACAACTATGTACAATATTATACGATAGTGTGTTCCTATAATGTAACTGACATTACAGGACAGTTCTTAAAAGCTGTAAATGATACTTCATTGCCTATTCATTCAACAAATATTTAATAAATATATATCATGTGCCAATCACTATTTTAGGAACACATTGATAAAAATAATGTTCTTCTGGTAATGCACAATGACATTAGCCTCTAAAGGACATTGAGGGTATCTTTGTTACAAATGACTGTCTAACCAGACTTCTCTCAATAACTGAGACACAAATTTTACCATAGGTTTATTTTTCTCATAAAAAAACATTAAACAGCATCTCCCAAATAATATCCCATATAATAAACAGTAAATACTTAAAATTACATGTGCAACATTTGTGATTTTAGCTCTCTGGAAATGAGGAAAAGCTTTTAAAAAGTAGTAGATTTGTAGTTTAACTAAGGCACAAATGAGCCCCTTAGCAGTGGGGTGTGCATTCAAGAAAATAAATCCAGCCAAGGGACCAAACTGCTCAGCTCAAAGTGACTTTGCTTTTCTAAACTCATGGTAACTAATGCTTTGTTTCTTTATGAAATATAAATAAGGAAGTGAAAGTCTTATTCTTTAAAACAGATGGATTGGCCAGGTGCAGGGGCTCACACATGTAATCCTAGGACTTTCGAAGATTGAGGCAGGTAGATCACAAGGTCAGGAGTTCAAGACCAGCCTGTCCAACATGGTGAAACCCTGCTTTTACTATTAGTGAAAAGACAAAAATCAGCTGGACATGGTGGTGCAGCCCGTAATCCCAGCTACTTGTGTGGCTGAGACAGGAAAATCACTTGAACCAGGGAGGCAGAGGTTGCAGTGAGCCAAGATCCTGCGACTGGGCAACAGAGTAAAGCTCTGCCTCAAAAAAAGAGGAAAAAAAAATCTGTTTTTTAAATAGATGGATTCCAACAGTCTGACTTTACTTTCCACTTTCATATGCATTGATAGAGCTCTTGGTAAATGTGACTGCTGCCTTCCGTCTGCTTTGGGTAGCTCTATGAGTTGTTATACCTGCAATGTTGTGAACATGTAGCAGAAGAAAACTCTATTTTCCCAAACATAAAAAAAGACTGAGAAGACAGAGGATTTCAAACAAATCATGTGAGATAAAACACACAGAATTCTATTTTTCTTAAAGACAATGCTAATATTGGAGTCATTTCAATTTACACATGGCCATAAATGGAAACCCTTCTCCACCCTAACACTACTATAAATATGGCAAGTATTTTTGTCCTTGACACCCAGAGGAAAATCCAGTCAAAAAAAAGACTGACTTATCAAAAGACAAAAACAAAACAAAAACAACAACAACAAAAAACCCTTTAAAAAGAATCTTAAAGGAACCATGCAACTGGCACTCTAACAAGTCCTTGATATATGGTGTCATATTTAGCTCTTAAAATAGACCTATAAATATGTAAAGCCTGCAAAATGCAGGCTTCCTGCCTTAATGAATCATTTCCTCATCTTTCATTTCACCCATAGTCACTACTGGAACTTTGTTTTTCCTTTTTGCCTCTAACATAATGTTTCCCCAGGAATAATTTCCCTCAGAGACCACTGCTTTTCATCTTTTGTAAGCCAAAAGTCCACAAAGTTTGTATCTTTTATTTTTCTCTTCTGCAGGCTAAAAAACAAAACTGCTTTATCCCTCAATTTTTTAAAAATTCTTAATATTTTAGCCATTAGTAAGTAGCATGGTGAGTTAGTCAAGACTGTATACGCTAGAACTAAACTGGCTGGATTTTAACTCTAACTCGGTAATTTACTAGTTTTGTTTTCTTAGACCACTAATTCACCTCTCTGTGCCTCATTTTCCCCAAGTATAAAGAAGAGAGAATAATAATATTCACCTGAGAGGGTTATGATGAGGATGACGTAAATTGTATTTGTTAAGCACTTAGAACTGTCCTTTGCATATAAGTGTTTGGTAAAGCTCCAAAATAGAGGAAAGTCAAATAGAAGCATGGAAAAATATAATAAAATGAATTCAAGAGATATTTTTGGAAACTGATTCATTTGCAAATGGACTAACATGTAATAAATCTCATTCAGAAATCTTAGTAGTATCCATCAATTCTTCCAACAAGATTCAAAATTATCTGTAAATTAAGAACGGAATCCCAACTACGTATCAAAAAAATGTTTTTTTCGAAAAGCTCATTCTAGAAATTCACTACTGAATTTACAATACACTTTTTAAGACCAAAATAATAGGTATTTGTCTTTAGTAAGGGAAAGTACCTTTTAGAGTTGCTAGCTTTATTTTGATTTGATTTTTTTCTGTTTTTATTAACCATTATTTCTCAGGCTCCTGAAAACACTTTCTTTCATCTGGGGAGGTTCTGCCAGCCAGTTTACAAAACTTGCAGCATTTCATTTTTTTTTAATGAAATTTAACAGAATTTTGTGTTCAGCTTTTATGTGATATGTGTGAACTTGAATAAATTCATCCCTTTCTTTTAGCCTCTTTACTTAAAAGTAAAATTTTTGGGAATTCCTGGAATCTCTCACAGTATTGTGTCAGAGGTGTTTGAACCAGAGCAACTCCATTTGAGTAGCGGTTGGGTAAATTGAGCCTGAGACATACTGGGCTGCATTCCAAGTCACAGGATGAGAAGGAAATTAGCACAAGATACAGGTCACAAAGACCTTGCTGACAAAACAGCTTGCAGTTAAAAAAAAGTCAGCTAAAACCCACCGAAACCAAGATGGCGAGGAGAATGACTTCTGTTCATCCCGGCTGCTACACTCCCAGCAGCACCATGACAGCTTACAAATGCCGTGGCAACATCAGGGAACATGCATAATCCACCCCTTGTTTAGTATGTAATCAAGAAATAACCATAAAGATGGGCAACCAGCAGCAGTCAGGCTACTCTGTCTTGGAGCAGCTATTCTTTTAATCTTTCACTTTCCTAATAACCTTGCTTTCACTTTGCTCTATGCACTGACTTTGAATTCTTTCTTCTCGGAGACCTAAGAACCCTCTTCTGGGGTCTGGATCCAGATCTCTTTCTGGTAATATAAAGATTCAAATAAACAAGAAGTGTTTCATAAACTGAACATATCATACAGGTATTAATTCTAATATCCAGATCTGGTTTCTCAATCCACGAAATATGTAATGTTTATGAAAACTCAATGAATATTTGCTGGGTATTTGAAGCTATAAAATGAAAAGGGTTAAGCTAGGAGAAAATACTTACATTTTATTTAAAACATAAGTGCCTTCTTTTTTTTTTTTTTTTTTTTTTTGAGACAGAGTTTCGCTCTTGTTACCCAGGCTGGAGTGCAATGGCGCGATCTCGGCTCACCGCAACCTCCGCCTCCTGAGTTCAGGCAATTCTTCTGTCTCAGCCTCCTGAGTAGCTAGGATTACAGGCACATGCCACCATGCCCAGCTAATGTTTTGTATTTTTAGTAGAGACGGGGTTTCACCATGTTGACCAGGATGGTCTCGATCTCTTGACCTCATGATCCACCTGCCTCGGCCTCCCAAAGTGCTGGGATTACAGGCTTGAGCCACCGCGCTCGGCCAAGTGCCTTCTATAATACAAACCAAGCACTGTTTTAGGTGATTTATAAACAGTCACTCATTTAATACGCATAACAATTTTATAAGGTAAGTACTACTATCATTCTCATTTACATCTGACAAAACTGAGTCAGTGAGAAGTACAACTAACTTCCCCACACAAACAGGTGGAAATAACAGACAATGGAATGCAAACACAGGCAGTTGGTTCTGAGGCCTGTGATTTCAAACTATGATACCTAACTAAATCTCCACCACTTAGCTAGGGAGAGATAAACCACCAAACAGTCAATGCTATACTATGAAGCAAAGACGACGTAAACACATCTTGTGGCATTTTATCTCTGTGTTCTATCCATAAGGGAAAGAAAAGGGTTTCACAGCCAGCTAATTCCACCACCATCAAAAATACAGTAACCCATTCTTAACCCATGTGAGGGAGAGTGGTTGGGTATCTGAAAAGTACTGGAATAAAATAATTAACTCTGAGGAAGCATGACCTTATAATGAAACATCAGGTTATAGACAAACAGGTCATTAATTAAAATACAAAAGCACTTGTACACATTTGTTGTGTTTTGACTAAAATAAAGTAGATATTTAGATATAGGTTGGTGCAAAAGTAATTGTGGTTTTTACCCCTGTTTTTTAAATCTTACTTCTATTTCGTATAACATGGGATTTTGCTGGAACCTTTTTTTTTTTTAAAGTAATGGCAAAAACTGCAATTACTTTTATACCAACCTATAGATACTGTAACCTATAGATACATTTAGTGTTTAGTGAATCTTAAGTGGGTAATGAATTCATAAAATATTATTTTCCGTCATCATTGCCTGCTCAGATTTCCCTCTGCTGCTCTTCCCACCCAGTGCTGGTACCTGTGTTTTGCACACAGGAGATCCCTCTGTGTTGGGTCTGAGCATTCACTTCCTCTCTGGCTTCACGGAATACATTTTAAGACCAGGCTGCCAATACCACCTCTGCTCATATTGTTCCTTGAGCCCTCTGCACTCTATTCCTTGGCCTTTTAAGATGCTTTCCTATTCCTGTCAATCAGTTCCCTCTATTTCCACACATTTCCAGAAGAATGATAATTCTCACAATTGCCATGATATAGAAGCAAAATTTCACAGTACTATGCCAATAAGAGACACATAATAAATGTGACTCTCATGTTGAAAGGGAAAAATTACCATATTTAGCAATAGAAATAGCAAAGCCATTCTCAACTGGGGAATAATTTTTTGGCTGGCTTCTCCCCCAGCATAGTGAAGAGAAAATACACATTACTGATATGCCCCTCAAGCCTTACTCTTGCAAAGCACGCAGGTTTAGAGGCTTAGTGAATGCTGGGACTGGGAGAAACAGAGAAACATGTGGTTGAAGAGATATTCCAGCCAAACCCTGGAGACCAGATAGCGTCCATCTTTTCTGTTGACACACAATTAGAGAGGAAGTTGCCAGATATTTCCATGCCTGAAGGGCTCTCTCAGTGCCACAGATCAGAAGGCACAAGTTAAACCAATGATCTTTTTGACCACAAGTGCCATGGTTTAATCTTCATAGAGCCCTGCATAGGATTTGGCATTCATCGAATGCTGTCAAAATTAATTAAAATTCTGTGCTTCTTAGAAGGGATCCACTCTATGTTATATAACGATTTTATTATTTTAATAATTGTTTGAACTTTGGCTTAGTCTCCTCAGAAAGTTTATTACAAATCATACCTCTGCTGACTGATAAAAGAATGATGTTTGTACTTGGGCTACACAGTCTAGGGAGAGAGGTGTGAGGGAAGCCAGGAGGAATTTCCAGGAAGCTAAGGTAGAGATAGAAAGCCTGAACTTACTACTAACTCAAAAACTCATTTACATTACTCAAAAAAAATTTTTTTCTCTGATTCTTGCCAAATTCTAGTGTTCCGGCCTGAGTTTCTTAAGACAATATTTGATTATCTCTTAAGAGTCAGAGTGGGAGTGGTTAGTATTTATTAAATGTCCATTGTGAGTTTGGAACTCTCAATACCTGAATAGAAGCTGATTATCCAAGCAGCTAAGAACCACTGATTCAATCCACCATGAAGTACTTATATCAAGGTGAAATTTTTATTTAATCTCAGTCTCCTATTGGTAATTACAATGCAGATTTTAGGAAATCAGAGAAATCTGGGGATTTTTTAAAGTAACCATACTGTTACCCATATCTATTCTTAACTATCGTCAACTTGACAATTTCATTTGGTGAGAACTGTTTACTCTATTCACATGCCAAATTTTGGTCTGTCACAACTGATCATCCTCTAGAAATGTCAATAGGCAATAGCAAATTGGTGACTTTCCTTTTTTGTACCCCCTTTTTAATTAAAGTATCTGACCAATGCATTTGATGCAATTTCTGACTCAAAAAACATACTTAATAATTAAATATGAGACATCTTTATCCACATTGTTATTTAACCCTGTTCTGGAAATTCTGACCAAGAAACAAGATGTCCAAAAGTTACAGAAAAGTAGAAGACAAAATATATTATTATTTGGGGAAACAAAGATAATTTGCTGGCCAGGCATGTTGGCTCACTCCAACTGCAATCCCAGCACTTTGGGAGGCCAAGGCAGGTGGATCACCTGAGGTCAGGAGTTCGAGAACAGCTTGGCCAACATGATGAAACCCAATCTCTACTAAAACTACAAAAAATTAGAAGGGCATTGTGGTGGGCACCTGTAATATCAGCTACTCTGAAGGCTGAGGCAGGAGAATTGCTTGAACCTGGGAGGCAGAGGTTGCAGTGAGCCGAGATCGGCCATGCACTCCAGCCTGGGCAACAAGAGCTAAACTCTACCTCAATTAAAAAAAAAAAAAAAAAGAAAGAAAAAAAAGGAAAAATGAAAAAGAAAAAAGATAATTTGTTATTAGAGTTCAGTTAAATAGCTATACAAAAATACGTAATTACACACAATGTTTAGATTTTCTATATTCCTTTAAAAATAAATTTAGATATATAATGAGAAAAGATAACATCTGTATATTCCATACACAAAACCTGAACACATGATCTTTATAAGCAATATGTTGTAGCCACAAGAAAAAAAAAACTATAAAATTTCACAGAGATACAAAAGATTAAAATATTAGAAAAACACAATGAGATTTTGGCTGGAGTGATGGTGCATATATGTAATCCCAGCAGTTTGGGAGGCTGAGGCTAGTGGCTTGAGCCCAGGAGTTCGAGATGAGCCTGGGCAACATGGAGAAACCTCTTGTCAAAAAAAAAATTGCAAAAATTAGCTTGGTGTGGTGGTATGCACCTGTAGCCCCAGCTCATCTGGAGGCTGAGGTGGGAGACCTCTCGTCTGAGCCCAGGGAGATCAAGGCTGCCGTGAGCTGTAATTGTGCCACTTCACTACAGCCTGATCAACAGAGTGAGACCCTGTCTCAAATACATAAGTGAGTAAATAAATAAATAAATAAATGATAAAAACAATGATATTTTACTGGAAGTTGGTAAAATGATCCTGATGTTTGAATGGAAAAACAAAAAGACAAAAAAGAAGAGGTAAAATTTTGAAAATTAAAAGTAATGAAAGTAAACATGCTATAATAAATTATAATAATTAAAATAATCTGTTAGAGAAAATTGGAGAAAATAATCAGTGGAACAAATTAGCCCCCAAAGAGATCTTAGACTATAAAGGAACTCAATATAAGAAAAATTGAGGCAATGTCAATTAATGAGAATAACATATAAAATCAATAAATGATGTTAGAAAAATTGGTTAATCATTTGGAAAATACCACTTTGATCTTAGCCTCATACCTTGCTAAGAATAAACAACAGATGTATTAAGAGTATGTACTATAATTCTTAGTGAATGCTTTTTCAAGTTATATATATATTTTTAAAGGATAAGGTAATATACATGTGAGTATTTCTGACACTTCGTTAAGGATGGATTTCCTATATTGAGAAGTGATGGAAGACAGCACAATAAAATAAACTGCAAATGAATTATAATACTAAATGCTCTAAAATGACAAAACAACAAGACTAAAATAGATGAAGATAGTTCCAATTTATAGATGAAATAATTTCTCATATTTAAAAGTGATAGATGATATAACCAAAAGATATCATCCAACATGCATATACATAAAATGAAGAAAATTTGAAACCAAAATAAACTCTTGTGTACATCAAATGACATTATCATGTTAGAATATTTTTAAAGAAATGTAGTCCAGGCATGGTCTCACGCCTGTAATCCCAGCACTTTGGGAGGCAGATCACCTAAGGTCAGGAGTTCGAGGCCAGTCTGGACAACATGGTGAAATGCTATCTCTACTAAAAATACAAAATCTAGCCGGGCATGGTGGCAGACGCCTGTAATCCCACCTACTCAGGAGGCTGAGGCAGGAGAATCACTTGAACCCAGGAGGCAGAGGTTGTGGTGAGCCAAGATCGCACCACTGCATTCCAGCCTCAGCAACAGAGCAGGACTCTGTGTCCAAAAAAAAAAAAAAAATTAATTTACGTTAATATCTTAATATATAGACCTTTTCTAACTTTTAAGGAAAATCACCAAAAGTCAAAGAGATGCAATCAGATAAACTGACAAAAAAAAATGTAGATTGGTAACAAAAATTGAAAATGTAAGCTAAGATTTGTGACACACATATTTCAAATGACTCAGCTAGAAATAATTGATCAGAATTCAATGTACCAAAGTCACGTCAGACAAATACAGACCAAAAAAACTGTCACAGAGCGGAGGAGACTAACAAGACAACAATGAAGGACAATGTGGGATCCAGGATGAGCTTTATCATTTTGGAGTTCATTTCATAACATTCAGTAAGTACCTATGAAGTGCTAGACCTAGTGCTATACCTCATAAAGCAAGAATGATTGAGACAAGATCCCTGTCTTATCAGAGTAACAAGGCATTTAACTGGCATGAGCTGAAACTCCAGAAATGCACATTCAATATGATGGAGGATATGCTTCCTTCCAAATCCTATGCCCAAGTGGTTTTTATAAATTGTTTGTTACCTCTACAATTCTAGAAATGTTTATTGTAGTAATGCCTGGTCTACATTGTTTATTTTCAACAGGGAAATATATTTTTTTTTCAAATCACTATATTTCTGTCAGTGTGCTGTCAAAGTGCTGATCATTCACTCAAGCATAAAATTTACTATATGGATTGCCTTAAGGGCCTGAGTATTTTCTAAATTTCATGTCCTAAATCAACATGTGAAGATTTCAGATGCACAGTTTCTGTGATTTAGGAAATTCAGAGTAAAAAAATCCATGTTGAAGTTTTGATGACATCACAAAAAGAAGGAGGGAGAGAAGAACGAGGAAGACGAAAAGGACAGAAAGAAGAGAAGAAGAAACACAGGCGAGCACGTTGGCTCACAACACGTGAAGGTGAACTTTGGACAAAGACTCACACGCCATGAGAACATTTATGGGTACATTTAGAGCTTTAGATTTTTGTAAGATTAGAATTTGAAGCTTTATTATTTCCTCTGATCCTCGTAGAAAATATGTCTACAATAAAATTAAACTGTCACCCTATGATGGAATCACCAAGATAGAGTGTTTAAGTTTTGACTTTTTTGTAGGTGTGATTTAACTCAGCAGTCTCCAAACTTTTTGGTGCCGGGTTTCGTGGAAGACAATTTTTCCATTCACCACGGTGGGATTGGGAGTGGGTAGGGTAGAGAAGTGGTTTTGGGATGATTCTTGTGCCTTACAATTATCTTGCACTTTATTTCTATTAATATTACATTGCAATATATAATGAAATAATTATACAACTCACCATAATGTAGAATCAGTGGGAGCCCTGAGCTTGTTTTTGAAACTAGATGGTCCCATACGGGGGTGATGGGAGACAGTGACAGATCCTCAGACATTACAGTCCGCAAGGTAGGACTAGGAGCATGCAACCTAGTCCTACATTGATTTAGGATCTACAATTTTGATCTAGGAGCACGCAACCTAGATCCCCTGCATGCAAAGTTCACAGTCGGACTCGCACTCCTATGAAAATCCAATGCCACTGCTGATCTGACAGAAGGCAAAGCTCAGGCAGTAATGCAAGCAATGGAAAGCAGCTGTAAATACAGTCGCTTGCTTACCTGCCACTCACCTCCAGCAGAACCACCCAGTTCCCAAAGGGCCAAGAACTTGTAGTGGTCCATGACCTGGGGACTGGGGACTCTTGATCTAACTGAGTTATTAATATTGTGGTGTATTCTCTTTTCAAAATAACCAGAATATAAATCTTTATTAAAATTAACACTGGAAATTTAGAAAAATACAGAGAGAAATCTGTGAAAGAAAATAAAATGTCTAGAACCAATTGGGTACTTTTCTTATACTCCTTGAGAGCAAATTATCTATTATTTTAAACATTTTTGTCATTTATAATTGCAAAGAGAAAACTTACGATTTTTTCATTTCACTAGTTAATCTCATGGTTAGTACATGTCTATTGCTTTATGAGCTCAGCATCCATTCTGTACTGTTTGGCCATAGCATTTCAATCTTCATCTGCAAACCATACCTCCTTCAGTCCATTTGGATATGGCTGGTCCTCTAAACTTGGCTGTAAAAGTACTTCCCCCCCACCAAAAAAAAAAAAAAAAAAAAAAAAAACTATTCTCATCAAGTTATCTATACCCGGTTTTGCTGCCCTTTAATCCTGTGATTTAAGCTATTTGCAAGAGACTGCTGAAGACTTTCTGGCCTAAAATCCCATGTTGTTGTTGACTTTTCCCACCAAAAGTGAATTATATTCATATCCTATTGCCCAGGGTGAAGATATTCTCCTTTCAACAATTTTGTTATTTTATCACCAAATATTTAATAAACAAAAATTTGCCTACAATGGTTTTCTTGGCAACTAGGAAAGCTTATATTTTCTGCTTTTAGATATTTACTTTCCTAACATGGGAAAATGAGCTACGATTTCAAGCTCATGTTACAGAATACTTTCTTAAACAATATTCAGACAGAATACAATGTATAAATAAAGATTTAATGTATTACCCTTTTGTGGCAAGGTAAGACTCAACAGGATATAAAAAAAATCTAAGAATATGTATAGACCTCTTTTATAAATAATCCTGTCCAAAGAGCTAAAGGGATAGTTGAAATACTTCATCACATATCAATAATTATGCCTCATAAACTCAGTCAAAAGTCAGATTTAGTAATGGGAGAGACACTTAAAAAAGATGACAGCTGGACGTGCACTTTTGGTGGCAGTACTTTCTGTAGGCATATTCAGTATAATCTTTAAGTGTCAGAATTTGAACCATAATTTGTCTCAGAATTTGGACTTTGAGTTTCACAATAAGCACAATAATTCAGAAGTTTCTACAGTATTGCACAATTTCAGACATGTAAAAAACATGGGAAAGTAATCACATACTTTCCACATGATTTCAGTAACCCATATAAAATATTTGAAAACAGTGTGCAGCTCACGTAGGAGACCACCAGGCAGGCTTTGTGTGGGCAATGAGGCTGTTTTATTTTGCACTTGGGTGCAAGTGGGGCAAGTCAGAAAAAGGAGTTAGGCAAAGGGGAGTAGGAAAGGGGACTGGTTATACAGATTGGGCCAAATGTTTAGTTCAAGGGGGTAATCTATTTTAGGGAGGGGAAGGGTGTCACTGGATGCATGGTCACAAGGGTAGGGGTCAACTATTACAAACCGGTATGATCATAGGGTGAGGGTTATTGGTTCCAAGCAGAGGGGAGGGTGACAAAAATTAAATAGTTGCCAGGGCAGGGGTCTTGAGAAACCTAATGTCTAAGGGGGAAACTTTTGCAAGGCTGAGCAGAACAATGTTTGAAGGTTACAGGGGGATTGCCATCAGTTGAGGCAGGAACTAGTGGTTTCACTTCTGTTTGTGGCCATCTGGTTACTTCAGACTTTCTGGCTCCTGGAGACCATCAGGAGGGTCACCAAGGCTATAATGGCCAGGCTTGAACTTGGAGGCCTGACATTCCCATCTTCTTATGTACCTTTAAAGAATAACGTTGGAGACTGGAGTAGGGGAGATGTTTCTCAAGGCTTCTTTGAGTGTGATAGGCACTGTATGGAAATCTGAGAGAAAAGTCTGTGATTTTTTGTAGTTTACTAAGTGTTTGGTTAAGTCCTTGGCTTAGGTTGCCACTTTGTGTATTCAACAGGGTGCCAGTTTGCATATTTTTGATATTGAAATTGTCCTAATAGTATGAATTTTCTAAAAATATCCTTTAAACATAATAGCTTTAATGTGGGTGGTGATGAAGCCTTGGGCCAAGGTTGGAGGGGAGTGGTCCCAGAAGACTTGGATTGAAAGGATTATGTATGGGTTCCAGAGAGGTATCACACTGCATCTTGACATTAGCCTGGCATTGCTTGGAATTCATGAGCGATGGGTTGGTGTTTCTGATTGATTCTAGAAGGGCGAAGGCTATGAAACAGGACTGGGGATAAGACAGGCAAATGAATGGGGAGGGTTGTCTTAGCCTTGGTGACCCTCACTGAGTGGCTGAGATTACAGACATGCACCACCACACCTGGATAATTTTAGTATTTTTTATTAGAGACGGGGTTTCACCGTATTGGTCTGGCTGGTCTTGTACTCCTGAGTTCAAGTGATCCGTTCGCTTAGTCATCCCACAGTGCTGGAATTAACAGGTGTGAGCCACCACGCCTGCCCTTAAATGGCTATTTTTTTTATTTTATCTTTTTTTGTTTGTTTGTTTTAATTGCTTCCTTGGCAACTAGGAAGAGTTCATAAAACAAAAGATTTTATATCAGAAGACCAGTGTCTAAATGTTGGCTCCCATATTATTTCTTGCATAACTTTACAAAAATATTTTAACTTCTCTGATTCATTCTATTCGATAAGTATTAGAGGATACTTGATACCCAAGCTACCTCAATGTATTTGAGAATTGAGTTAGTTTATATAAAATCCTATTCAAATGTTGTGTTCATATATAGCTTATTAAAGAGATATTTAAAAGTTTTAAATTCTTAAAAGATAAAACAGTCTTAAATACGTAACTTTTTTTCTCTTATAAATGCTTGATTCGGTTTCTCAGGGCACCCTCTTTGTCACTCCCTTTTAATCTACCAGCTATATGATGTATATAGCAATTTTCTGTCACCCATTAATAATTTTATGAGTTTTATTGTTTACTTTTGCTGTTTTATTGATACTGTTATCATGCCCTTTGCCTTAATTTATACTAAAGGACAGCAAGATGGGAGTATTGCACTATTCATAACTCAAAATTATCCACATTGAAACAAAAGGCAAAAGGCTAAATACCTTCTGTTGGGCTGTCGGCCACCTGGGGGATTTGAAGCAAACCCAGATCTTATATTGCAATGTCTTTTTAGAGTTTTTCCTTCAACATGTGCTTCTAATTAGCAGTAATATTTGGAGTGGGGGCAGGGGACAAAGGGTACACACAGGTTATGTTCTCAGTTGTTAAGTTACTTTGTTTAAATTCTATGCAGTAAGCTGTAGCAGTGTCCCTGGAAACTACTTGTTAGTTGGTTTAATATTTCCTACCAGTTATTTTATTCAATTGCGAGCATCGTCTCTACTTCTGCCTTATTCGGCTTCCCATTTTTCCATATTCAGAATGAAATTTTCTTCTAAAAGTCCCAGTTGCCAACACCATCTCCTTCCCACTTCTATTGTTCTCTAAAGTGAAGTCACAGTTTGTCTCTTTTTTTTTAGTAACCACACGACTCTTCCTTTTCTTTCAAACTTTCTCATTTTTCAGTTAGATTCTAATTTCTCATTTAAGAATTTTGCTCTTAACTAATGATGCATTCCACACATTTCTCTTTTCTTTCTTTCTTTCTTTTTTTTTTTTTTTTTTGAGACAGAGTCTTGCTCCGTTGCCAAGATCCAGGCTGAGTGCAGTGGCACAATCTCAACTCACAACAACCTTCACCTCCTGGCTTCAAGCAATTCTCCTGCCTCAGCCTCCCGAGTAGCTGGGAGCATTCCACACATTTCTTGTGTCTCCAAAGGAACAGTAAGTCATTACATATAGACTACATACTTGTTTGAATAAATACAACAGTATTAAAAGCCCATCAAAAAGAAGTACAAAGGAGTGATCAAATTATTTTGTACCTTGGAATTTTGCGCAAATGACCATGCCGTAACAATTAATAACATCTAAACTGGTATATCACTTTATGGTTGACAAGCTTCATCCCACAGATATGATAATTTCACGCTTAACATAATCTTGTGAGATCATTCTTTTACATCTCCATTTTAAGAACAATTAACATTGAATCTTAAAGAAATTATGACTTGCTTAAGATTGCATGATGGCGAGACAGAAATTAAAACTCATGATCTAATGCCAAATCACATTCATTTCCACTTTTCTATTTCCTCCTCAATCTCACTCACTCAGTCTACCTTTGGCTTTAATTCAAAGGAAACAGAATTAGTTCTCCCAAGTTTCCTCTGTAGGATCTGACAAAGACCAAGGACATCCTTTGCTCTGCCCTTGAGGGATGATTCCTCCTCCTCCACTGTGATGTAAACCAGGCAGCAGCCACGGTATGTTAGATACTTACAATGATTCATTTAACAACAAAGGCCTCCAAAGGCATGGAAAAACTGAATCATCATTCTTTGAGAAACTATGTTGGCAATGTTGGAAAGATATTTAAAAATACATTTACATAGTAATAGAATAAAATTTTCAACTAACACAAAAGAAGTATCATGGATTGGCAGAGGCAGAAGCTCTAAGAATAGTAATAATCTTTATGTCTGCAAATATTTTATGGCTTATTCTGGCCAATCACATAGCCCATCTCATTTGACACATAGGAGTGAAGGGAGTATCTGCCCATTTCATATACAGAAACATTGTGGTTGCATAACTTGAGATCATACAGCTAGAAAGGAGAGCATTAAGGTGTATAATTTATGCCTTTTCAACTTAATTCTAGAATTCGGACACTGTCTTCCCTAAAAGGAGAAGCAAGTTATAAGTAAAAACATATAGTAATGATTCTTAACATCACTGGATCATTACTTTTAGAATCCAGTATAAGCTCTAGATTTCTCTCCAGAAAGATGTGCCACATCCACACAATTTTATGGGCTTCATAGAACCCTAGGCTTGCAGAAAAATATGGACCCTAGGGAAGCATCACTGCTTTGGATAGAGTCTGCAGGAAAAAAATAAAATATTGTGGCTCAGATTTTAGCAAATAGTTTGACTTCGTTACCTGTATCAATTCTTCTTCCATGATGTCAACACCTCAGTCTGTCACATCTATTCAACTGATTAGCATGATTCAGTTTTCTTTATACAATTACTGATCAGCATGATTTTAAAGGTCATTTTAAATTACTGACACATATTGGTAATTTGAGATATGAATGTTGATGATTATATGGTAAGACATTTCAATAAAGTCAATTTATAAGCAATTTAAGGATGTTGTGTCTAAAATATTTTTTGCATCTCTATGTCACATATTGCAGACAGTCAATATTTAAGTAAAAATAGTTTCTTTAAAATGAGACAACAGAATATTTCTATAGCAATGAAAGCATCACAGATGTGTTCATATAATAATATTGATAAGCCATTACCAACATTTATTTTGGTAATAAAGCCACTCTCCTGACTAAGTTGAAACTTCTCCACTGATGTCAAAGATCTCCAAGATCTAATGACAAGCTAATCCACACTGGTGATGAAAACTCTCTCTTCAGAAAATCAGCAAAAATAAAACTGAATTAGAAGTTGGTATTGAGATATAGCTAAATCCAAGAGAAAATTAGATCAAATGGCTTTTGATTCTCACTCATACTATTTCACAAAATGCTCATCTACTGTCCCTAACAACACTGGAAGTCAAGAACTGTCGGGAGCCGAGACTGCACCACTGCACTCCAGCCTGGGCAACAGAGACTATTCCAAAAAGAAAAATTCTGTCACCAACAAGGAAACCTGATTGGCTGCAAGCTTCTGCACGCTTCCTGGAGACTGTGAGTGAGCAACGTGATAAGATGAACAGCACTTTTGGCACTAGAACTGCTGTGGCCTATCAGCCTCCTGAGCATATATTCTACCTCCAAACATCAGATACAGCCCTACATTATCTCAGTCACCCCAGGTGTCCTCCTAGATATCAACTAGAAAAACTAACTGCAGAATAAAAAAAAAAAAAAAGTGAAAACCTAACCAGGAGTAGGAAATAAAATAAAATAAAAGCTGATGACTTTTCAGTTCCCTTTCTGCCTAAAGCTCCAGGGATGAAATAAGGATAGAAACTGGCATTATACCTAAAAGAAAGTTGGTCCTCTAGGATGCATTCATCACTGAAGCCAGAGATGGAAACGACTGCATAGGCCATTTATTTCATCCTCAAGACAAGCCAGAAATACACCTTCTAGTTTCCTTCCTGAAGTACATGCAGTATTTATCATACACTGAATGAAACCATATGCCACAATAATTCACATTTATGGACAAGATAGAGGTTAAAAGTTTTAAACAATAAACTGGAGTTAGTATGCTTCATGAAATCCTATTCTTACATTTTGTGTTTGAGAATTGAGCACTATACGGAAGAAAAAGTTTGGAGGCCATATGGTTGTTGAGTTCTCCACTAATAGTAGCATCCCACAGAATCCCCCAAACATAACTACCAGCCATAGTTAAACAGCAGTTCATGTTTAAATGAAAGCACGTATTCAACTTTAATAAGAATGAGTCTGTACCTTGGTACAATGCTTAGCTTCTCAGTTTGCAAAACTTAATGCATCTAATTCTGATATGATAACTTCATGAGATACAGTATGTTGTTTTTGCAGATGAGAAAACAGGCCCCAGAGATACTAAATTATGAGCTGAGTTTTATATATTATTAATGGCAAAACCATTGACCCTTTTATTTAAAAATACGTGCTAAGCACAACATAGCATGGGGTAACAAGTACACTGATAACCAGGGATATAAAGGTAGGGAAAACAAGCTTGCCTTCCAGGCATTCAACATCTACCAAGGAGCATAAAGAAATACCATAAACTCTGAAGTAATATGGACTATGATAAATCCCTCCAACAGCTTCCACAATGGCATAAGGACTCATAGGAAGGAGAAATCAATATAAGATTATTTGAGTTGATTTTCTACTAATCATGAGATCAGTACAGAGAAAATGGGACCTATGGATTCTTGTTTCCCCAGTGAGCCTAGAACACTCTGTAGGTGTTCAGGGTATTGATGGAAAGGAATGAATAATGAATGCATTAAGCTTTCTGTTCCCTGTGTTTACTTTGTATGATATTCATTCCTAAAATGATCACTTTGCACTCTAAGAATAAGAAACAGAACAAAAATTCACAGGAATATGAAGAAATGAGAGCAGCAACTATAGTTGTATTAGATATTTCTTAAATAGATATTTATCCTTTCAATCTTTTTATAGGTAATTATTCAAGATTTGTGTCTTCATGTACTTAGTAACTGGCACCACACACACAAAAACCCTGTCTTACACTTGACCAAACTGATACCCAGGAGACCATCAGTTACATTTGGCTGCATAGATTTCAGGGGAGATTTGAAAAATTTGGGATGAAGATATTTGTAAAGCACTACCAGACATTTAAACAGTTTTTATTGGGTCCATAAAACATTGTGTGTTACTCATTTAGTCCATCGACTTGGTGTGTACACAGGGGTTACCTGAGGTTTGTAAGGGAGAATGCCAACTAATGGTTACTGAATCTATCACCTGCAGAATAACTTTGGAAAATCGGCTTGTGCCACCATTTAAGACTCAAGAACATCATCTTTTCATAAGACATGGAATCTGATCTAACTGGTCATCTAAGGGCACCAGATATATCACTAAAAAAGTTCATATTTATCATCTAATGAAGGCAATGCTTTTATGTTCACTACCATAAACACAGACAGTAGTATTTTTCCAGGAATGATGAGAATACTGCTTGAAGTCATTTACATGTTTTGATTTGTTGGCTTCACACAAAGTATCCCTGACTTAAGACAAACTGCATTATTGCCTGTGGAAATTTACTGGACTAGTAGATAGATTGGACACATTTCTGTTATTAACTCTATGCAAAAAATGAGCTGATTAAATGCAATTCATTCAACAAATATTTAATTTATGAATACGACATATCAGCTACTTCAAAGCTAGTACACATAGTACCAGTTAATTTCCATATGATGATGTGTGCGACCTTCAAGAAGGCACTAAAGGCCTGGTGCAGTGGTACACAGCTGTAAACACAGCACTTTGGGAAGCTGAGGCACGCAGATCACTTGAGCTCAGGACTTAAAGATCAACCTGGGCAACATGGTAAAATCCTGTGTCTACAAAAACGAAAACTATATTATATATATATATATATATAGGCTAGCCATGTGGCACACACATGTAGTCCCAGCTACTCAGGAGGCTGAGGTAGGAGGGATCATTTGAGCCCAGGAGCCAAGATCGTGCCATTGTACTCCATCCTGGGCAACAAAGTGAGACCCTGACAAAAAAAAAAAAAAAAAAAAAAAAAGGCACTAAAATTTGTGTTTACATAAGTTCTTCATTTTTAATTTTCATATCCTGTTTCTTTTTAGCATATTAAGATCACATTGTTGAAAGGAGGGTGGCAGTGAAGAGAAGAAAACTTACTGCCTACTCAGCAAAATTTAAATTCTTAGTCCAATAAGGAGAGCCTGAGAGGTTCACAGCTGGCTCTGCTTACTGCAATTACAGAATGCAAACTAATACTTCAGTTAGAGCCTGCTTAAAAGTTTCCATGCCTGACCTGCAAATGCTTACTGAAACTAATAGCTACTTTACAACTGGAAAGGTCTCAAAGACCTAGATCAATAGCACAGCTGGTCTAGTCATTGTGGCCTCTCTACCAACATGTTAAAACCTAAATTGGCTAATTTCTCCCAGTCACTTTTATATAGCTTTTTATGTTCCCAAGTACCAGGAGAGAGACACTCCACTTTTTATTTTTTTACACAAGAACAGTTTTTAATTTTTAAGTGAAAAATGATGCTGTAAACAGAACTTAAAAATTCATGGTAATGGGAAGTTCAACTTTTAAAAATTTTTCAACATGTAGAAAAGCAGATGAAGAAAGCAAAAAGAAAGTAGTCACTTAACCCAGTTTGTGTATTTTTCTTACCTAGTTTGTTTTCAGTTTAGAACAGCATCTGCATACAAAACACATTCCCCAGGCAGCAATTCTTTATTGTTAATGATTAAAGTCTGTAAATGCCTAAAGCAATGCCTTTTGGTAATTAGCAACTTTAAAACTGGCCTCTATTGTCTGAGTGCAATGGTGGAGGAGTGGAAGAGGGGTAGAAGAAAATTATTTGTTTTGGTTAAGACCTATCCTGAGTAGTATCTTCTGATGTATAACTAACCTAATAGACATGAATAGGAAGTAGAGATTATGAACTGTATTAGGGGCTGAGGGTTCTAGCCATATTTGATGATTTTTGTTTAACTTATCCAGTCCACAAAGTTTGTAGCAAGTCACCATGAAATTGACAGCAGAAAGTGTATAGTATTAGGAATCTGAGGACATGATTCCAAAAATTTTTACTTGTTTACTCTGTGTGTCCTTGGTGTCAGCATATCTTAAGAACTTCATTGTTTTTGTAAGATTGTGCGTGTGTGTGTGTGTGTGTGTGTGTTTGTGTGTGTGTGTGTGTGTATACGTATGTATGTATGTCCATAGAATTTGGTCATCTATCTCACAGGCATATTGTGGAATATGTCAAAGTACGTCAGAATATACTGTGAATTTTAAAGCTATATAGCAATGTAAGATGTTATTATATTTTTAATAAAAGATTTTCAAAATCAATGTAGAATCTTCCTTCAGAACAACCTTATGAATAAGAATACAGTATGTTCTACTTTGCATCATTTCCAGTCCCTACATTAAACCTTCTGGCCTGAATTCAAAGGAGTGGTTCCTATTTTACATTGGCAAAGTTACTATTCCCTTTTAGAGGTAAGTGGGATTCCAGCATCCTGACCGTTCTTAGAAACAAGAGGCAGGAGAAGGCAGTGAAAATTTATCCCCAGAGCGGCACAATTTGGAGAAAACTGTTGAGCCCTTAACATTTGTTTTTTCACTCATAAAATAATACTTTGGTGGAAAGCCAGACTAGAAACAAAGGCTAGTTAATTTTAATGCTGAAAATGAAGGCAGATAGAAAGCAGATTTTTTTTCATTTGAAAATGTAATCATTAGAGATGGCCATTAATTTTTCCTCCTAAAATAACCTCCAGTAGTAGAACAGGGTACCATCCATGGCCTATTAGAAAGGGTTCTGAGAGAGTAAGTACAGGGAAGTGCTTGACAATGTAAGAAATGAAACAATTCCCAAATCACTTTTATAATTATCAACAAATAATAGAAGTGTGTGTGTTCATGTGCACATGCTAAGATGGAACATTATATGCATTTATCATATTTCTAATTATACTAAGATCTCACATAAAGCTTATTATGTGCCTTTATGAAAATTCAGATAGTTTTCATCCTCTAAGAGCCAAAACAACAAATCAAAATTAAGGAACTAGAGTTGCTAACCTCCAGGAAGCCATGTAGAGCCTACTGATGAATGGAGATGATGAGGCTGCAGAACGATGAGTAGAAAGAGTGTTGGCTTCCTATGGGTAATTCACAACAGTCAGCTTCTTTTTCTCCTTAAACTTGTACTTTACGCAGGTAGAAACAAGAACAGCAGAGTGAAGGTCACCCATGAGAACTTGGTATAATTTCATTACATAGGAATTTCCTATTGATCTTTATCCCCCCTAGCTTTACTGAGGTATAACTGATAAACAAGAATTGTATATAGTTAAGGGATACAATTTAATGTTTAAAAATAGATATATAATAAAATAATCACTACACTCAAACTAACATATCCATCACTTTTCATAGTTACCTTTATCCAAACCTTATATTGTTGCTGATATCAACCAAGTCTTTATATATCATAATTAGGAACAATAATGAGAGTAGGAATTATGAACACTGAGCCAACATGTTCCACAGGTCCACAGCTGTGTCTCCCAGAGTCAGATGGAGGATTCTCAGGGTAGTATACTCTGATAGTGCAGCTCAGGAGGATTTTTCTAGCAAATCTGCCTTAAGATCATGCTTCTGCTACTGAAATAGGAGTTTTATAGTCTCATTTGGATGAATTCCAGGGAGACGTAAAAAAAAAAAAAAAAAAAAAAACAGAATTGTATTGCTTTCTTGAACTTCCAAGGTAGTCATAAATACTTTACAAATAAGTATAAAATAAAAGAGAGATTGTTATATTTTACTTCATTTTTAGTTAGCATATTATACATCTCTTAAAATATATGCAGGGTCAAACAAATATTTCTCTAAAATAAAAACAAAACAAAAGCACAAATAAGAGAATGAGTAGGTGCCCAACTCCATTTCCAGGATATTTTGAAAATCATTAGCCCAAACTAGCACTTGTTAGGAGCAGACGTTATTTCCCAGATGCCCACTGCCTTCTCACCACTTTGCATAATCCTAACGCATGGCACATTAGTTTCAGATGAGCCAGATGCCAAATGAGAGATATTTTACGGTACAGAGAAATCACAATGGTGGAGTAATACAGAAACTTTTAGCCAAGGCACATTCTCTGGACTCTCAATCCTTTGTAGCTGCCACACCTCTTGCTAGAATGCAGTTCACACAGAAAACAGTTCTGACATCTGCCTCCCTTGTGGTCCCAATAAGAATTCTCGACATTGATATATGTTGTTCCACTCAGGACTAGAGCATGAGAATTCTCACCAGGGACACTTGATTAATTCTGTAAAAGCATATATTTATCAATAGACTATATAATAACAATTTCCAAAAATAATAGTGTAAGAAAATTTGTAATAAAAATGTAGCCAGAAAAAATAATGGTACAAGCTAGGACAAAAATTATCACATATGAAGGAGTGACTGATTGTTACCTGGAAAGTGAATTGGGATGACTCTATTTATTCCATGAGTATGAAGTAAACCCTGACTAAATGTCAGATAAGGCTACTGTCACCATGATTTAGCAGAGGGGGAAAAAAAGAGTATCCGTTCTCAACAATAGGAATAAAGGAAAGATATGCAATAACTTACAAAAGCCTGTTAAATCACTAAGATTAATACAGATATAGCTTTTCACTAAAAGTTAAAACTGGATGGTAGGATACAGCAATTTGGGGAGGAGGAGAATCCTTTGGCTAGGGTAGCCAGAAAGACCTCTGAATAAATACTTAATAATAATTGCGCTAAGAACTCAATAAAATGTCCAAGAGAAAATACTTTGAGGATAATGTTTAAGGCAAAGAGAAAAGCAAGTGTAAAAGCTCTATAAGGAAGACCTTTGGCATCTTGGAGGAAAAGAAAAACATGCTAGATTTTATGGGACCTAATAAAATTAGGGAAGGCTTAACAAGCAGGTAAGGCTCAGATCATCTAAGTCATTGTAGGCCAATGTGAAAAGCTCGGATTTATTTTGAAATGATGAGAAAATTAATGCAATGGGGTGTACATGTAGACATAAGTTTCGTGGCAGTTAAGATCTCTAAACTTTCTTTTCCCTCAAGAAGAATGAATAGGGCTCTTTGTAAGACGTTGGTCAGGGTGATGGGAAAAATCGTAGGAAAGACGCAAACCTTCTTGGAAAGCCAGAAGGTTTTGCAAAAGCTTTGGGAAAGGGTGATGACTGAAGGCAGCCTAATCCTCTTACCTTGAGCTAACAGCAAAGAACAGTTAACAAGGGAATGTGGAGGAGTTTATCTAAATAGCTTGTTTATTCCTGTTGTCCTAAAACTGACCTTTAATCATTTAGATTTGGGTGTAGGACTGCTCTCCACTTGGGGGTTGACAATGTTTATTACCCACAAATCATGTTTGCTCCAAGCCTGTGTCATTAAAGCTGTATTAAATAAATCTGGGTGTCTATGGCTTATTGGGGCTGCAGCTGCACTCTCATCAGTGGTACTAAGCCATGAGTTCCCTAGCCACACTAATGAGGCAAGCATATGTCTGCATAATTTTCGCATTCATTGCTTGGATGGAGTCTGTGGGACAGACTCGGCAGCTCTCGTTATAAGAAGACACATTTGAAAAAAATTCCAATTTTCTTCTTTCCATTAATCTGCATTCCTTTTTGCTGTCTTTTATTCCTTTTTCCTTCCCCCTGAACAAATCCTTCATATATCCTAGTTCTAAGTATGACAGAAAGAGAGACATAGACAGAGAGAGAGAGAGAGAGAAAGAGAACAAGAACCAGCTACAGAACTGTGATGTGTCAATTTAACTAGACTACAGTCCTCAATCAGACACCAATATAAATGTTCTTGTGGAGGTATTTTTATAAATATGAGTAAACTCCATAATGAGTTGACTTTAAGTAGGACAGAGTATTTTAGATAATCTTGGTGGGCCTGATTCAATCAGTTTAAAGGCCTTACTAGATTTGAAACATCTTAGGAAAATAATCTCTTTTTTCCTGAAAAAAAAGAGAAATTCCTCCTGTAGCAGAAGCCTCAGCTTACGGTTAAGAGTTCAAATCTGTCCTTCTTGACACCTGCCCTAAGGATTTCAGGCTTGCCAAGCCAGCCTCTGCAATTATGTATACTGTTTCCTCGTAATCTATCTCTTATGATGTATCTGGTTCTATTTTTCTGGTTGAATCCTAACTAAACAAGATATCACACCTCTTTTGAATAAAAATCTTAACACTAACTTATGCCAAACACCAAAGGGGTAAAGATAAAAATAATTCCTTTATTTCTGTGATCCATACAATATGGATTCAGTTACATGGAAGATGAAAGGAATAACAGTCTACTCAGGCATAGTGCTGCCAAATTCCATTGTTCTGGCCAAATGAAGTAATGGTAGGTGATGACGAAGAGAGGGGCAGAGTTAGAGAGCCCTCATCCATTTTGGATGTGTGGGCTACTGTAGCCTTGGATGCTCTTGCAGGATAGTTTGTCATAATGACCAGTGACATAAAAAATAAACATTTCAACACTATAACCTCACAGGTAAGAATTTACCTTTAAGAAACAATCAGATATGAATTCAAAAACTGATGTAAATGGATTTTTCTCAATAAAATTTGTAATCGAACCACAGATAATTAAACTAACTAAATGCCCAATATTAATGTGAATTAAAGAAATTTATGGTAATTTATGTGATTAAACTCTATAAGCCATTTTAACAGGTATTGTATAAGACCTCAAATACTCAGATAACAAAGACAAAAATTGACAAATAGAATTATATTAAGCTACAAAGCTTCTGCATAGCAAAGGAGACAATCAACAAAACGAAAGGATAACCTACAAAATGGGAGAGATATTTTCAAACTATTTATCCAATGAGGAATTAATAACCAGAATAGATGAGAAACTCAACTCAATAGCAAAAAAGAAAACAAATAATCTGACCTAAAAATGGGCAAAAGATAGGAATAGAAATTTCTCAAAAGAAGACATTAAAGTGGCTAATATGTAAATGAAGATACTCAACATCACTAATGATCAGAGAAATGCAAATCAAAACCCCAGTGAGATATCATTTCATCCCAGTTAAAATCGTTATTATCCAGAAGACTGAAAATAGCAAATGCTGACCTGACAATGATGTTGGTGGAGATATAAATTAGTGTAAGTGCAGCCACTATGGAAACCAATATGCAAACAGTATGGAGAGTCCTCAAAAAAACAGAAATAGAACTACCGTAAGATCTAGCATGAACTACCATCAGTTCTAGCTGAGTATATACCCAAGAGAATGGAAATTAGCATATTAAAGAGATATCTGTGCTCTCATGTTTATTGTAGGAGTATTCACGATAGCTAAGATATGAAATCAACCTAAGTGACCATCAATGAACATGAGAGTACAGATATCTAAACACAAGAATTGCTGTAAATGACAAGGTTGTATTATTTTTTATGGCGGAATAATATTCCCTTGTGTATATAAACCACATTTTCTGTGAAGAAACATTTGCAGCAACATGGGTGGAACTGGAGGGCAAATAAGCCAGGCACTGAAAGACAAATATTGCATGGTCTCACTCTTACGTAGGTGCTAAAAAATTGATCTCATGGAGGTAGTGAATACTCTCTGGTGGCTACCAGAGGTTTGAAAGGGTAGTACGAGAGGTGAGAATGAAGAGGCAAATTGGTCAAGGGGTATAAAAATACAGTTACATAGAAAAAGTAAGTGCCACTATTCAATAGCACAGCAGGGAGGCTACAGTTAACAATAATTTATTTATTCATTGCAAAAATAGCTAGAAGGTAAGATTTGGAAAGTTCTTAACACAAAGGAATGCTTTCACCCTTGTTTTATCCTTTTTTATGTATACAGGTCTGTCTTCTAATTTCCCATATTTAAGAGCAGTGGTTGTCACAATGATTTCCTGGAGGTATCTCAGAGGTGCTTCTAGGACTGCTGAATACAGAAAAGGAGTAGTATCATCAACACAACTATCTTCATTTATTGTTATTTTTTTCTTCTCTTATTAAAATTACAATCATTCAAGATATTTCATTTTAAAAATAGCTTCTGCTAACTTAAAAATGGTTTGAGCCAGGCATGGTGGCTGATACTTGTAATCTCAGCACTTTGGGAGGCTGAGGTGGACAGATCACTTGAGGTCAGGTGTTCGAGACCAGCCTGGCCAAAACAGTGAAACCCTGTCTCTACTAAAAATACAAAAATTAGCTGGCCATGGTGGCAGGTGCTTGTAATTCCAGCTACTTAGAAGGCTGATGCAGGAGAATCACTTGAACCCAGGAGGCAGAGGTTGCAGAGAGCTAAGATCACACCACAGCACTCTAGCCTAGGCAACAGAGTGAGACCATCTAAAAAAAAATTTTGAAAATAACTACACTAGATTTTGCTTTACTAGGCAATTTTTGTACCTGGTATTGATGGACTATGACATTAATAACTAAGTATATTAAAAAACAAACAAAAACATAAAATGTGAGCTTAATATCATTGGCTATAAAAATTAAGCTTGCTCTCTTTATCCTCTTTCAAAGCTATTACTTTCCATGACTTTGCATAACTGCATTGACATATATAATATTTACATATCTACAATATTCTCCTGGAGAAGATGATCGGAATTGAAACCTTTTAACTTTCAGGTGGAGTACAGGGACAAGAGCAGGAGATCAGCTACATATCTTGGAAGCAGTGTTTCTTCTAGGTCAGTATCATATCATTTACCAGTTAAAAAAAATAAAAACTAAAAATAAATAAAAGTTCTATAACAGAGAGAGGAAACGGACTCTCCTTGCTGTCTCCTATCTACATGTCCTTTTAGCGTTAATACGTTCCAGAGGAAGGAGAAAAATAGCTTTGCAGGTGTGTGCAAATGTGTGTAGTTAGCATTTCAAGAACAAAAACCAGCTGCCTGTCACAGCTGTGTTGATATTTGCTTCAGATTCTGCCTTCAAATTACAGAAGACTTGAGTAAGGGCACGTCCGTGACTCAGTCCTCAACCCTTGCCAAAGTAGTAGTTTTCTAGATATAAAACTACAGGGAAAGAAAAATAGAAAGTCAGAAAAGAGAAGAGGAAGAAAAACTGCATGTTCATAAATCTTGCACAAACCTGAATCTCAAAGGTGTGATAAAAAGATCAGAACCAAGGAGGGTTTAGGAAAGAGAAACACACATAAGTGAGGCAGTACCTAACATTTCAATGGACACATTTTTTTTCAGTCATATTAATTAAGTTCTGTGCACGGTGCTTGCTCATAAATAAAACCAGATGCTTACACTATAGCTCAATCATTACCCTGTATTTGCTCACATCCCCTCTTGTATCACTTTCAGTAAATTGGCTTTTTGCCTAAATGGCAAAGGAGGAAAGGGAAAAGAAGAAGAAAGAGAAAAAGAAAAGTTCTGGGGCTTTAGCCTTGTTCTCCTATTGATGAGTCGTTGTTGATAAGTGACAAATACATTTTTGCTTTCATGACATCTCTACGGAAAGTTAAGAACTGTAGTTTTCTTCAGGCAGTTGAAATTCTTAAAGGAATGTTATTCATCATGCTATTAATTTATCAGCCCTCACGCTTTCAAAATTGTCACCTATATATAAATAAGACTTAAAACCCACCCTCTGCCACATAGACACACACAAACACACACACACAGCTATATGTGTATGAATTTCTAAAAAAAATGTGTTGATACATATGGAGAAAATAGTTTCACAGAATCAAAGTCATCTGGTTTACCTCCTTTAAGTGCATTTCCCAGTGTGTGTTCTGAAGTATACTTGTTCCATTACATGTGAAAAATTGAAGGGTTTAAATAAGTTGGGAAATGCTAGGTTACACAAAGGTAAACAGGTTTCTTTAGTGTGAAACTTTCAGAGTCTCTAACATGCTGATGCACAGTGCAAATATTCAAGAAGTCAACATACTCTAAAACATCTCTCAAAGCTAGTGGACCCAGAAACTTGCAAAATATCTTATGAGGGTAGTAATTTGCAGGCCATGCAATGAAAAATGCTAACATAAATCAGTCCCAAGTGTTCATCCAGTCTTTGGTTAACTTTTCCCTATGTTAACAAAATCGGTACTTTCCAAAAGAATTCATTCTGTCCTACAAAAGATCTAAGTCAAAAAGTCAAAACGAGATTTCTTTATTACACTGAACCATAATCTATTTCTCGGTAGCTTCCACTATTTCGGTATTGCTCTTTTTTTTTTTTTTTTTTTCTTTTTGGTGCAATGGCACAATCTCTGTTCACTGCAACTTCTGCCTCCCAGGTTCAAGTCATTTTCCTGCTTTGGTCTCCTGAGTAGCTGGGATTACAGGCACCACCACACCCAGCTAATATTTGTATTGTTAGTAGAGATAGGGTTTCACCATGTTGCTCAGGTTGGTCTGGAACTCCTGACTTCGTGATCCACCCTCCTTGGCCTCCCAAAGTGCTAAGATAACAGGCATGAGCCACCGTCTGGCCCCACTGTTGCTCTTGATTTTGCACTTTGGAAGAACAAAAACAAGAGTAATGCAATTCCTTTTCTCTGCAATAGCTTTTTAGATATTTGAAAGCAACAATCATATTCTCACCAACTCTTTCATTTTGCAAGAAAACACATCTCTAGTTCTTAAATAAGTATGTCAAATTAATCCTCTCTACTTGTCAACATCTTATTTAAGATGTGGGGCTTCAAAATGATCACAGAAATGTAGAACTCTAGAAGTATCTGTGCTTCTGTAGATGTAGATTTAGATGTCAGGTTTTGGTTCTTTTTTTTTTTTTGAAGGCATGTCTCATCATTGATTCCAATTAATTTACTAAAACCTTTGAGTCCTCATAAATATTTTGGCTAAGTCAATTCTTTACAGTTCCATATCTATATGGTTGTTTGTGTATATATGAGTTTTTTGAGAAATACTAGGAAAACACTAGTCCATTAGATTTCATTTACCTTTCATGACAGAGACTGTGCCTATGATAAAATTGGTCATCTTTTCTCAGTTACCTTCTCTTATGAAGTTATCATATCTCAGCTTCATGCATAATTTATTACATTAAGAGAATGAAGAGTATTAGCCTGAAACTTACTACCTGTACTAGTGACCTCCTTCCAGCTTAATACCAATTCATTACTTGATACCAGGTAAATTATTTTACAAATCCACATAATACCAATAATAACACATTTATCTTGCTGGTCATGAATATCATAATATAAATGATACTGTCAAATGCCTTCTGAAATTAGGATATTTAATCTGTAGCAATTTCCTAATCCACAAACTCAAGCAACCCACTCATAGCTACAGGTAGCACAGTTCTTGTTAATTCACCATCTGTGGCATCAATAATTGTATCATCATGTAATTTAGTATGTTAGAATAAATAATGGGGAAACAGGACAATGCTAATGCCATCTGGTAGGGGTACAGCTTAGGATTTGAAGGAAGTAGGCTATTAACAGCTGGGAGATTACTTTGGATGAGGAGAGAGTGAGGGGGCCACTGAAGAAAAATTCACTATTGTCAAGATGGTGGACAACCAATACAAAATAACACTTCTTTCTTCTCTATAAAAAAATGGAAATAGAAAAAAATGATAGAATTTTATGATATTAAGATACTGTCATTTAATCTCTGGTCAAACACTGCAACTTAATATGAGAGGGGTAAAAATTTGCTCAACTTTTTATAACACCAGATGCCACAGTTGAAAAACATACAGAAACAGATCCTGGGCATTTAGTAGCTGTAATAAGATGATCTTGCTTAAAGAATAGCCGATTTTTACAAGCTATAGCTTATTTTCTTTTAAAAATTAAAAAGAGAAAAGGAAACTTGCCATTTGGCAAATTCAAGTGTCTTACAACTGATCTTCAAAATCCCCAACAATTTAATTGGAACACACACACAAAAAATAAAAACCTGAAATACTTGTTTGTCATCTTTAAGAACAAACATTACTTTCAAATCACTTTCCCTCTCCAACATCTAATCTGCCAGGTTTCAGCCCACAGTGAATTCTTGCAGCTGGATTAGGGTCCCCCAAGAAAGGGCGTTCAAAACAAAGATGCTGAGGGAGGCATTTCAGCCAAGGGAGGCATCTCAGCTGTGGAGGAGGATGGAAAATTTCTAAGCACATGGACTTCCCCCTCTCAGGCCTGGAAATGCCATTTGAAAGGCTTCTTCACCCATCTGTTCTATTCACACTTGCCGAGGAGTCAGACCTTCTAAAAACAACAAAACTACATTCTACAAAATAGTCCTTGAGGAAACACAGTATCTTTCCTGGTGACAAGTATCCTCAAAAACAAAGAAAAAAATGGAGAGATAGAATAAACAAATCAACTTTTTAAAATATTTTACTTTAAGTTTTGGGATACACGTGCAGAATGTGCAGGTTTGTTACATAGGTACACAGGTGCCATGGTGGTTTGCTGCATCTATCAACCTGTCATCCAGGTTTTAAGCCCCACATGCATTAGGTATCTGTCCTAATGCTCTCCCTCTCCTTGCCCCCCACCCACCAACAGGCCTTGTTGTGTGATGTTTCCCTCCCTGTGTCCACGTGTTCTCACTATTCAGCTCCCACTTACGTGTGAGAACATGTGGTGTTTAGTTTTCTGTTCCTGTGTTAGTTTGCTGAGAATGATGGCTTCCAGTTTCATCTGTGTTCCCTTGCAAAGGACATGGAGGACCCTTATTTTAAAATACATTTTAAAAGAAATGAACTATACTACAGAGTAATAACTTTAGCTCACATTGATTGAGATCTTTCTCCATGCTTAGCACTGTTCTCTATGAATTAAGTAATATTATATCCCTAATTTATACAAATGTGAATTGAGGATAGAAAAGTTACTACCTTGTCTAAGAACATATTGCTGTGTTTATGTGTATATCAGTATATATATATATATGTGTGTGTGTGTATACATGTATGCATATACACATACATATCTCCATATATATATCTTTACTGAGGTTTAATTGATGACCAAAAAACTGTACACATAATAGTTTGATTAATTTTGTCATATGCCTTTCCCTATGAACACACACAACAATCAAGATAATAAATATATCCAATGTCCCTAAAAGTTTCCGTGTGCCACTTTCGAATTCATCTTTCTTCCTTAGTTCATACTGAGACAACCGTTGATCTGCTTTCTATCCAATAGGTTAGCTTCAGTCTTTATAAAACTTCATATGAAAATAAAAATACAGTATATACTTTTTTATCTGGCTTCTTTCACTCAGCGAAACTACTTCAGGATTCCATCATGTTGTGGCACATATCAATGGCTGAGTCCTTTGAATTGTTGAGGAGTATTCCATTTTAGGACAATATCACAGTTTGTTTTGTTGTATATTTGTTGAGGGCCATTTGTTCCCAGTTTTTAGCTATTACAAATGAATTTGCTAAAAACATTAAGATACAAGTCTTTAATTTCTCTAATGATGTTAAGCATTTTTAATGTATTTATTTATTATCTACATATCATGTTTGGTGAAGTGTCTATTCAATATTTTTGGTTGTAAAATTGAATTTTCTTACTGAGTTTTAAGAATTATTTAAATATTCTAGATACATGTCTTTGGTTAAGTATATATTTTACAAATATTTTCTCTCAGTCTATGACTGCCTTTTTATTTTTTTTAAGTATTTTTTTTTTTTTTGAGTTCTGCTATTGTCACCCAGGTTGGAGTGCAATGGTGTGATCCCAGCTCACTGCAACCTCCGCCTCCTGGGTTCAAGTGATTCTCCTGCCTCAGCCTCCTGAGTAGCTGGGATTACAGGTGCCCATCACCATGCCTGGTTAATTTTTGTATTTTTAATAAAGATGGGGTTTCACCAGGTCAGCCAGGCTGGGGTCGAACACCTGACCTAAGGTGATCCACCTGTCTAGGTCTCCCAAAGTGCTGAAATTACAGGTGTGAGCCACTGTGCCTGGCCAAAAGTGTCTTTTGAAGAATAACCACTTTTAATTTTTATGGGGCACACTTTGTTGATCTATTTATCTTATTGTTCATGTATTTCATTTTCTATTTAAGACATATTTTTCAAATCCAAAGTTACTAAGATTTCCCAGTTTTCTAAAAGAAATTTCAAAATTGTAGCTTCTATACATAGGTCTACAATCTATTGAGTTTTTTTTTTTTTTAATATCAATGTTTCCATCACCATTTACTGAAAAATTCTTTCTCCGTTAAACTTCCTTAGTTCCTCAGTTGGCCATATATGCAGGGACTTTATCTGGACTGTACTCTAATGTTCTAAGCAACAATACTGCATTGTACTCTAAGGCCACTAGTGCAGCAGTGAGGTTACTGAATTAACGCTTAATTAGAGCCCTCCACCCCCGCCTATAGCTTAGTTTCTAAATGCCTTATTTATTATCACTGATCAATTTAGGAAATGAAAGAATCTGCCTTATATAACTATGGTATTCAAAAGAAGATCACGGTCTGAGAAAATTGCGTCTTGAATAATTTGCAAGTAAGCTAGCCTAGTCTCGAGGATCTGGTGAAGCCATCACCCATGACACAGACTGATAAGAGAGCTGACATCAGTAGGAACATCCAGCCTTGTTGTATCTTTGGAAGATGGTCAGGGGAAAAAAAGATCATAGAATCTCAGCATTGGGAGAGATACTACCGGGCCTGTAGTTCAGCTGTTTGATACTAGGATTGTTTTTTATCATGTAAAATACCTTTGCTCAGTCATCAAGTTTTGATTGGACCTCTTCAGAGAGGCCAATATCACTCCCTCCACTCCTCCAGGCAACGCATTTATCTATGGAGAGTCCTAACTGCTTTAAAGCTTGTTCTCACATTGTGCAGTTTCTAAGATTCTGAATCTTTCATGCATTCATCCACATATTGTGTCCCTTCATGGATTCCAGCTACCTGGGTACCAGGCATGTAAAAACACTCTCAGGCACTGCCCCAATCTTCCCATCTCACTCCACTCAGTATCGTGAGTAGAAACTAAGGGAACTAAGTTCACTACTGGCCTCTTCTTTACATTATAGAATTGTATGCCCCCTACCATCTTGCTCTCCATCTTTAGAAGCTCTCTTTTTTCAATATCCCTCTTAAATGGATAGGCCCCAAAAAGACACAATTCTCCAAGAACCTATCTATGAGAAGCACATTGTGAAAGTGAAATGCCATGTTCACTAGGCCTCCCAATGCCTTTTCCTTCCTTCAGCAGTTGAAGTGAGATGCCCATCTTTCTTGTTCTCTGAGCAACAGGTCTCTCTCAAACAGAAGACCCCCTCCCCCCATCTTTCTGAATAGAAACAGGGAAGTGTGGCTGGGTGTGCTGGCTCACGCCTGTAATCCCGGCACTTTGGGAGGTCAAGGCAGGTGGATCACTAGGTCAAGAGTTCAAGACCAGCCTGACCAAGATACTGAAACCCCATCTCTACTCAAAATACAAAAATCAGCTGGGCGTGGTGGCGGGTGCCTGTAATCCCAGCTACCAGAGGCAGAGGTAGGGAATTGCTTGAATCTGGGAGGCAGAGGTTGTAGTGAGCTGAGATCACACCGCTGCACTTCATCTGGGGTGACAGAACAAAACTGTCTCAAGAAAAAAAAAAAGAAAGAAAAAGGAAAGTGTAACATGGGCATCAGATATTAAGGAGACCACTGACCCCTGTGCCCACAAACAACTTTTAATAGTGCATTTTGCAGCTGGGAATAATTACCAGATGTACATAATATAGAGTTTCACATTCAGTAGTCTCCTTATTACGTATTCAAATTGGTTTTCATTTGGATAAAAACTTCTTTTTTTGCGGGGGGTGGGGATGGAGTCTCACTATATCGCCAGGGTGGAGTACAGTGGTGAGATCTCAGCTCACTGCAACCTCTGCCTCCCAGGTTCACGCAATTCTTCTGCCTCAGCCTCCAGAGTAGCTGGGACTACAGGTGCCCACCACCATGTCCAGCAAATCTTTTGTATTTTTAGTAGAGGCATGGTTTCACGATGTTGACCAGGATGGTCTCGATCTCCTGACCTTGTTATCCAACCGCCTTGGCCTCCCAGAGTGCTAAGATCAAGTTGTGAGCCACCACACCCAGGCTGGATAAAAACTTCTAAAAATTTCCCACATTGATTTTTTTCTGCCAAAAAGTGACATTATATTTAATTTATAAAACTCAGTTTGAAAAACTGAAATTCACATTAGTGCATTTTCAATTTTACCCCTTTTACTTAAAAAATAATAAGCATAACAAAAATCTTTTAAAGCCATTATAACAAGAATCTTTAGATATATTAAACGAAATGTGAAAAAAAAAATTGGGAATGAAATTCTATGCAGAGTGCTATTTTTTTTCCTTTTTCTAGTTTTGCTGAATACCAGAAAGTCCAGTACTTAGAAATGTAAGGTATCTAGTAATTACATTTCAAGAGTCAGGCAATGGACATAGTTACATTTTACAAAACGATCATATTCTCTTGAAGGAAGTCAAAGATTATTATGTCGGCCTTGAGGCAAGAACAAACAAAATAGATTCAGGATCCCAAAAAAGAATACGGAATACAATATCATTCTCAATTTTACTCTCCTGGCTCTTCTGATTTATATGTTTAGTGGATAATTAAAGTAAGATTTTATAGCAATTCCATGGAATGCAGCTCTAAAGAGAGCCTCTTTTTCCTTCTTGGCACATACTATGCTTTATAATTGGGATTTACTTGTGTGTTTACCTGTACTATGGACTGTTAGTGTCCACCCAAAATTCGTATATTGAAGGCCTAACTTCAGTGTGGCTGTATTAGAAGACAGGGATGCTAAGGAAGTACTTAAGGTTAAACGAGGTCATTAGGGTGGGGTCTTTTAGGATGGGGCTGTGATATGATAGGATTAGTAGTATCCTTATAAGAAGAGACACTTCTCTGTCTCTCTTTGCCTGTTACGGAAAGTTCATGTGAGAGACATAGTGAGAAGATGACCACCTTTAAGCCAGGAAGATAGCCTCACCAGAAACTAAATTAGCTGGAACCTTGATCCCAGATTTTTAACTTCTGGAACTGTGAAAAAAATAAATGTCTGTTTATGTCATCCAGACTGTGGTATTTGTCCTGGCAGCTCAAGCTAATACAACTTGTTCAGTGGCTGTCCCCCTGATTGAGCCCATAGGCAGTTCCCCTGAGGGCAGTTACTGCCTTCATTTGGTTCACCACTATATTCTCAAGTACTCAACACAGGGTTCACATAGCAAGGGCTCAGTAAACATTCATGGACAAATATGTAGTTTTAAACTAGATTGTTCTCAAATGAATTTTGGAAAACTTTTAAATATTTTCACTGCATTCAGAATGTTTGATACTTGGACTCTTCTGAAAAGCCAAATCTACAGGGAACATAATTTCAAGAAGTCATGACGATAATCTGGATTGATCCATTCATCACCAGTCAAACTATGATTAAGCTTCTGGCAGCCTGGATAGCTCAGTGAGAAATGATGGAGACTTTTTCTCAGCTGCAGTTGACTGGGATGTCTTTAACATACCAGTAGTCTATTTCCATAAATGCAAAGAGCTGGACTAGAAAAGCACACGCAGCCGCTCTGGGCCTCCCCACATACTCTGCCTAGGGAACGTCCTCAAATCCACACTACCCAGACTCTGCTGTGTTTTACAAAGGATACACTTCCCAAGCCTCAACTGTTCAAACTGACCCTCCCCCTTCACCATAGACTAGAAACATGCTTTTGGAAAATGTGACCTCATTCCAGGGTAACTTGGCTTCATTTACAGCAGAGAGGACCAATGAAACAGCTGCCAACCTTTCAGACATGGGAGGAGTGGAAGGGGGAACTGGAGCAGAAGGAGATGGACTTGCAAAGGGGATGTCTGTACTACCTCCAAATCAACTTAAAAAATGTAGCAGGCCTAACTTTAAGTATCTTCTTACCCTGATGCTTTTTACATAATGATGGATAGTTTAGAGTCTTGCTACTTAAACTGTGACTATTCGACCAGAAGCAAAAAGAACTTGTTAGAAATGCGAATCTCAAACGAGATCAGACCTACTGAATTAAAACTGCATTTTTACAAAACCGCCCAGCTGATTTGTATGAATAGGAAAGCCTGAGAAGCACAGCTTTTCATTGTTAGGAGTAAGAACCATGGAGGACTAAGTTCCAGGGGTATATCTGAACCCCACTGGTTCTGATTCCTTGTCATGTCTGGAATGAATTTATGTGCTCCTTCTCATAACTGGGTTCTATGATCTACCTTCCACCAGTGCTATTCCTTTCCCTGGATCCCTGGCAACCCACATCACTCCTCCATCTGAAGCAGGTAATCCTTTGACAGTTTCCTATAGGTTTCTATTTGGGTTAATGGTGTGGATGCTGAGGGGAAAGAAAAACAGGATCCTCCTGCAGAAAGAAGTGTAGGGCAAACACATGATGTGGTCAGACCTTTGTTTTAGACAGCTTTGCATTCATCTATATTTCAATAAAAGCCCAAATTTCAGCTACTAAGAGCATTTTTTCATTGAAACATGTGAGTGAAAGGAAAGAGGAGGGAATAGGGAATGTCTTCAGCAGAAGGAATGTATTTTCAGAGTGTAAGGAAGATGGGTGAGGGTTTCTTCCTGAGTTTCTCTTCTTTCTTCCCTCTTTTTCAATCACTCCCCAAACTAAGGCATAGTTGACCTTCAACTTGAAGAAACCAATAATGAGAAAAAAATTCTGGCTCTATTTGTGTAAGATGGAACTATTAGAGACAGAGAAACAACTGGAGCAGATCAGAAACAGGATTGAAAGGACCTTTTCTGCACCGAAAAAAAGAGTGTAAGGAAGAGCATGGAAAATTTCAATATCCCCTCAGACATATTCCTCAACACATATCCCTCAGGGGCTAGAAAAATGCTTATACATAGATTTTAATCCGTATCTATTAATTGGCTTGTCGAATTCCTAGTTCTTTTTCAATAAGATGGGCGAAAGCTACCCTCTCTTGTGTAAGGAGCATTTATCAAGTTTCCTAGAGATCAGTTTATTCACCTCACAGTGAAGATGCCAGGTACTGATGGCACCCCTCCCTGCCCCCAAGGAATAAAAGTATGCCCTAAAACAAGGCAAAAACTATGGGAGCCATAGGAAGTACGATGGGTTAAACTCCTGAAGTTTCAAACATGGGTCAAAGTTATAAAATGGAATGGGGAGTAAATGGTCCCAGGAATGCCAAAAACAACTTGGTAACAGAGTGGGAGTGAGGAGATGTCCAGGAATGGAAAGGGTGAAATGTTATATCAACTTAAAAGGGTAAAAAGACATAATTGCCTTGACAGCTTCAACATTACTGGCAGCGGTGGATAGAAGGGTGCCCTGCTTTGCTGATGCAGACAGCAAGTTATAGAGAGGATGTAAAACAGTCAGCAAAATTTAACCGTCGCTTGAGCTACTGCTGTTATTTTAACCCTGTGCAAAAGGTCGCAGTGTTCTATCCCTGATAATAAAAGGATGCTGGGAAAAGACCAGAGAAGGCGCACACACAAAGGAAACTCACTAAACAAAGGCCAGATTTAGTTCAGGGAAAAACAACTCATTTTTGCTGAAGAGACTTTACAGTGACACACAATGGTTTCCTTCTTGCCCTGCTATCCTTTTATCTTAGCAGATTGGGGAGGGAGGGCATTCTTATTAGCTACCAACATTGCACATTCAGTTGTTAAAGCTCTGCTTTGATAATTCCCTTTCTCAATCATTTTCTGATACGCAGGACTTCATTCGGACAAAGACCGGGCTACACAGAGGATGTAGGCTCAGACAGGCAGTCCCTGCTTCATGGAAATTTGCAAGGCTGCAGTAGCTTCCTACCCTATACTTCTATAACCCCGTGGCCATTCCCCTATTTATCCCAACCGTGGCCATAATAACTGTAATGATCTGTCTTCGTGTCTGTCTCTTCCCTACTGATGGTGAGTTCCTTGAGTAGCAGATCTGTGTTTTAATAGCTGATGGAGAATGTAGGTGCTCAGTATGTGTTTGGCAACTGTATTCCAGAAAGATAGTCTCATGAGTAGGAAACTCCCAGCACAGCTGCACCAAGATGTATCAAAAGCACAAAATTGTCATACAACACTGGAGCGTGGAAAGTTGGAAAGGTCACTGGTTTTAGTCATGGGGATCCTTTTCCTTCCTGCATCTCCAGCCATAGTGTCATGCTGAAAGAAGCAAAGAGCAAGGGAATGAGAAAACCCTGAACTACCAGAATTGGAAAAAGTGACATTTTCCTATTTGTCATTATCCTTACTTCACTGCTGTCCTCCACCTCCAGCATCATTCACCTTCACTGCCTCTGCCACCCACCCTTCCAACACTTGCCACCAATTCCAACTAATGCTGGCCTCCTCATCCTGGTAGCATCTTTAGGATAAGAAACACTGAATGTTGGCTGGGAACAAAAACAAACACATTCTTGACCTTTTTTTTAGCCTCCTGCAAGAACCCTAATCACTCTCCACAGTGTCTTCTTGTTCACAAGTCTGACTAACTTCTTGTTTTTTACACTTTGGCAATGAGATTCCTGCTCATAATCTGAAATTCTGCAAAGTCACAGGGTGTCATATGAATGAAGTAAGTTACACTGGGAAACTCTAATGGGTCTAGTTCCAGTTTTAGGAGAAGAGAGAGGAAATTTTCACAGGTATTTCGCTTTCACCAACCTGAATAACTTTCTTCTAAAAATGGCTTTATCTAAGACACTTAATTAAGAATTTAGAACATTTTAATGAAAACATTTTTCTTAAGACTAATCCAATGCCTGAAAAGTACCCGGGTTTTGTAACAAATAGCTGAAAACATTGAAAACATGAAGCAGATGAAGCACCCAATTTGTTGAAATTCACTGCTTTGGAGGTCCCTAAAATGCCTGGATGTCAAGGGAAAAGGTAGTGATTATAGAAAAATACAGTATTTGCCACTATTAATGAAATATTTGGCTAAATCCTAATGCAAAGCATCTATTTGGAAACTGGGCTGGAGATTTGTAAGGAAGCTTACAAGGCATTTAGCATCTAAGTCCGCCAACTTTCTGGAGGTTACAAGTGAACAGAAAATCTGTTTAAGTTCACATATTCATTTTCTGGGAATTAGAAGAATGATGGATGCCAAGTCAGACTTAAGAGAAAAAAATTGATATTTTAAGTAGTCAGTGACTCCTGGAAGTAGTTTCCTCTCAATTCCTCTAATTCTAACTTTATATTTTTCCATAGTTATCACTGCTTTCAGTCAAGCACTCTGTTTTTATGTAAGGGGATGATGTACTGTATCTTAGTCACAATGGCCCGATGTAGCCTATGATCTCTATTTACTCAAATGAAGTTTATCTCCAAGGGAAAAACAAAGATTTCACATCAAACTATAATTTGGTGCTATCTTGTTCCACTGTCCCATAAGTGGATGAAGATGCTTAAAAGAACTTCTGAGAATAAAAAACTGATTATAAATCAAAATCTATGTACTAACAGGCTAAAAATACAGGGAAGGGGAGTATAGGAATGGCAGGAATCATTACGTGGTTTGTTTTGATTACCTTTATGGAACACTAAGAGCCTACTCTATTTTTTATTACTTTTTATTTGTACAAATTTATGGGGTACATGTACAATTTTTTTATGTGTACACTGCTGAGTGCTACAGTCAGGGCTTTTACGCTAGTCCATCACTCAGATAATGTGTGCTACACTCATTTACTAATTTCTCATCTTGCTTCATTCTTTACTGAAGGGCTCTAAGACATTCCCATTGTTTCTGACTATAGAGGAATATACAAAGTACGATTGAGCTGGAATTAAAAACAAAACTAAAACACCTTCTTCCTCCTCTTCTTTCTCCTTACTTGCCCCACAATTGCCTGAGAATCCCTCCTTCACTTTTTTCCCCTGGACCTTAGGAGAGCATTTAAATCCTGTCCTGTGTTTGAGAATTCACTCCATAGGAATCCCAAGGGAGAGAAAATGGACACTCATAAAAACACACATTCCATTGAAAGATTGATGCCAGGAGCTATAGGTGAATTTTATTTCGTGCAATATGGTTCTGTTTTAAATGCAAACCCTCATATGAAGGTGAAAGTGATAAAAATGACTCAAGGAAGGGTCCAGAATTACAAATACTGGCAGCTAGATCACAGAAAAGTAGGTTCAACCACAAACTTCAGAGTTAAAAACAGGTTACCCAGTGAGTGTTCACCAAAGCCTCCTACTGCACTGCTGCAAAGGCTTAAATCGTAAACCTTTTAGAGTTCACTTCCGCCATGTCCTGTAGATGATTTCTTACTCTTCATTCACCTGCCAGTGTCCTGCTAAGGACACTCGTATCCTTTAGTCTTGCCTCCTTCTAATTCACTAGGCAAACTGGTGCCAGATACCATGTACTGTCCTAAGAAGTCTTTAAAGGTTTCGGATTGCCTTCAAAAGAAAGAGATTATGATGGAACAGAAAGACCAGATGCTAGGATCCACGCAAACCTGAATTCAAATCCTAGTGGACTACTAAATGACTTTGAAAAAGTTCCTCAATCTGTCCAGGCTTTTGTTTTTTCCTCAGTATAACACAAAACACAACTATTATTTGTGTTTGTGAGAATTATATGAGAAAAGTATATCAAATGCCTGGCATATATTAGGCACTTAATAAATGGTAGTTGGGTTTTCTTTCTCCTCAAAGTCCTCTGTGATACGCTAACTTACTTTTCCAATCTCAGCTTACCTCTACCCTTCAACAAGCAAAAATCAAAGAGAATTAAATTCTTTCCTCTAAAATTCTCCCCTAGTTTTCTTAATCTTTCATCACAGTCACTTTATATCTATTGTGTTCATATGGCGTCCATCCTTCAAAATTAAACTGTAATACTAACTCTTTGCTCTCAAACCCTTCCTTATTTGCTTCATCCCTAATCTTTTCCCCTGCAGCCATGGATCCTTATAATTATCTGACTTCTGGCATCTCCTAATTCTGTGCTCTATATCATCAACCAATGGATATGACAAATCCCCTCCTAACACAATTCTTGATGCAAGCATCATTTATTTAATTATCTATTCTCCAAGTTCCTTGCACAGAATAGCCCCATCGAACAAATTCATATTGAATAAATAAATAATTTCTCACTCTTAAGAACTAGCTCTAAAAACTAAAACAGCAGCCCATACATTACCCACTGCTCTATCACTAAATGTAGAATATTCACACTTGTAAGTTATGGACTTCATAGGTGTCCAGTGAATACTTACTGATTAATAATAAGCCTGCCACTACTATTAAATGTAAGCATTGCATTTTGAAGTCAACCCAGACTTCCTTTGTTGGAATCCCAGCTTTCCTTCTAACTGGTGATATAACCTTGGGCAAGTTACTCAGTCTCTCTGTGGCATGGTTTTATCCTCTGTAAAATGGAGTTAATAATAGTATCTTGCACTGATGAAAGAACTTTATCACCCACCTATACGATCTCACATTTACAAACTCCACACCCTAACCACCACCAAGAACTTGAACAGGAAACAAGAGCCTGACATAATGAACTGGTGGGAAAAGAATACCAGAGCGGGATAATATCAGAATTGGGAGTAAGAATGTGGAGCAGACAGTAGTTGAGAAGCCATGAGAAAATTCTATTGAATAATTTTGTTTATGATTAGCTCTGAGCTTTCATTATTAAGACTTCAATCATTCAGAGAGTTATATAAAGCTATTCTTCTATTAAGCCCATGTATTTGGGCCCAAACCATATACCCCAATAAGTGGCCCCTGAGATTTTGTTTAAATTTAGGAGTTCTGTTTTTACAAATGGCTTCATAATCTATGAAAATGGTGCCATGGGATGAGTGCAACTACTGGCAAACGGTAAGCTGCTTCCAGTTAGTTAGTGCTGGATAGTCTGCAGATAGCAAGGGCTGTGGATTATTAAAATGTAATCAGTAATCTGATATGAAGAAACAATATTAATCATTTCCATGGCTGAGCACAGCATCCTACTTGTCAGCATTCCGCAGGCAAAAGCAAATATTCTTGGGAAAAAGGCATCTTGCTAAAGTTTTGCTCTGGTCAATACATTTGGCTACTGCATTACAGACAGTACTAATGGTTCCCTTTAAATAGGACAACCACATCAGACACTGCTTAGTACAAAAGTTATTTTTAAAAATCCTATCTGCAGTTGGTTTCAGACTTCCATGTTTTTTAAGTTTAAAGGCTTCCCTTTGCATGATTAATGTGTTCTTAAATACCAGTTATGTGCTTTGTTAGAGACTCAAATAACAGTGCTCCAATACAATTTCCACCCATGATGTTCTTTGACACATATAAATGTGACGGTCTCCTCACACGCATTGTGGTGGTGGTTGTAATCATACTGTTTATCCTTGGAGGGAATGAAGCCTGTATGGAGACCATTAGAGACTTCTGAGCTGCCTCTGGAACTTAAGCTGTTACCTCAGGATACACAGAAAAAGGATTGGGAGGAGAGAGGCAGAGGCTTTAAAAAGAGCAGTCATGGCCGGATCGGTGGCTCAAGCCCGTAATCCTAGCACTTTGGGAGGCCAAGGCGGGTGGATCACGAGGTCAAGAGATCGAGACCATCCTGGTCAACATGGTGAAACCCTGTCTCTACTAAAAATACAAAAAATTAGCTGGGCATGGTGGCGCGTGCCTGTAATCCCAGCTATTCAGAAGGCTGAGGCAGGAGAATTGCCTGAACCCAGGAGGCGGAGGTTGTGGTGAGCCGAGATCACGCCATTGCACTCCAGCCTGGGTAAAAAGAGCAAAATCCCATCTCAAAAAAAAAAAAAAAAAAAAAAAAAAGCAGTTCTGCAAGAAATGAATTTGAGGGGCCTCCTTGCTCTTTTCATCATGAGTTAGATTTGAGAATGTTTATACTTAACTACATATCTATGTAAGCATTTAAATTTCTTTCTTTCTTTCTTTCTTTTTTTTTTTTTGAGACAGTGTCTTGCTCTGTTACCCAGGCTAGAGAATAGTAGAGCAATCATAGCTCACTGTAGTCTTGACCTCCCAGGATCAAGTGATCCTCCTGCCTCCACCTCCCAAGTAACTGTGACTACAGCCACACACCACCACACCTAACTTTTTAAAATTTTCGGCTGGATGTGGTGGCTCAAGCCTGTAATCCCAGCACTTTTAGAGGCTGAGGCGGGTGGATCACGAGGTCAAGAGATCGAGACCATCCTGGTCAACATGGTGAAACCCCGTCTCTACTAAAAATACAAAAAATTAGCTGGGCATGGTGGTGTGTGCCTGTAATCCCAGCTACTCAGGAGACTGAGGCAGGAGAATTGCCTGAACCCGGGAGGCGGAGGTTGCAGTGAGCTGAGCTTGCGCCATTGTACTCCAGCCTGGGTAACAAAAGCGAAACTCCGTCTCAAAAAAAAAAGAAAATTTTCAGTAGAGAAGAGATCTTACTATGTGGCCCAGGATGAACTCCTGTTGCTCAGGTCTTGAACTTTTGAGCTCAAGTGATTCTCCCACTTTGGCCTTAGTCCTAAAGTGCTGGGATTATAGATGTGAGTCATTGCATCCAACCAGAATAAATATTCTTAATAAAAAAATTTTTGGCTACACTTGGGTAATTTTGTTTCTGATCCTTCCTAGAGAATGAGTCAACAAACAGGGCTGTCCTGGCAGGGCTAGACTGATAGTTGCTCAGTAAGTCTCATCAATGCATGAATCTTCTAAATCTGAAGGTTACAGGTTTAAGGAAGGGGATATTGTGTAACAACATATATGTAATTAACATCTGATGTATATTGCCAGTCTTTGTGCATTCACATACATGTTTATCTATTTAGCCTATTTTTATTGAGACAATGATATGCTGATAGGCACCAGGGACAAGTGGAGAGCAAAAATTGGTTTACCCCAGGCTTCACTGAAGTCACAGTCTAAATGTACATATTTATAATAACAAAGATGTCCATATCTGAAAAATATAAAATTTGAGTCATTCCATATAGTTTTGAAAATCCCTCCTAAATTAATATGGTATTTTAAGCATTTTCCTGGCAGAAGGAAGTAACAGGACATATCAGAGTCTATAAGGTAAGCTTTCTTGTTTTGTGTCAGCCAGTGTTCTGATATACAACAAAATAAAAATGTAAAGCTAGGCACAAACAGTAGACTGCAGGGGCTGTTCACCTAATTCTACCTTCTAGGTAAAGCTTGTTATTGTGTAAAGAGTTTGGGATCTTGGTTTCTGGTAGGGTAGCTCTCCATAATTGGAGGACTCGCTGCCTAAAAACTCCTTGTTCCAAAAGGCATGATGAACAAGGTCTCCAGGACAGCAGTGTCTTCACTGAAACAATAAGTCGCCCCAAGGCAATGATAGCATTTCGGAGTCTGTCTGGTTGTTCACCAAACTTGCTTCCCTATCATCCTGGGCAAAAAGTGAGACAATATTGTCCAGTCATTTTGCATTAATGTGGCCACAAGACTGAGTTATAAATCAGAATATGGTTGTAGGTGCTGCATGCCATTCCAAAGCCTGGCCCACAAAAACCTTCCATGGAATCCATGACCCACCCTCTCTTCCCTTGTCTATCAACTGGCTGTCCAATGTCAATACTCAGGAGGATTTTGAAGCTATTTGTTGAAGATGTCAGAGGAAGAGAACTCCTCCCCATCACCCAACACCTCTTCGACTTTATATGAAAAATAAACTTTTATTGTTTTAACCCACTGAGATTTAGGAGTTTCTCTTTTACAATAGTCAGTGTTATATTAATCAGTAACGATACAGAGATTTTTTTTTTCAGTACCCGCTCCTATAGAATTACTTTCTAACTGAAGACTCTCACTAACCAAAGTCTTAGTCAATATAGGATTCAAAAAATATTGTTTGACTTATTTTGTCATTTCCTAAATGATACAAAATGTCCCACAACTATCTGGTCATCATATATGCCTCTGTTAACAAGATATAAGTAAGTCATTCTGGGCTACTGCAATAATAGTCTCTTCTTTGGTCTTTCGTCAATCTGCCCTCCAACAATCTATCATTTATAAAAGGTAATAAAACGCTTTTTGATGTAGGCATTTAAGATATAAACCTTCTCCTTAGAACCACCTTTCCTGTATCCCAGAGATTTTGATAGGTTGTGTAACTATTGGCATTCAGGTGGAAGAATTTTTAAATTTCCATCTTGATTTTATTCTTGGCCTAATGATCATTCAGGAGCATGTTATTTAATTTCCATGTATTTGCATGGTTTTGAAGGATCCTTCTGGAGTTGATATTCAGTTTTATTCCACTATAATCTGAGATAGTACTTGATATAATTTCAATGTGGAACCAATCCAAATGCTCATCAATCAACAAGTGGATTAAAAAAACTGTGGTATATACATATAACGGAACACTACTCAGACATAAAAAGGAATGAATTCATGGCACTCACAGCAACCTGTATGGGATTGGAGACTATTATTCTAAGTGAAATAACTCAGGAATGGAAAACAAAACATTGTATGTTCTCATTCATAAGTGGGAGCTAAGTTATGAGGATGCAAAGGTATAAGAATGACACCATAGATTGCTGGCAAGATGCCCAAATAGGAACAGCTCCGGTGTGCAGCTCCCAGTGCAATCGATTCAGAAGGCAGGTGATTTCTGCACTTCCAACTGAGGTATCTGGTTCATCTCACTGGGACTGGTTGGAAAGTGGGTGTAGGTAGCACAAGGACGATGAGCTGAAGTAGGGTGGGGCGTCACCTCACCTGGGAAGCACAAGGAGTCGAAGAACTCCCTGACCTAGCCAAGGGAAGCCACCAGGGTCTGTACCCTGCACTCCAGCCTGGACACTGCACTCTTCCCATGGTCTTTGCAACCCATAGACCAGGAGATTCTTTTAGGTACCTACACCACCACTGATGCCCTGTTTCCGGCACAAAACTGGGCGGCCATTTAGGCAGATACTGAGCTAGCCACAACCATTTTTTTCATACCCCAGTGGCACCTGGAATGCCAGTGACACAGAAACGTTCAATGCCCTGGAAAAGAGGCTGAAGACAGGGAGCCAAGTGGTTTGGCTCAGCAGGTCCCACCACCACGGAAACTAGCTAGCTAAGATCCACTGGCTTAAAATTCTCGCAGCCAGCACAGCAGTCTGAGCTGGACCTGAGATGCATGAGCTTGGTGGGGTGGGGAGGGGCATATGACATTGCTGAGGCTGAAGTAGGCAGTTTTAACCTTACAGTGTAAACAAAGCCACTGGGAAGTTCAAACTGGGTGGAGCCTACCACAGTTCAACAAGGCTGCTCCACGCAGGCTGTCTAACTAGATTCCCTCCTCGCTGGGCAGGGCAACTCTGAAAAAAGGCAGCAGCCAGTCAGGGACTTATACATAAAGCCCCCACCTTCCTGGGATAGAGCAACTGGGAAAATGGGCAGTTGTGGGCACAGCTTCGGAAGACTTAAACATCCCTGCCTGGCAGCTCTGAAGAGAGCACAGTTTTGAGCTCTGATAAGGAACGGACTAGCTCCTCAAGTGGATCCCTGACTCCTGTGTATCCTGACTGGGAAACACCTCCCAGTAGGGGCTGACAGATACCTCATACAGGAGAGCTTTGGCTGGCATCTGGTGGGTACCCCTCTGAGATGAAGCTAATATAGGAAGGAACAGGCAGCAATATTTGCTGTTCTGCAGCCTCCCCCAGTGATTCCCAGGCAAGCAGGGTCTGGAGCGGACCTCCAGCAAACTCCAGCAGACCTGCAGCAGAGGGCCTGACTGTTAGAAGGAAAACTAACAAAGAGAAAGGAATAATTTCAGCATCAACAAAAAAGATGTCCATTCAGAGACCCCAACCAAAGGTCACCAACTTCAGAGACCAAAGGTAGATAAATCCACGAAGATGGGGAGAAACCAGTGCAAAAAGGCTGAAAATTCCAAAACCCAAATTGCCTCTTCTCTTCCAAGGGATCACAACTCCTAGCCAGCAAGGGAACAAAACTGGACAGAGAACGAGTTTGATGAATGGACAGAATCAGGCTTCAGAAGGTGGGTAATAACAAATTCCTTCAAGCTAAAGGAGCATGTTCTAACCCAATGTAAGGAAGTAAAGAATCTTGAAAAAAGGTTAGATGAATTGCTAACTAGAATAACCAGTTTAGAGAAGAACATAAATGGCCTGATGGAGCTGAAAAACACGGCACAAGAATTTCATGAAGCATATACAAGTATCAATAGCTGAATCAATCAAACAGAAGAAAGGGTATCAGAGATTGAAGATCAACTCAATAAAATAAAGTGAGAAGACAAGATTAGAGCAAAAAGAGTGAAAAGAAATGAACAAAGCCTCTAAGAAATATGAGATTACATCAAAAGACCAATCTACACTTGATCAGAGTACCTGAAAGTGACGGGAGAATGGAACCAAATTGGAAAACACCCTTCAGGATATTATCCAGGAGAACTTCCTCAACCTAGGAAGGCAGGCCAATATTCAAATTTAGGAAATACAGAGAACATCACAAAGATACCCCTGAAGAAGAGCAACCCCAAGACACATAATCATCAGATTCACCAAGGTTGAAATGAAGGAAAAAATGCTAAGGGCAGCCAGAAAGAGAGGTTGGATTACCCACAAAGGGAAGCCCATCAGACTAACAGGGGATCTCTCAGCAGAAACACTATAAGCCAGAAGAGAGTGGGGGCCAATATTCAACATTCTTAAAGAAAAAGATTTTCAGCCCAGAATTTCATATCCGGCCAAACTAAGCTTCATAAGTGAAGGAGAAATAAAAACCTTTACAGACAAGCAAATGTTGAGAGATTTGTCACCACCAGGCCTGCCTTACAAGAGCACCTGAAGGAAGCACTAAACAAGGAAAGGAACAACTGGTACCAGCCACTGCCAAAACATACCAAATTGTAAAGACTATTGGCTCTATGAAGGAACTGCCTCAACTAAAGGGCAAAATAACCAGCTAGCATCATAATGGTAGGATAAAATGCAGACGTAACAATATTGTCCTTAAATGTAAATGTGCTAAATGTCCCAATTAAAAGACACAAACTGGCAAACTGGACAAAGAATCAAAACCCATCGGTGTGCTGTATTCAGGAGACCCATCTCACATGAAAATACACACATAGGCTCAAAATAAAGGGATGGAGGAATATTTACCAAGAAAATAGAAAGAAAAAAAAAAACAGAGGTCGCAATTCTAGTCTCTGATAAAACAGATTTTAAACCAACAAAGATCAAAAGACATAAAGAAGGGCATTACATAATGGTAAAGGGATCAATGCAACAAAAAGAGCTAACTCTCCCAAATATGTATGCACCCAGGTACATAAAGCAAGTTCCTAGAGGCCTAAAAAGAGATTTAGACTCCCACACAGTAATAGTGGGAGACTTTACAACCTACTGTCAATATTAGACAGATCAATGAGACAGAAAATTAACAAGGATTTCAGGACTTGAACTCAGATCTGGGCCAAGCAGACCTAATAGACATCTGCAGAACTCTCCACCCCAAATCAGCACCATGTTACACTTATTCTAAAATTGACCACATAATTGGAAGTAAAACACTCCTCAGCAAATGCAAAAGAATGGAAATCATAACAGTCTTTCAGATCACAGTGCAATCAAATTAGAACTCAGGATTAGGAAACTCACTCAAAACCACATAGCTACATGGAAACTGAACAATCTGCTCCTGAATGACTACTGGATAAATAACAAAATGAAGGCAGAAATAAAGACATTCTTTTAATCCAATGAGAATGAAGGCACAATGTACAAGAATCTCTGGAACACATTTAAAGCAGTGTGTAGAGGGATATTTGTAGCACTAAATACCCAGAAGAGAAAGCAGGAAAGATCCAAAACTGACATCCTAACATCACAATTAAAAGAACTAGAGAAGCAAGAGCTAACAAATTCAAAAGCTAGCAGAAGACAAGAAATAACTAAGATCAGAGAAGAACTGAAGTAGATAGAGACAAAAAAAAAAAAACCTTCAAAAAGAAAAAAAAAAATCAATGAATCCAGGAGCTGGTTTTTAGAAAAGATCAACAAAATAGATCACTAGCCAGACTAAAGAGAGAAGAATCAAATAGATGCAATAAAAAATGGTAAAGGGGATATCACCACCAATCCCACAGAAATACAAACTACCAGCAGAGAATACTATAAACACCTCTACACAAATAAACCAGAAAATATAGAAGAAATGGATAAATTCCTCAACACTTACACCCTACCAAGACTACACCAGGAAGCCAAATCCCTGAATAGACCAATAACAATGTCTGAAATTGAGGCAGCAATTAATAGCCTACCAACCAAAAAAGTCCGGGACTAGGTGGTTTCACAGCCAAATTCTACCAGATATACAAAGAGGAGTTGGTACCATTCCTTCTGAAACTATTCCAAACAATAAAAAAAGAGGGAATTCTCCCTAACTCATTTCATGAGGCCAACATCATCCTGATACCAAAACCTCGTAGACACACAGGGGAAAAAAAAAAAAAAAAAAAAAAAAAGCATTTCAGGCAAATATCTCTGATTAACATAGATGTGAAAATACTTAATAAAATACCGACAAACTGAATCCAGCAGCACATCAAAAAGCTTTTATTCACCACGATCAAGTCAGCTTCATCCCTGGGATGCAAAGCTGGTTTAACATATGCAAATCAATAAACGTAATCCATCACATAAACAGACTCAAAGACAAAAACCACACGATTATCTCAATAGATGCAGAGAAGGCCTTCAACAAAATTCAATAGCCCTTCATCCTGAAAACTCTCAATAAACGAGGTATTGATGAAACATATCCGAAAATAATAAGAGCTATTTATGACAAACCCACGGTCAACATCATACTGAATGGGAAAAACTGGAAGCATTCCCTTTGAAAACTGGCACAAAACAAGAATGTCCTTTTTCGCCACTCTTACTCAAAATAGTATTGGAAGTTCTGGCCAGGGCAATCTGGCAAGAGAAGGAAATAAAGAATATTTAATTAGGAAAAAAGAAAGTCAACTTGTCTCTTTTTGTGGACAATATGATTCTGTATTTAGAAGACCCCATTGTCTTAGCCCAAAATCTCCTTAAGCTGATAAGCAACTTCAGCAAAGTCTTAGGATGCAAAATCAATGTGCAAAAATCATAAGCATTCCTATACACAAATAGAAGACAAACAGAGAGTCAAATCAGGCGTGAAATCCCATTTACAATAGCTACAAAGAATAAAATACCTAGGAACACAACTTACAAAGGATGTGAAAGACCTCTTCAAGGAGAACTACAAACCACTCCTCACAGAAATAAGAGAGGACACAAACAAATGGAAAAACATTCTATGCTCATGGTTAGGAAGAATCAATATCATGAAAATGGCCATACTGCCCAAAGTAATGTATAGATTCAGTGCTATCCCCATGAAGCTACCACTGACTTTCTTCACAGAATTGGGAGGGAAAAAAACTACTTTAAATTTCACATGGAACCAAAAAGGAACCCACATAGCCAAGACAATCGTAAGCAAAAAGAACAAAGCTGGAGGTGTCACACTACCTGACTTCAAATTATACTACAAGGCTACAACCAAAACAGCATGGTGCTGGTACCAAAAAAAGATATATAGTTCAATGGAACAGAACATAGGCCTCAGAAATGACGACTCACATCTACAACCATCTGATCTTTGACAAACCTGAAAAAAACAAGTAATGGAGAAAGGATTTCCTATTTAATAAATGGTGTTGGGAAAACTGGCTAGCTAAATGCAGAAAACTGAAACTGGACCCCTTCCTTACACCTTATAGAAAAATTAACTCAAGATGGATTAAAGACTTAACTGTAAGACCCAAAACCATAAAAAACCCTAGAAAAAAAACCCTAGGCAGTACCATTCAGGATGTAGGCATGGGCAAAGACTTCATGACTAAAACACCAAAAGCGATGGCAACAAAAGCCAGAATTGATGAAAGGGATCTAATTAAACTAAAGAGCTTCTGCACTGCAAAAGAAACTATCATCAGAGTAAGCAGGCAACCTACAGAACAGGAGAAAATTTTTGCAATCTCTCCATCTGATGAAGGGCTAATATCCAGAATCTACAAAGAGCTTAAACAAACTTACAAGACAAAAACAAATAACTCCATCAAAAAGTGAGTGAAGGATATGAACTTCTCAAAGGGACATTTATGCAGCCAACAAGCATATGGAAAAAAGCACATCATCAGTTGTCATCAGAAAAATGCAAATCAAAACCACAACGAGATACCATCTCACATCAGTTCGAATGGCGATCATTAAAAAGTCTGAAGACAACAGATGCTGGAGACGATGTGGGGAAATAGGAACACTTTTACACTGTTGGTGGGAGTGTAAATTAGTTCAACCATTATGGAAGACAGTATGGCTATTCCTCAAGGATCTAGAACCAGAACTATCATTTAACCCAGCAATCCCATTACTGGGTATATACCTAAAGGAGTATAAATCATTCTGTTATAAAGACACATGCACATGCATGTTTACTGTGGCACTTTTTACGGTAGAAAACATTTGGAACCAACCCAAATACCCATTGATGATAAACTGAATAAAGAAAATGTGGCACAAATACACCATGGAATACTATGCATCCATAAAAAAGGATGAGTTTATGTCCTTTGCAGGGACATAGATGAAGCTGGAAACCATCATTCTCAGCCAACTAACACAAGAACAGAAAACCAAACACCACATGTTGTCATTCATAAGTGGTAGCTGAACAATGAGAACACATGGACACAGGGAAGGGAACATCACACACCCGGGACCTGTCAGGGTTGTTGGGGGTAGGGGAGGGATAGCATTAGGAGAAATACCTAATGTAGACGATGGGGTGATGGATGCAGCAAGCCACCATGGCATGTGCATACCTACGTAACAAACCTGCACATTCTGCACATGTGCCCCAGAACTTAAAGTATATGTATATAATTTATATATATACTTTATATATATATATGTATATAAAAAGAATATATATATATATATACTAAAAGACCTGAAGTCCTTTGAAGCCTGTGGCAAGTGCCAGTAGGAAAGTCAAGTAGAAATCCCTAAGTGTTTGGCATTAAGCCATGAAAGTAATTTTTTCTTCTAAATTTTCTTTTGACATGTAACTGTGTTTCTTTTGAGACTACCTGATTATGGAATGCCAGATGCCTTGCTATCTGAGTTGCCCATTATCAACAGGGTGTTATGTGAACAATCAGGCCAAATAACACCTAATTGTGAAATAGCAGTGTCCTGCCTAGTGTATAAGTTTCCAATTGCTGCTTACCAAATTAGTACAAATATAGTGGCTTAAAACAACACAAATTTATTATCTCACATTTTCCAAAGCCAGAAGTCTGGCTAGACATGGCTGGGTTCTCTACTTGGAGTGTCACAGGGCTAATATCAAGGCATTAGCTGGGTTGAGTTCTTGTCTGGAGGCCTTGGGGGAAAATTTTCTTCCAAGCACATTCTTTTTTGGCAAAGTTCAATACCTTGCATTTGTAGAGCGGGGTTTTATGTTTGTTAGCTGTCAGCCAGGGGCCATTCTCACCTTCTAGATGCCACCATATTCCTTACAAAATGACCTCTATCTTCAAGCCAACAATAAAGATTTCCTCTTTAGTTGAAGGCCTCTAATGTTTTGTATCTCTCTTGCTTCCCTATTGTGACTTGCCTGAGAAAATCTGCTTTGGAAAGGATCATATAATTAGATAAGCCCCACTCAGATAATCTTCGCTTCCTAAAGTCAACTGTGCCATAAGACATAACTTAGTCACAGAAATAAAATCTATCATGCTCACAGTCCCAGGGGTTATGCAGGGTGTGTATAACAATAGGAAATCTTAGGGGTTGTATTACTTTTCATTTGTTGCAGTAAAAAACTATCACACAGTGGCTTGAAACAACACAAATTTATTCTGTTAAGTTTTTGAGGTCAGAAGTCTGAAATAAATCTTACTAAGCTAAAAAGAAAAAACAAAAAAAAAATGACACAATAAGGTTTGGGAACTCGGGAGAAAGAATGGGAAGTGGGTAAGGGATAAAATTGGGTTCAGCATATACTGCTCAGGTGATGGGTGGACCAAAATCTCACAAATCACCACTAAAGAACTTATCCATGTAACCAAACACCACCTGTTCCCCAATAACATATGGAAATAAACATTTTTTTAAAAAAAGAATGCAACATTAAGATGTTTATAAAACAAATCTGAAAGTGAAATCCCTCTACTTAAAATAATTTGGGACTTGTTATCTATAGTCCAAATTTCTTAGTATGTCGTTCGTCAACAATCTGACTCCAACCCAGAGCTCTAGCCCTGCCTATTCATGGCTCCCTGAAAAAGTCAGAGAGCCTCTCATCTGTGCTTTTGCTCACATTGTTCCTCCTGCCTAGAATGCCTCTCCTTCCATCATTCCGGATACAGCTCAAATGTCACTTCCTGGATAAAGCCTTTGACAGTTGCTGGATGAACAGTAATTCTCTCCACTGTATTCACAAATAGTTCATTCCTTACATTTTTTTTTTTTTTTTTTTTTTTTTAGAGATGGGGTCTTGTTATATTGTCCAGGCTGGACTTAAAAACTCTAGGGCTCAAGCAATTTTTCTGCCTTGGCCTCCCAAAGTGCTGGGATTACAGGTGTGAGCCATCACACTCAGCCCTATTCTTACATTTACCTATTATTTGTGTATTTTTGTAGGTGCCTCTACTATCAGATTCATAACTTTTTGAAGACATGATTTGAGTCTAATCCATCTTTTAGACGCAAGGCATTCAAGAAATATTTACTAAATAAAAAGTGAAGAAAGAGGAAGGGGTAGGAGGAAATGGGAGGAATATGAATTATCAAGTAGTCTTTCTGTACCTAGGAACTTGAGCTCCATGTTTCTTCCATAGAATAAAATAGACAAATCCTTGTGTGACCTCCATACCCCTTTTACTAATTATTTCCCTTATATACCCAAAACGAAATAAAGAATTTAAAATAAAACTAAAAAAAAAAAAATTAAAATAAAACAAAAACTCAGAAACTCCCTATGACAAATTCTTAGACAAATGCTACCATTCTATGTTATCTCAATTTCTCTGGAATTTTTCTTTTGGGTACCTAGTGATTCTGTGTCACTCTCTGGTATTCAGTTTACATATGATGCTGGCACACTTAACCTACAAAGCATGTATCTTTGATTCTTCTTTTCTGCTTAAGTGTCTGTTAAAACGTTTTAACATTATTTATAAAAGCTTTCTTGGGGACAGAATAGTTTCTATACTCTTAAGCATATAAAAATTATTCATATCTGGAATCCAATAAAAAGATGAAATATTGCATTTTATTATTTACGTAATAAATCCAACTACAAGTTATGTGCATCTCAATATTTAAGCTGAAAATGAATTTGAAAAGAAGACTTAAGAAAAAAATATACACAGTTATAGCTATTTAAATATAAAAATTAGGCTTGATACACAAATAGCATGAATTAGACTTTTCATATGATAACAATGAAACATACATATTTGAATTTTAAGTCAAGCTCATGCTTAAAACGTTACACAATTTCTTCTCAAATCAAGAAAGGTTAAGATGAATGGTATAGTACAATCTCATGTCTGAATTACATTGCATATAAAAACTTTCTAAGAAAAATCTTATAAAGCACTTACAAATAATTTTCTCAAAACATTTAAAAAGAATACATTGTTACCAAACATTTGAAAGGACCTTCAAAAGAAAATCAATCTGGTTGAATTTCAACAATAATTAAAACAAAAATCAATAGCTAAGTAACAAGTACTGAAAAGAAGGTTGGAAATCTACCTTGTCCCATCCTCTAAAACATTACTAGATTCCAGATACCTTAACCTTGACAGTCACTTCCTAAGTGGCCAGGCAGTCTGGTCACATGAGGGTGTACTCAGCCCCCTGGACACACACAGATGTGGTGGGAAGTTACCTCACATCCTTTGTCTCCCACGAAAGTTGCTGGGTGTTAAAAATGCTAGATTTGGGGCCAGGCGCAGTGGCTCATGCATGTAATCCCAGCACTTCAGGAGGCCAACACAAGTAGATCATCTGAGGTCGGGAGTTCGAGACCAGCCTAATCAACATGGAGAAACCCTATCTCTACAAAAAATACAAAATTAGCCGGGAATCGTGGCTCATGCCTGTAATCCCAGCTACTCTGGAGGACAAGACAGAAGAATTGCTTGAACCCAGGAGGCAGAGGTTGCAGTGAGTCAAGATCATACCACTGCAACCTGGGCAACAAGAGCAAAACTCTGCCCCTCCACCCCCACCAAAAAAAAAAAAAAAAAAAAAAAAAAAAAGAAAGAAAGAAAAGAAAAGAAAAGAAAAGAAAAGAAAAATGCTAGATTTGGTAAATTAGGTAATTAGGTAAATTACTCTAAATCCTTAGTGATAACACAACTGAACATTTACTAAGGAGCTGGCAAAAACACAGAGTAAGTCTACGTAGGAGATTCATTTTCTTTAAAAAACTACTGCTTGGTCAGTTGATTCCTGGATGAGGATGGATGAGTAGACAGAGCTATTTCATAGAAGCTGAAGTTGCGATTTCCTGAGTGAAAAGGCTTATCACTTCAAAGAGTCACTAATTTTTCTCGGTAGAATGACAGCTATTTGCTGATCTACATAATGCGTTTTTTTTTTTGGCAATAATTTTCAGCTTCCCTACATATAGATGCTTTTGCACCCAATAAATTCAAACCAATGTATAATTTATAAGACTTTTACAAAAAATTGCAAATACAAAAAAGAAAACAATCACATTTAGTTTCCTATTATAACCAACTAAACTTTTGCTATAGATACCATCCTATGTTCAGCGATATACTGAAAAACCATGGGAAAAAATTTTATGATCGAGGTCAGTGTCTTCATAGGAGCCACCTTAGTTCATTCTAACAAAAATTCTATTTTCTAGTATTGTAATCCAAGATACTCTCACCTATCTGTGCATTTCACATGGTAAAGTTCAATAAATATTTAGGTAATTAAGGATTAAATATCCATAGGTTCAGCTCCAGAGTGTCCTCTGAATAAACTATGCCAAGAAGAAAAAGTCTATGATGATGCAGTCTTCTCTACTGAGACATTGCTAAGACTTGAGTTTCTAATAAAATGATATTGTTACCTTCAAGATGAGGCCTAGTTAACTTACCAACCCCACTAAGTAGGCATCTTTTGACATTTCATTGATTTCAGGACTAGAAAAAATTGAAGGTTCACAGTCCCTAGAAATCTTTTCCTAACCTCAGAGGAAATCTTATATATTTGATGGGCTATTTTAAACTTCTCCCACAAAAAAAGTCTCCTCTTCATCTCCCCTCCAGCCAAATAAAACTTTTCTGTAAAATTTATAGCATGTTTACCTGTCCTTCTTTTTCCAGTTCTCCTTTTCTCCATCTCTCTGTGTTAAAATTCTACTTATCTCTTCAGCAACCAAGATGCTGAAGCACACCAACTTTCAGAGGATCAGTAGAAGAACCAACAAATAAATAGAGAGAAAATGTCCAGTTAAATAGAAGAAAATCTAGCAAGGTTGGGGAAAATGTCCAGAGAAGAAAGGGTTCCAAGATGCAAGGTCATGAAAGTGAAATAGTGCTAAGAGGCCAAGAAAGCGGATGGTTGATAAGGGACCACTGACTCTATCAAGGGGTAGACAACTGGAAACATTTATGAGTGACATTTCAGAGCAGTGGTGTAGATGGAAATCCAATTAGCGTTGATTGTGGAGAAAATTGGAGGTAAATCCTGCAGGCAGGTAAAGCCAGCAAGTGTAGACATTTTTTTTTTTTTTTTTTTTTTTTTAAGTTGTGGTAACAGAGAAATAAGGAGAAAGTGGTTTACTTGTTTTAAGATGGGAGCATTAAGGTTGTGCTGGTGGCAATCACATGGTGGCTATGGATCAGCTGATGACACAGGGAAACAGAAAGAATAATTCCAAGCATGAAGTCCTTATGAAGGCTACAGGAAACAGGTCAGATCCAGGGATCCATTCAAAAATGTTGAACTTGTATTGATCTTACATAGAGATTTATTATTGTTGTTGTTATTATTATTCCTATTGAGAGAGAAAGAGAAGCAGATTCTGGCTAAGTGCATCGGAGGAACTGGCGGTGGGAGGATAGGATTATCCTCATCTTATCTATCCTGTTTTCTTGGAAGTCATAGTGCACAGGAAGATATGGAAGGGGTTCTGGTAAGCATCAGGTTCAACTTTCTTGCCTTGCATTTGGGGTAATTGAGTCATAGGAGTAAGTTCCTTAAGTTATAAAAATGTGGAAGTGTCCTTCATATGGGTATCCAGGGACATCTAGCCATACAGCTTTCTCACCTTTCCAAGCATTACAATAATAGTGCTGTAATCAAGAGCACACTGTCCAAGGAGGTAGGGATCATAGGTACATCAAGGAGGCAACAACTCACAAGAAAACAAATCTTGACTACCTTTATGTAGCCAATTCCCCTTCTCACACTAAAATCCTTATTACTAACAATCCATATTAACAGCCAGTGTTCTCAAAAAAGCTATCTTTAGTTAAACAACACATTGTCTGCCTGAAATGGGAATTTCCATTACCTCAGACTTGCCTCAAATTCCAGACCCTTGCTACAGCTTCAATTTTCACGCTTATGCATTGCTCTCACTTCATTAACTCCTGTTAATTGAGAAAAAATGTTGTTCTTTTAGCTGACCCAACCAGAACATCATAATCATATTACATGTAGGCTGCACACAGTCTTTCTAAATGACTTAAAAGCAGAATAAATTAAATCACAAAAAAAACAATTTATTAGAACAATTTTAATGAGTAAAATAATTTTGGCTTTTATTCTGAATTATAAAACCATTTTTTCCACTGGCTTCTAAGATATCCATCAAATCTGAAATATCTAATTTCCTCAGTAAATACCAACACATTACAGGATGACATAATTGCACTGAAATGGATAAACTCAGCAAATCTCCATGACACTGACTTTAGCTATTATGGTTTGTTTCAGGCACTCAGATGGTATCCAAATATTTGCTAGGTAAATGTTGAAGTAAATACCCTTCAAAGGGCCTACATTAATTTTGAAATGTCTTATTCCAAGCCACAGTAAACAGACTTTTCAATGCCAGTCCCTAAAAAGAATCTGTCACCTAGAATAAACATTGAATTAAAACTTAAAATATTCAATAAGTTCTTTCCTGGCAAATGAGTTAAATCTACTTGTAGTTCCAGGAACATGTAAATCCAATCAGCATCTATGCTAATCCTGAATTACATTAATCAATGAGCAAATATTAGTTAATAGCCACTATAAATTGTATTAGAATTAAAAATAAGACAACTTTGTTCCAAATTATTCCAATGAAAAATTTAAAAGCATGATTATGCTGTTTTACTCCTTTCCATTCAAGGAAAGATCATAGTCACCAACTTATTGTACTATTCATGGGTTTTCCTAGGCACATACATATTGAAATCAAAGAGAAAAAGTCATAAATGTTAAAGAGTCATTTGAGAAAGGACTTTTTTTTTTGTAGTATCTAGGATTCACTTCAAATTAGTTTCGGTAAGTGTTGATCTCAGCTCTGAGTATAGGTGATGAACAGTTGAAAGGACAATGACGAGCTGGGAAGAGTACATGTATACCTATCTATAAAACAAATCTAACATAGCAATGAGAAAAACGCTTCAATAAAATGGACAAAGGGCAAAAATACAATAAAATGAACAATGAGCAAGAATGATGAGCTGGGAAGAGTACATGTATACCTATCTATAAAACAAATCTAACATAGCAATGAGAAAAACGCTTCAATAAAATGGACAAAGGGCATGAACAATGAGCAAGAATACATTTACAAATGTTTATACTGATAATAGAAATGCATATTAAGACAAGATGAGGTTTTAATCCATCACATTTTAAGTCTCTTTTATTTAAAGTATAATTTAGAGCACTATCAGCGGCTCTAGGAATCAGAGAACCCCGTCCACTGCTGCTGAGAGTATTAAGTGGTACCAACTTACTAAAGGATGATTTGGCAATATAGATCAAATATACTAAAGTGTGTTTGCTATTTAATCCAGCAATTCTACTTCTAAGAATGGACTTAAAAATTATAAGAAACTAATATTTAGATACAACAGTGAGCATCAGGCAATATTTATTAGTGCAAAACTGTAAACAAATAACTAATCAGTATTTATTAAATAGATGCCAACATGTTCATATAACAGTTATATCAGAGTTATTTAAAAATCTTATAAGTATCATTTTATATATTTTTAATTAATACAAGTAACTAAACATGAACAATATAATTCAAATTATGTTTAAATTTATATGTACCTGTGGCATATATACATTTCAAATGTTACACTCAAAAATGTTATCAATGGTTAGTTCTGGATGATGATGTTGAACATTGAGTATTTCTGAAATTTATCATCTCTACTTTGCTTCTCTCCATTTTGCAAATTATCTACAATGAACATATATTATTCCAGAAAAAGTAAATACCATACTTAAACCACTATTCTAACAGTCTAATATCCGAATTACTATCTCTTGTACCATTTTAACTGCATTCATATCACTTTAAAAATCACAAAAACAAAGTCACGTGACATAAATAGAGCTAATATAAATGGTAGTTTGTCACCAATGTGGTGAAAATATTTATCATCAGAATTTGGCACTAAAGAACAGATACATCTAATTTGGAATTTTAAAAAGTCTTCATTAAATGGATGCTCACTTTGCGATTTATAATCTACGTACTTGTCTGTGTGTTACACTTCTACTAAAAAGATTACAAGTAACTCTTGCCTGTCATTTTTTAGATTCATAGCAATGCTGGTAGGAAACCCACAGGTCATTTACTCCAGCCTCTCATTCCATTTCTTCATTTTGGCGATGGCTTGAGTATCATCATTCCAGTAAATGATAAAAGCCCTCTTCCTCAAAAGGGACCGTAAACAATCTGCTTGTTTTCAACTTCCAGGCGATTCTGAGCTAATCAGTTACAGGCATATGTGAGCGTAGATGGTAAGAGGATCATTAACCACCAAGGCCTAGAATGCATCCTGTCATCTAGCCTGGGAACTGTGGCAATCACAGCAGCTCTGGTGGGCACAACTGAAGGTCACTGACAGCAGTGTGCCCAGAAACTGCCGTGTGGTCAAGGAACACTGGACAAGTGTAAACAGTAGAGCCAGAATTTCTAAGGCTCAGTTACAGCAAACTGAGTTTCATTTCAAAGCCAGTGGTGTATGTATATGCCCGATAAAGGTATGCTTTTAAAGAAGGGATGCTTGCGATAATGGAAATGGTTCAAGAGCAACCCAGGACTTTTGTTCTTTTTATACCAAGGCCATACCTCAAACAAGCTACAAATAAGACTGGTGAGTTATGTCTGCAGCTGTATGAACATTGCCTGATTTTTTAAAGTGATAAATAAAACTTAACAAAGAGTGCTTTCGGAGACAGTTCACTTTTTTGAGGAAGGACCAGCTATTGAAGCACATCATGCAGAAAATCATTTGTCATCAGATTAAGAAATACTCTTGCATCAGTAAAAGACAGGACACTTAAACTATAAGTTAAGACAGTTATTTTACCTTTGAGCCTTCATGGGAAAGCTCTATGACTCTAAATTATTTGATCTTGTGATGTTTCCGTGATGTTTCTGAATTAGTAAAGTGTGATTAGATAACTTAATCTTAAGATCCTATTTATTCCAATAATTGTGAATTTAAATCTAAAATACTATGATTATTGACCAGGCGCAGTGGCTCACGTCTGTAATCCCAGCATTTTGGGAGGCTAAGGAGGGTGGATCACTTGAGGTCAGGAGTTCAAGACCAGCCTGACCAACATAATGAAACCTGGTCTCTACTAAAAATACAAAAAATTAGCCGGGCACAGTGGCGTGCACCTGTAATCCCAGCTACTTCAGAGGCTGAGGCAGGAGAATCGCCTGAACCCAGGAGGCGAAGGTTGCAGTGAGCCAAGATCACACCACTGTACTCCAGCCTGAGTGACAGGGTGAGACTCTGTTTCAAAATAAATAAAATAAAATATTATAATTTTAAAGGTAAAATTTCACACTAAAAGCTTCACTGTAAAAAAAATATATATCTCCTAATTTATGATAACACAATGCAATTCCTATATTTATTACAGACCCAATCCCATCTGATTATACCCAGAGGAGAAAAAAATAAAAAGAGTGGGAGGGGTGCATGTACAACTCAAAGTAAATCTAACATCTTCTTAGCCAATCTATCTTTCGATTTTCAACAATTTGCTTTACGTCTTTTCTTTCACTTCCTATGCATACTCTAAGTTCTCTTTAATAGATTATAAAAATAAAATTAAGAAAGGAAAGCTCTGAAAGCACTAGAGAAGAAAACACGCACAGATAATCAAATACATGGTCAATGTGTACATTTCAGTCTATGATTACTTCCCTTTGAAACCTCTTCTCTTAGTCAGAGGGGACTTGCTCTCTAACTTTGCACTATGCTGCTCTCAATCCACCCTGAAGAACATCTGACAGACAGCACCTCCCTCAGCTATCATTCATCTACTCCACTCTCACTTTTTAGCATGCAATCAGAGTGATGCTATGACTAATACCGAGGTAAAACTCACAGAGATCCTGTTCTCAAGGAGGTCATAACCTAGTAGTGAAGAAAAGACTAGGATATGAAACAAATAACCATCATGCAAAGCAGAAAAGAGTAAGTACCACCGAGCACAGTGGCTCACGCCTGTAATTCTAGCACCTTGGGAGGCTGAGGCTGATGGATCACCTGAGGTCAGGAGTTTGAGACCAGCATGCCCAACATGGTAAAATCCTATCTCTACTAAAAATAGAAAAACATTAGTCAAGGGTAGTAGTGGGGGCATGTAATCCCAGCTACTCAGGAGGCTGAGGCAGGAGAACTACTTGAACCCAGAAGGCGGACGTTGCAGTGAGCCAGTATCACACCATTGCACTCCAACCTGGGCAGTTTAAGACAAAACTCCATCAAAAAAAAAAGAAAAAGAAAAGAAAAAGAGATAGAGAAAGGAAGGAAAGGAGGGAAGAAAGGAAGGAAGGAGGGAGGGAGGGAGGGAGGGAAGAAAAAAGAAAGAAAGAAGGAAGGAAGGAAGGAAGGAAGGAGGGAGGGAAGGAAAGAAAGAAAAATAAGTACACCAAGATAGGTACACATAAAATCTCATGGAATTTCTGAGAAGGGAAAGCTTCCTGGTAAACTGTAGAGGTTAGAGAAAGCTTCCCGAAATACTGGGCACTGCAGAAGTGCCTTGAAAAAAGGGTAGGATTTGGACATATGCAGATTAAGAGAAACGTCAAGAAAGAGAGAAGTAAAACAGAGATTACTGGTATGTATTCGGGTACCTGAGAAGGATTAGTGAGAGAACAGGCTGAAAGATAGGTTGGGTTAGATCCTGAAAGCCTTGAATTTCAGATGAGGACAGTCATACTCTGTGTCCTACAGAGAATTCATTACAGATTGTATTTTAGAGGAATAATGTGATTGAATTTTTACTTTATAAATATACAGTTACACTTTCCAAAACTAAAACATTTTTTCTTGCAGATGTATCGACTACCTTTCAGAAAAATCCTCCAGGGAAATTTGAGCATGTCTTTGTCTTGTACTCCTTATCGTAACACAAATGGTCATTCTGCAAGGTAGTAGACCTGAATTGGGGGCAGATTTCATTCTGTCTGTCAGTTCATATATCTTGGACAGATTTGGGTTTGTTTCTTCCTGGGCTGAACCTTCAATGTCAGCAGTGGTGATTTCCAGACGTATTAAGATATGAAAAATAAGAAAACACCAAACACACACGCGCACACACACACACACACAGAAAGAAAGAAACAATGAAAGACAAGTGTCTTTAATTTTGAGGTATTTATGTGCTTTGGCAGGAGCACACTCTGCATTTTGAGGGCCAAGTGCTCCCTGCTTCCTGGAATCTTGACAAGAAAGAGAATGTGTTTGACCATAAACTATCAAAAGCCAGAACATTCCCTGAAGTTCTTTTCTGGCTGTAGGAAATGGAACACTGGGCAATTCTTCAGTACAGTGCAGGGCTACCTTAATCATGGAAAGATAAAGCAGCTATTACTATAGTTGCAGCAAAGTGAGAATGTCTGCTCACTCGTCCACATACCCACCTCCCTACGTCCACCTGGTGATCTTAGCATTCATGTACTTTAGAATTAATATAAGCAGATCTGGGTTGTTAACATTTGTCTGTGGCCCCAGAACCAAATAAAGCCGAATATTTTATAAGGTATTATAACCCACACTTCTAGCCTCATTCATCTGAGAAAAAGGAGATTCCTACAGAAAGATGACATGTTCACACCCACATGGCTGCTTGGTGGAAACAGAGATTAGTGATGAGTTCTTCCCAGTCCAGGTAAGGACACACCACAGCCTTCTCTTGGAAACAGTGTAAAATGTCTAGACTTTAACTCGGTAATGATGATTCATTTTATCAATAATTTTGACCACCTCAAAGTCTGATGTCAAGCAAGTTAAAACTCCTCTGGCTTAGTGTTTTGTAGGAAAGAGTTTACAACACAGTACCATCTGCCTCAGGGTGTTACTAAACATTTTTAAACATTGCATATCTACTGCTGAATCTTTCATCAGGTATTTGCATCTGAAAAGAAAAAAAAAGGAAAAACAAAAAAGAGGTAGAAAAACTTTCCTAACTGTTTTTAGCTTCAGTTGATTCTGACTTAATCCTACTGGCATGCATGATTCAATGGTTTATGTCAAACACAAATTCCAGCCCAGTGCCCTCCATCCGACATGTTCTCATTCCTGAGCCTGACAGCAGAGCTGGTATCCTAGCAACACTGAACATTTTCTCTGCCAAGTCATCTGTAGCAATTGGTTCTTTTTCATGGTTGTTCTCTTGTCTTCAGTCCAGACAACCAAAAACTTTCCCTGTAATCAAAGGGGTCTGACGTCTAAAGTCAGATCTGGAAAATCAGATGAAATTGAATTTATTTTCTTCCTTCCTAGGTCTCTCTCTCCCTTTTTCTCTCTTCGTCTTTCTCTTTTTCACACACAAACATTTGTATGCACATGTACACATACACACACACATACACAAACCAGCAAAAGAATGGGCTGAAATCTGTCTTGGAGATGGGAATACTATCTAGTACAAGTATGGAATTGTTCTTATCTATTGAAGAAATCAGACATGTCCCAGTGCCTCTTAGGTTACCTCATCATGTGAAAGGGAGATTATAAATAACTCACCTCAAAGTACTACTGTGAAACTCAAAAGATACATGAATGATGAAGGATTTTGTAACAGTAATGGCTACACAGATTAATACAGTTATTGCATTAACTGCATTAATTTTAACAATAAGCAGAGGAGATGTTTTTAGATATATATTTAGGAAGAGACACAACTGTACAAGCTTGTAAAGAAGTCACTACTTACTTAAGAACAAAGCTCTTATCAAGATATAAATGGAATTTATCCTCTTTTATCATCCAAATTGCAACTTGTACCAGAGCCTTCCTGAAACCCACAGAGAATACTGATTGCTGCTGATGAGGGATATAAGACCAGAGAAAGCAACATATCATTAAAATGAATAATTTTTGCATGACCCAAAACCGTTCCAGTTGGCCCAAGGCAATTAATCAAGGGCCCTTCCTGTTGCTTTCAATGTAGTTCAAGAGATGAAAGTATTGATGGGTAGTAGCAACTCTAAATTCTCTTCATCACCCTTCTCAAGGGATAATGGGAGTATAATTAAAATCTGGAAGTAGATGAGGTAGAGGGATTCCTAAGAGGGAGTGAGACTTATTCAGCACTCAAAGACCCTGAACTGTAAGCTCCACTAATCTAAAACTTAGGTCTGTTTGTTTGTATCATTGTTTATTTATTGTATCTTCAGTGCTTAGGACAGGGCCTTGCATTTTATAACCACCTGATAAACATTTGTTGGAAAATGGGACAAATTCAGGAGTCAGGGCTATAAAATTAGTCATTTTAGCAGTTTTTGTTGCATTTATGATGAATTTGATTAAAACTTAAAGGATTACTATCAAATGAGAAAATATATGTCAATCATGTAGCTCTTAAGAGGATTTTAATACATCAAAGCTGTTGTTTTATCTTCTACTATTATCAAATTCAACCATCACTCATTACTACCTACTAAAGGCAACTGATTAGAGGGAATTGTGTACGAGGAACTTTCTAATCAAGCAAAAGAGACCAACAAGATATAATAGCCCCATGAGACAAGGGAAATATACTATGACCCAATGGTATATGTATTCACAGACTGGAAAAGGATCCAGAAATGTAATGTTATTATCCTCGTTCTTAATTTCATAGGTAAGAAAAAAATAGTCTCAGTTCCCTCAGCTGTAACTCTAGACCCAAACTTTTTATTTTTTATTTATTCTTTATAGGATCATCATTCTCTTCCTTCCCAATAAGAGTTTGTTCTTCCAGGGAAGAGCAAAGAAATCAGTGTGTATGCCCTAATGTTCTCAGTTAAGGGTGGAAGAATGGTCAGACAGCTTCCTTGAACCCTTGACTGGGAAGCTCAAGAGGGTGAAAGGATTGTTTACATAAGACCGTATGCACAGTGGTTGACAGCATAGGCTCTGGAGTCCACCTACTCCAATCCTAGCTCAGTCACTTATTGGCTGTGTGACCTCTGACATCAACTCTCTACGATTTAATAATCCATATTTGAGCTGGGCATGGTGGCTCACACCTGTAATCCTGGCAATTTGGGAGGCTGAGGCAGTTGGATCACCTAAGGTCAGGAGTTCAAGACCAACCTGACCAACATGGTGAAACCCTGTCTCTACCAGAAATACAAAAATTAGCTAGGCATGGTGGTACGTACCTGTAATCCTAGTTAATCAGGAGGTTGAGGCAAGAGAATCATTTGAACCTGGGAGGCAGGGGTGGCAGTAAGCCAAGATCACACCACTGCACTCCAGTCTGGGTAACACAGCAAGACCCTGTCTCAAAAAAAAAAAAAAAAAAAAAAATCCATATTTGTAAAACTGGGGACATAATGGTACCTACCACAAAGAAGCATTGTGAAAGTTGAGTTAGTATATGTAAGCACAGATGAATGATACATCAATTTAAATTTTATTGTTAGTAGGTTATGATTTGGCAGAATCATTTTAGATACATGCCAAAAGCTCATAGAACCTCATTTTCTTAATACCTGGTATTTATGAATTGAAAGTCCACTAACATTCCAAAGATACAGAGAGACACTGCCCAGTGTGCATCACCCTTTCCACCTTCTCAGCGGAGTGCCTACCAACACCACACACGGGGATAGCAACTGCTATACAGGAATCCATTCGACACTGAACCTCCCCTTTCTTAATTCACTGATTTCAGGCTGTATATTGCAGTGGTGAGAGCCTTTACTTCAAAGCACACAGAACTGACTTTAAATATTGGCTATCATTTACTAACCGTAATGTAGGCAGTTAACTTGTCAGTGCCCAGTTTTCTCATCTATAAAAGGGGGCAGGAGAGTATTAATAGCAATTTCAGAGATTTGTGATACATCATTTAAATAACGTAATATGCAAAAAGTCATTAGGACAGTGCTTGCACAGTAAAACTACTCAATGAATCATTGTTATTATAGAGTAAGAAAAGGCAAGTTATATAGTTCCCTTCTAGTAGAGGCATAAAAAATAGTATAATTCAAAGGCATACATGGGTAAGGAAAGTATCTGTACAAACTTGAAAATCAGTTCAGAGGTGGCATAAGGGCCTGACAGGCAAAAGGAAGAGCAGAGACAGAATCACAGACACATGTGTGAGCAGGATGCATTCAGGTAAGCCCAGTATTTTGATTGGATTTGGATAACAAGATATGGGCATAGCAGTGTACACTGAGGCTACAGAGTAAGCAAGGCTTTATTGTGTGAAGGACATTGAGTGCCATGTTAAGAGTTTTCGTCTGGGATCTCTTTGTTCTCACATGGCCCCACAACATCTGATCTTACTGGCAAAGCTGGTAGAGAATGAGAGTTGAGCATTTTTTCTAACCTCCACTGTAGATGGAATCTGTAAATTCGAAGGGCAGATCATAAAAACATAGCAAACAGAAGAAAAAAAATATGGCAACATCTGTATTGGAGAAATAACAAAGAATGAAATAAAAATAATGACGTTCCCATCTGTTGAATTTACAGAAACCCTCCAGAACCTCATAATTAAATAAAAAGAAATATGCTGGTGTTTCTTTCTGTCACAGACAATAATTTACTTCAAAAGAAGCTCAGAGCTTAGAGTACTATGTTTATGTGACCAGCTCTGGCAGGTAGTCACAGTCAGAATACCTAATGCTTACAGATACTCCAAGCAAACACTTGGCTGTGCTCTTCAGCAGTGTCTCCATCTATATAATAGAAAAAGCAGAAATATGTCTGTCTTTTACATAGAGCTAAAGAAATTATCAAAATGATGAATATGTATCAATTTGTAAACACTAAAGATTTTATGTGTTCTGTGATATTTATTATTATTGTTAGTTTGTATATACAAGGTAGTTTGACACATAGAAGGAAATAAAATAGAGATTATAGTATTATGCATGTGAATAGATAGAAGCCCTTAAGACTTTCTTATCTGAATTACTTTTCTTACTTTGGTATATTATTAAGTGCAAAAAAAAAAAATAGCTTCATGTTACCATCAACCCCAAAGTAAGTGGATTATTTTTTAAAAGACTTTCTAATTTGAATAGTCTGTATGTACTGTATCTTTACAACACTAAAATTGAATATAAATGAAAAGAAAAATGAATGATTTGGAAAAAACCAGAAAGGGCCTTCAAATTTTTTTCAAGAAAATGAGTCTGATTTCTAAAAGCGGACTACCGGACTACCATCTAGTGTCAGCACTTCCTCCGCTTCAGGCCTGAGAGACAAAGTAACAAGTGAACAAGTGAAAAGTGTCTATTGTTCTAGTCTAGAGGGGCACTATGGTTCAGATGCTAGCATTTTTCTACGCCAACCCTGCATATGATTGTTTTGCATTGCGTTAACTTCCTCAAAACCTTTGAAGGATGGATTTTACTACTTCCATTTTAGACTATGAACTGAGTTACAATATGAAATGCAGACAAGTTGAAGAGTCAATCATAGGGCTGGGGCTGTAGAATTATATCCAGCCACTCGTTCTAGCAAAATTACAATTTATAAAGTACAAAAATGTGCTGATTAGCTAACGCTTTCTGAGACATCAGACTTAAGGCATTCAGGTGTACATGGTAAACACGGTTAAAACGTTGGCCTCAGCTCATGGCTGGGTGCAGTGGCTCAAGCCTGTAATCTCATCACTTTAAGATGCCAGGGCAGACAGATCACTTGAGTTCAGGAGTTCCTGACCAGTCTGGCTAACAGGGTGAAACTCCGTCTTTACTAAAAATACAAAAATTAGCTGGGCGTGCTGGGGAGTATCTGTAATCCCAGCTACTCCGGAGGCTAAGGCAGGAGAATCACTTGAACCCGGGAGGCAGAGGTTGCAGTAAGCTGAGATCACACTCCTGCACTCAGGCAGCCTGAGCAACAGAGCAAGACTCCAGCAAAAACAAACAAACATTGACCTTAGCTTGAGATGAACCTGGATGCAAGTCCTGAGTTTGCCTTCTAATTGTGTGAATACCTACAAGGTAGTCTTGGGTTCCTCTTCTATAAAAAAAAGACTAGTAATAATGCCCACCTGAAGATTCTTGTTTTATATCGATATATCATAGTTGTACATATTTTGGGGGTACATGTGATATTTTGATATACGTACAAGGCCTAACAGTCAAGTCAGGTAATTGGGATAGCCTCTGACTCAAACATTTATCTGTTATTTGTGCTAGGACACTACCATTCCCCCCTTCTAGCTACACTGAAATATATAATAAATTATATAACTAAATTACCATAGTCTTTAGTTACCATATACTAAATTAACCATAGTCTTCCTACTATACTATAGAATACTAGAATTTATTCTCTCTACTGAACTGTATTTTCAACTTCAGGATTCTTTTTTTTTTTTTTGAGATGGAGTTTCGCTCGTTACCCAGGCTGGAGTGCAATGGTGCGATCTCGGCTCACTGCAACCTCCGCCTCCTGGGTTCAGGCAATTCTCCTGCCTCAGCCTCCTGAGTAGCTGGGATTACAGGCATGCGCCACGATGCCCAGCTAATTTTTTGTATTTTTAGTAGAGACGGGGTTTCACCATGTTGACCAGGATGGTCTCGATCTCTTGACCTCATGATCCACCCGCATAGGCCGCGCAAAGTGCTGGGATTACAGGCTTAAGCCACCGCGCCCGGCTCAACTTCAGGATTCTTAACAAGAATAAATGAATTTGTGAAGGCGATGAGCTTAGCAGAATGCTTTGCATAGATTACTGGATACCAACATTATAGACAACAAAGGTGGGTTTTTTTAAATGTTTTTTCTTGTTTAGGCAAGTGAGAAGAATATAATTACCTCATGTTTGCCATTAACATGAATCATGAGATAAAATTAAGAATCACTTTTAGAGAGATTGTCCACACATTTATAAACAAAAAATAAAATATTATCACACTCACGATTTGATAAAGAAACATAATACTCCAAGATCAGGTGAACGAATATGTACACGATGACCGGGATTCCATAATGCAGAGGATCATGAAGCTTATCTGCATTCGCTTAAGGTCATCAAATTCTCAAAACCAAGCAGCTCATATGGTGTCCAGGTCTTTCTCTTACAATAAAATTAATTTTTTAAAGATTTGAAAACCCAATTATGAAAATAATTTGCCTTTTTTGCCTCTTTAGGCTAACTTACCCAAGAAGACAGGTGGTCTGAAAAACACAAAACATCTTATTTTATGGGAAACACCTGGAGAAGGGATGGGGCACTCACAGTGAATTGCTAACAAAGGGGAAACACCAAAGCCATCAGAAGTGTTAGGGAAGAAGTTGTTCCTTATTCACATCAAAGAGGGAAAATCCACACCCTTTCTATTTTGGATAAAAGACTCAGCTCCTGCTGCGTTCTTTTTGGCTAAAAACTACAGCTTATATAAATCTCCTAAAGACTAGAAAAAAAATCTGCATGTATAAAAAGGATCAAACTATTTTCAAAGGATTTTTAACTGGTAATCTTTTAGCTGGGGAGAAATGAGGGGGTAGAAATTACATCTGTCATCAAAGGATCCACCCTTCTGAAAATGTGTAATTGTGGTGTATCCCGCCCCATTGCAGGCATAAAGGCGGCTCTAAATAAAAGTTCTTTCTAAAATTAACTGAGTATAAGAATTCCCTAGTCACCCACAGATATTTAATCCATTCTAAAATCATGTATGGCCTCTCAGAGACATTTAAGACTAACATCAAACCCCTTTGCCCCTCCCCTTTGCCAACTGCACCTGAGAGCGCATCTCAGCAACATAAGACAACAGAACCCTCCCTTTTGGCTCCCACTGGGCCTGTAGCGGTGTGTTCAGACACTGTAATGTTTGTTTAAAAGTGAATGAACAATAACCACAAGATTGATTGGATTTTTAAACGGGTACATGAATGTTTTCATTATAGTAATTTTTTTTTTAGCTTAAGAGTCTATTTAATGTACTTTATTCTCATTTCATTTTTTGAAAAGGTCATCAAATCAAAACATATTTCTTAAAGCAACTTGGATTCTCAATAAGAAGATGATTCGAATGGTGGCTTATTTCCTCAGTGATTAGGCAAGGTCAAGCAGCTTGAAAAAGCTGAGAAAGGATTTGAATCTACATATGAAGTGGGATTTAAATGAGCTGATTATGCATATTGCATATAGTGTAAGAATTTCCTGAATAATTTCTCACCATTCACTTCCTTTACACTGCACCAAAACCTCTTCAACATGTTTGCAACTAACAACCTTCAGAATAGGAAGATTACATTAATAAGTAGTCTTTGCTAAAGAAGAAAACAAAAACAGCAATTATTCTGATGATTTCACAAACTTTTGCCATCATTTTAAATAGCCCACTAATAGCATTATTTTATATCTTTTTTTTTTCAGAAAGTTGTATTAATTTTCTCCATCTCTTGACTAGAAGACATACCTTTAGTCTTTGCTCACATTACTTCCAAGACTTAAAAGCACGTTTAAAAGGTAAGTGTGGAGACTGTAAAAGCTATGATGCTGCAGACCTAATAATAAATTAATAATCATAGGTGCTGAATCTAAAACTGTTATTCTAGTCTTTGCTCATATTACTTCCAAGACCTAAAAGCACATTTAAAAGGTAAGTGTGGAGACTGTAAAAGCTATGATGCTACAGATCTAATAAATTAATAATCATAGGTGCTGAATCTAAAATTGTTATTCTGACAAGTGGTTTTGCATTTTTAAAACCTTATCAATATTAAATGGAGAATAAAATATAATTGTATAAAAATAAACCAACTCAGCAAAATGCCTTTATTCCATATGTTTATTTCTCCTGTAATGAGGCAATATGAAACAATGCAAATATACAATTTAGGGTTAACACAGACCTTGTTACAACTTTTCTGAATTGAGTTTTTTTTTAGCCATTGTCTCTACAACCTGTGCAATAGATTTAATACCTCTCTCAGTAGGTGTTTTCTGGTGTTAAGATAGTATATACAACATTCATAGCACTGTATCTAAGGGTGATTCCTTTCACCCAGCTTTTGCTGATAAGAAAAAGAAAAATAGAAAGAAAACTAACTATAAAGCTTTCATATAAAAAAATTGAGATGGTGTTAATCACAAATATGGAATTACAGAGCATGTGCTGCCTAGACCTAAGATTCTTTGACTGAGGAGTAGACATTAGATTATTCTTGTTTTGCTTCTAGTGAAACTCTCATCCCAGACATAAAAACCAAAGCACAGAGAAAAATCATGACTTTTGCTTGGGGTCATGACAAATCAGGGAGCGAAGAAGGAGCTAGAACCAAGTGTTTTTCCTGTTGTACAACATTATCTCTGATATTGCAGTCGTTGGTGATGTCTGCTGTTTTTATTGAGAGTTTTTAGTATAACTGTGATGTTAATTAAGAAGGTCAAAATGATGACATTTCTGTTTATTGATATAGACATACTCCAAGATAGCTTACCCTTCGTTAAAAGTCTCTGGATATATGTGATTAAATATATAAACTTCTGAATGGAGAGTAGAAATATTGCCAAAGCAGGAAAATGATCAATTTCCCAATTGCTTGACATGTGCCTGTGCAAATTATTTAACCATTTGCAGCTCCACATAATCTGATCGATTAATATGCTCCTTCCTTGAAAATAAATAACTCTTTAAAATTGTTGTTCTTACTGGAACTGACTAGACAATTTTCCTTTTTGTAGCTTACTTTTCATGCTCAATAACAACTACTTCTAACCCTTTGTTTAAGACAGATTAGAACACCTAGAGAGAGAACATACTAATATTTATGTACAAAAGTGACTTTTAAATTATTGGCATATTTAATATATTTATTAGTTCTCCCTCTATTCATTAACATACATCACAAAATTATGGCATTATTTTACTTTGTTGATAATATTCTCTTTCCCTTACCTGGGTCTCAAACCTAAAAATCCAACCTTGTATATATCCCTAGTGATTTTACAAAATTAATAATACATAATGGTCTAATTCTTGAATTTTTTAGAGTAGCACTTTTCACTGGACAGGTAGAGAGATGGAAATAGTCCATTGGGTGCAACAAAATATGCTAAAAAGATTTAAATAAAGATTATTCTTCATTACCAAAATTGCCCTCACTAAATTCTCCCCCAAACTCATTACTTCGCTTGATGGCATCATTTAGCTACCCCATGACCCAAGCAACAAATGTTGAGGTCATGTTGAACTACTCACCTCCATAATTCAAACTACATCTGTTTGATTCTAATCTTCCTAATACATCTTGGACTCATTGGCTTCTTTTATTCCCCAAAGCCACTGTCCTGTTTTAGAACCTCATTGTCTCTCGCTTGGAGTCTCTTAAGGGCTATCACTGAATACCCTCTAACTGCATGACAAAGAAGATTGACACCTCTAGAAAGAAAAAGATACTTAAAAAAGAGAGTACCACAGCACGAGTTGTCTGCTTCTCTGGGTGTTTCCTGGGGATGGTTGCTGAGCTGCAGCTGCCCAGCTCATCTCTCTAATTCCCAACCTAGAGCAGTTCTCCTGAATCCCTTACCTTGTATATAGCTGAATAAGAATTAGAACTCCTGCTTGCACAGAAGAAACCTCAGAATTGATTAGATCATGGACTAGGAAGTCCTGGGGTCCTGTGGTAAGGTCTCAGTATACAGATTTCTCAATTTCAAAAATGGTTCGAACTAGAAAAATAATGAATCCAAATTCTTCTCCATTAAAGGTCAAGAGGGCCCAACCATACCTCTGTTAGTGCTAGCCCAGGGACTGAACCAGACCAGGATCCAGAGGACATCATGAGGATCCAAAGGAAACATACCCTCTGCTCCCAAGAAGTCACACAAAGCCTCTCAAATATCCAGGCATTGTCTTGGAAAGGGGCATTGAAAGAGAGAAGAAATCTGAAAGACCAAGCATTTTCCCCAAAAGATTGAGCCATTCAAAACAAACAAAATAGAAGGGGACTGACTGGCAATTTAAAGTTCCTCTCTATAGCCCATTCTAAGTAAGATGGGAACTCATGAGGAAGACTGGATCTGCTGTGGAGCATAAGCTTTACCTTATTTACACATAAGAGTAGTAGTAATTAAATCTATAATCCCCTTATGAAAATCCATGCTATTTCCTCCACTTTGAAAATCCAACAAACTCCTACTCATCTCCCTAGACTAAATTAAGTTAACTTTACAAATACTACCAGGAAGAACAAATTCTTACACTGAATATTTTATAACACATTGAATTTAACTCTATAAAAAAACTTTTCAAACTCTATCACTACTGGTCATACATCTGTATCATCTGCTTTAATAAAATACCATCAAGAAAAGGCAATGTCAACCATTTATTCAGCTCTTCTTTATAAATTAAATATCTAAATGCATTACAGGAAGTCAATATTTGAAAATCATAGATCAGTATTTCTAAATTCAGATCTATAGGATTCCATAACGATCCCAACTTTTGTGGGGTTTTGTTAGTTTTGTTTCCAGTAACTATTCTTGGGTAGGAGATGAGTGGGAAGAAAGTAAGCAAAAGCAGAAGAAGGAAGACTTAACGGCAAAAATCACACTGGCTTACTCTAAGTTAATGGCAGCGTTGATCATCTACACTTTCACAGCTAACTAATCTCAAGGATGCCTTATTATACTTCAAACATTAACAAATATTGGAAATGAAGGCATTGGTACAAGTGTTCAACAATCTTAAAAGTGATTGCTTTCTGCCCTCTCAACACGTGAGTTCTATCGTGCACGTTTCTTATCAAAACTTAACGTGCTAGTTTTCAGTCTGGCTTTACTCAAGGTAAGGGTAACAAAGACCAAACATAACATTCCATATGGAACACATGGAAATCATCTTTAGTTCAACAGATCTGAAGTCTCATTGATGATAATCATAAAATTTAAAGCCATTTTTAAAGGAGTTCTTGCTTAGGTCCTTAAAATGAACACATCATCTAAAAAAACTAAATCCCTAAAATATTATTTCCTCAGAATATTATTATGTCTAATATATCCAGATAAGCATGCTATGGAGTAATTCCCTTGGGAACAGTAAGTGAAAAAACCTTAACTGGACACATTCTTAGATGTCTAGGGAGAGAAGTCAGATTATTCATTAAGCTTAATGGTTCTATATTTCTTTGTTAATTTGGAAACTGGTAAATGCAAACAAGGTAAGCCTGCACTCCTTTTTACAACTCTGATGTGTAATGAAAACACAAAGTGTTTTGTGTATGTCTGTGATAGATAGATAGATCTCTCTTGTGTTTAGGTTGTTACCAAAATTAGTCATAGTTGGGAAGGGAAGAATAAATTTGACTCTGCTATCATTCCCTGCTCTTGAATGGTACTGGATAACCGAATTATTACTGTCAAAATTAACAGAACATTGATCAGAAGGAAGCCACATATATAGAGGTTTTTCTTCCCAGGATAATAGCTGTGAGTTTGTGAGAATGTCAAAGACTGAAAAGAAGGACCCTTGTACTTGATTTTCTCATTTTTTTAAAATAGGAAACTTAATGAGATTCTTATTAAAATGAAAAATTTTATACAGCATGTTTACATATACTACAGCCATGAAAACAGTTCCTATAGTACTTGGAGATGTTTATAAATGAACAAACTTCCTCTACCTATGAAATATGCCATGTCTGACCCCTACCTATAGCACACTTCAACTCTCTCACACTTACACTGCCCTAAGTACTGAAAGTGTATGAAAAACAGAGGGAACAAGAAATAGACTGTTTTGTTAGAGGTCTTCACCATGGTCCCTGTGGTGTCCCCAGGCAGATCTTGAGAGCTTCACACTGAAACCACATTCTCTAGCCCTTTATCTTATCTCCTAGGGCCAGCACTCATGCCAAATGACTAAGAAAGTTTCCAAATGAGTGAATCAGATGTCGAAAATTCATTGTTAAATCGAATGTTGAACTTTTACTGAAAATTACAAATTAGTTGTTTGAAACAAGGGTAACAGAGGATGGAGATACATGTCCAGAGACCAGATCATTAAAAATGCCTTAATGTCTTCTTCCTTGTTACCTTCTGTTTCTTCCCTCCCAAGAAGAATGGACTGGATGGATGTTCCATACTGACCTTAGAGGGTAGTCACACATATTTACCTTACGCCTCATTCTCCACCCGCCCTCTTTCTGTATTTTTGTCAGTAAAGGGATATGGCATTTACAGGAATAAGTCATCGGCATCTGAGACATGGGAGGGCGAGTATGTCAGAAACTTGGAGAAAAGTGCTGGTTGTCATGTGGGACTTTCCAAACCCAAGGAGTCATAATAATATGGGCAGGACAAGATGGGTGTTCAATTTGTGGGGCCTGTTTAAAAAGACTTGAATACCACAAAGCTACCACCCTGGTGCAATTGGGGTTTTTGATACCATATTTAGCTAGTAATGCCTGATACCACATCACATTTTAGTCACAGAGTGAAGAAATGATGAATGGGGACGTTTGTTGGGGAGGCTTTCTGGGTCTGGCAGAGCCTCAGTGGTCAGTGAGGTAAAGAACTTGTGGTCTGGTGTCTGTGTCATGAAGTAGAAAGACTGAAGTCAATGAATCTTCTCTGTAGGTAGATTTATCTAGGGCTTGGTGCGTCAGCCTTCAGAATTGCTCCTTCCTCTGTGCCCCAACAGAGTCTTTTCATTTCTCATTAAGCATCAGGTCAAACATGCTTCTTAGCTAAATAAACATGGCTACATCCTCAAAGATTGGAAATTTCTTTAGAAGGTATCATTTGTTTTTACTTTTTTCCATTTCTCCTTTTCCTTCTGGAGTATACCAGATCAAAGGCACTAAAAAATATGCTGAGTAACATGCTTACTGAAAACAAAATATTAATCTGTACAAAAATGTAAATAAACATTTTACAAACATATTTTTCACAGTTCTCATTGAGCATATTTTAGACTCAAATAATATTTACCACCTATTACCTTAGAAAACAAACTGTAAACCTAGTAGAATTCTTCACCAGGCACTTAAATACTACCAAGTCTTTATACACATTTTTCCTTTTATGTACTTGAAGAGCCCTACCCTGTTTCCTCTGTGTGGAATGTTTTACTCCTTGGCCAGGCATAATTTCAATGTCGATTTCTCACAGAAGTTTTCCTTCATTCACTCAGTTACCTACTCCCTCATCAGTACTATCACAGCCTTCTCATATACTATTTTTTTTTTAAATTCTGCCTGCTGTCTCTCAAAACTATGAACAAATAAGTTATATCTGTGCTTCTTTCTACACTGCCAATACAGGTGTTCAGTTATTTGGAATATGATTCTTGTTCTATAAATAAAATCAATATCAAAGCTAGTTTTTTATTGTGCAAGTGAAGAGGAATATCAGCCACAAAAAATCAAAAGGCAGGTAATCAAAAAATTATGTATTGGCTTTTACTATTGATTTGGATTTGTGGAGACAATTTTACCTTCTAGACTGTGTTTGCCAAGGTACAGCATCAAGCTTAAATTTGCTAAATGTTTTCTGGTCTGATATAAAGTACTCAGATTGATGGAAGTGGTTCTAAGAGTCATGATTGCCATATGGAAACATGAAGTGGACACATTTGTCACCTTAATAGTTACTTATTTTAATGAATACATACTCTCAACCTCATACTTCTGCATAATTCATAGTTAACAAAATAATATCATAGTATGTCCCAGACTATTCGCCAGTATTCCTAAGAAAAGAAAGGAAGACCACACCAGACCACAACATAGATTTAGCACAGGTGACAATTTGGGTTAAAAAATGATACATCTTAATTTTAGGTTAAAAAATGATATATCTTAATGTCTGCAAATGGCTATTTGTTATTATATGTATAATAGAAATAGAAAATTGTCTTTAAAAACGCCAATCAATAAAAGTTTCAAAGGAAAGATGGCACAAACCAGATCCCTAACAAATAGACTACCTGATAATTCTGAAAAGAATGATGGCAAATGAGGCTTTTTAAAGTGTACATAGGCTGGCAGAGGAAAACGGTCTTTTGACAGTACAAAAGCAAAGAGTTGTTGGAAATGCCATTATTTGTTTCTCATGTTTTGACATTCTCTGGGAAGTAGGAAAGGTTACATACAAAGAGGCTAAGACATTAAAGAAAACACTACAGAAAGGGAAGAGAGAGCATAACTTGATGAATTAAAATAGAAACAACCTAGAACCAGGTTTTACTAATGTGCATTAAAGAAGTGGGCCCATGTTTTACATTAAAAAATGTTTTCCAGTCAGGTGCAGTGGCTCACACTTGTAATCCCAGCACTTTGGGAGGCTAAGGAGGGTGGATCACCTGGGGTCAGGAGATCGAGACCAGCCTGCCCAACATGGTGAAAGCCCGACTCTACTAAAAATTCAAAAATTAGCTGAGAGTGGTGGTGGATGCCTGTAGTCCAAGCTACTTGGGAAGCTCAGGTAGGAGAATATCTTAAACCTGGGAGGCAGAGGTTGCAGTGAGCTGAGATCATACCACTGTACTCCAACCTGGGCGACAGAGTGAAACTCCATCAAAAAAAAAAAAAAAAAAAAAAAAAAATCCAATTGGTCTTAGCAACTCTATATTTCTATCAAAGGAGAAATACTTCAGCTGAAATATTATACAATTGTATTCAGGGCAAGTAGTTTATACTAAAATAACCCCAATGCCATGAGTCACTTCCTCACCAACTCTGTCAATCTTTGGTTTGTTGAAAAGCAAAACCCTCCAAGAAGACAGTTGCTTAGCAAAATAGCTGGTGCGTAAGGCAAGGAACAAAGTCTAGAAAATACTCTCGTGAAGAGCTACATCTTATTTACATAGCTATCTTTAAAAATAAGGAAAAGTGCAAGGGACTTAAGGCATTTTTCCAAAGGCAGAGTTCTGTTCTAGTTATCCAGCATTAGAGAGCTTACAGCTGACTTATTAAGAGGATTATTCTTTCAGGAAGCCAGGAACTGAACTCCTTCTAGTCTGCTGTTATGTGCCCTTTTATTTGAAAGCTCATTCATTTCAAGCAATAAATTTTTTCTATTTTATTTAAGGCAATTAAGCAAAAATAATTAGACTTTTAAAAGGACAAAGAGGAACAGAGGTGGCAAGGGAAAATAATATCCTTCCTTCCTATTCCGCATCCACTCCGGTATGTCTTGTTTTTGTTCACAGAATCACAATCCATCAGTCACCCAGGCTCTAAATCTCCAAGTCAATTCTGATTTCCCTCCTTTACTTTCTAATCCCCAGAAAATGATAGAAACACCTATTAGTTTCACCTGCTTAGTGTCTCATACATGTAACCTCTCTTCTCCTAGCCCAATACACCACCCTGAATTCCTCCCTTTATTAGAGCTTTCCTTAGTAGTGTAGGAGATAAAATCATGAAAAGGATGAAGAGATAGAGTTTGAGAAGTAAAAATCATTCTGACATGAATTCTAAGAAAAAATATTAAGCAACAATAGAAAATTGATAAACAACTCTAAAACCCTAGCTATGATCATAAAGTGCCAGTATGTCATCGACGGCAGACACGCAGCTCTGTGTCATTTGTCTGTATTGCTCAGTGAACACTGGCTGAGTGCTGTAAAGCTTGACATGACAAAGTTGAGGAAAAGAATGATCATCAATCATTACTGCAATGCAAATGGCCCTGTGCTTCTAGACAAATGCATAGCTAAAGAGGTTGGCTATGGGTTGGGGCTTGGTCTGGAGAGAAAGGGAAAGTGGAGCAAAGGCCATAGAGGAAAGTTCTGAAATGCTGCATAGCTAGCAAAGGTGAAATCAGATAAAGGAGTCTGACAAATTAAAGAAAAATTATTATGGGGAGAAATGAAAGATACAGGTGAGGGGACGGAAGGCAGCAAACCACACTGCCAAGTGTGTACCTATGCAACAATCTTGCATGTTCATCACATGTACCCCAAAACCTAAAATGCAATAAAAAAAAAAAGAAAAATTATTAAGCAGTGCCCTCATGGTTGTTGAATTCACAGGCATTGGTAGCTGGAGAATGGACAAAAAAGAAGGATCGTGATGAAACCACAAGCTAGAAGCTGAAGTCATCAGAGGTTTCCAGGATGGAGAAGAGAGAGAATAAATGGCACTGATGAAAATGTGACTGAGTGGAATAAAAAAAAAAAAAAAAGTGATTGCTACTATTTACAGTGTTTGTTTGATTTGTTTTGGGTTTTGTTTAACAATGTCAAAAAGATTTGCAGCAGATATACTGAAAACAATTAATATGCTGGTGGCTTTCTGGGTAAGCTTTACAAAATTCACCACATTAATCAGTAATGAAAATTTCATTAAAATCAAAGATTAAATGCTGTAAGTTTACATGGTTCACTGAAAAATTCTCATGAATTCATTTTCATTTTACATGACAAAAATTTCACATCCTTTTTCCATTATCAATTTGGCTTCCAAGAAGAAAAAAGTGGTGCTATGTAGTATACACTAAAATAATTTTGAATAATTCTAAGAATTCTACAAACATCAATACAGAGCAATGGCTAATATACTGTAAAACTGGAATCGAGAATGTGTTGCTGTGGAAAATTAACATCTGCTCTATTGACTGAAAATATGGAGCTATACACATTGCAACAACACTAATCAGTTATCCAATACTGGTACTATTTCTTCCACCAGGAAAGCAAAATCTTGGACCATATCCTCATGACAACATCCAAGTGACAAGCAGGAAATTCCAAGCTTTAAGTTATAGTTTCTATTTAGCTTTCTTTAGTATTGCAACTAGCCTTGGGATTCTTGCAGAAGGCATCACTTTGAAAAGCTATTTTCCATTTCTCTTACATATCTGATGTCCTTGAATTCTATGACCCTGGTTGCTTATGGCAACCAGAACCATTCTAGACAGACTTGTTCTGATTTATGAAACAGTGAACCAAATTTAGCAGCCAAGTAAAACAGCCCACTGATTCACATTTTCCCTACAGTTTCCACAGAACCCAGGCACAGTTCCATAACCATTGGGACAATGGTGGCCTTGGAAAGGCTGACTCAAGGTCATAGCCTTGATATAACAACTTTGTTGTGCCTGAGTACAATATAGCAACAGAAGTGGGGTACTGGGTCTCTCTGACATTCTGCCCAACCCAAACAGGAGTTGATAAAGCTGAGATAATATATATAGTACTTTATAACCTGCAAAGCACTTAACACAGCCCATATAAAGAAACATCCTTCTGATAATCCTATAAAGGAAGAGGACCACTTTTCTTCGCTAGAAGACAAAACCAATGAGACTCAGAGGTGTAAACGATTAGTTCAAAGTCAGGCAGCTCGAAAAGGAATGACTAAAACAATTATTCAGATTTTCTGACTGATCATCCATGATTATGTCACTGTATCAAGACAATTCTGCCATAGCCAAGCCAAATATAATCAATATCAGAAGTTTGAAGACTTGGTAAAAGAATAGAGCCAGTATTTCCCAAAGTGAAGATACATTCGTTTTAACAGCAAAGTTAAAATGTGCTTTATGCTTATGTTTTGCCAGGCATATCTAAGCACTTTATATGCATTAACTTATTTAATTATCATAACACTTTTAGAAGTTGTTCATCATACAGACATGAAAACTGATACTTATTATGATGCTCATTTTACAGAAGGCAAACCAGAGTCTTGCAGACATTAAATACTTAACACAAATTTACACACTTATACACAGGAACTTGAAGTTGACCTGTGTCTCAAAGACAAATTGTCTCAAAAATCTAAAAAAAATAAAGAATTATCATCTCAAAATGTTAAGCAATGAACCTATATCTACTCCAAAAAGAGTTATGCAACTTTCGACATTTTGCTTACAATTCTGCAATATAAGCAAACAAAAAATATCATCAAAAAGTTTCTGAGGAGAATTTAAGTTCAAATTTCTCTTGGGTTTCACGGTGAGCAACAATAAGACAGAGCTAAGTCCATGAAGATATGTCAAATTAGGAGGAAACTATAAAACACCAACAACTTGTAATTCTAACTCATTACAACTCAAGAGAAAGGCAAATAAATACAGCATAAAAGGCAACAACAACAACAAAAACCCACGTTTAATTGTAAACCATCTCTTCTGATGCCCTGTCTTAGATTCTGAAAATCATGTAGTCCTTTACCTGATCAGAGAAAGAAATGCAACATTGCACATCAGTGTGTGTGCACACAGAGCACAAACAGAATGTTTATAAACAATGCAAACATACACCAAGAACCTGACAAATAGACCTACGCCCATACAACAGCCATTTCCTTTAAGTACAATAATGGACAACTGGAAATATTATTCAGTGATACGGTTTGGATTTGTATCCCTGCCGAAATCTTATGTTGAACTGGAGAAGGGGTCAAGTGGACGGTGATTAGATCGTGGGGGCTGATTCCCCACCTGCTGTTCTCATGATAGCGAGTGAATTCTCACAAGATTCGATGGTTTAAAAGTGTGTGCCACTCCCTCCTTCTCTCTTCTGCTTTGCTATGGTAACACGTGCTGGCTTCCCATTTGCCTTCCCTATGATTGTAAGTTTCCTGAGGCCTCCCAGCCATGCTTCCTGTGGAAAATTTTGTCAGTTATACCTCTTTTCTTCATAAATGACGCCATCTCAGGTAGCAGTGTGAAAATAAACTAACACATTCAGGATGTTTAAGAAAGAAAGAAAAGAATGTAGTTTTTACTTCAGATGAAAACAGTTTTTGCGTAATCCCACATTCAGCCATTGTGTTAGCATCTGGCTGGAAATAGTATTCTCACAACCATCTTCTCCCGTGACTATTACAGATCAATGAGCACAGACACCTGACAAGGCCAAAAGGTCTCTATATATTAGAGTTGGGTGAATTACTAAATTATAATCTCTTCAGCTTGGAAATACCACCTATCAGAAAAGATTAAAACAGTATCATGAAAAGATACCTTTTTATGAAAAGATAAAAGCAGCATCAAACGAGATGAGAGCCTTGATATAGAAATTTATGTGTTTGTAGCTTTGTGTCTACAAATAACTTAAAATCTGAAGAGACAGCAACAGTGACATTTTGGCAAGAGCACTGGCCTTGGAGTCAGGAAACTTATCTACTGAGTCACAGTTCTGTCACTCTCAGTGTCTGACTGGACAAGCCCTTAAAACTCAGATTTCTCATAGAGCTCTGATGAGGAAGGGAAGATATGTGTACTAAAGTAATTCACAAATTTCAGAGCATGATGCAAACATGAGAGGTGGTTCTCTTCATTCTCACTGTAATTCTCACCATTCAAAAGCAAGGAGAATCAATGTGAAACTGACTGCTGGCATATATCCTACAAGTACTGACTCTCACAGATGGCTTCATTACTTAAAGTCAAACAAACAAACAATCAAAAAACACATGCCATGATTTTTCCAATACTGATTCTTCCCATATATTTGAAAATGAGAAATAATGTTGCTGGTTCCTCATATATAGTTCAATAAAGATTAATAAGAGACTGACTTATACCCACAAATAGACTATGGACTAAAAAATAAAACAAAGTAAAATCTATTATTACACCTGTTATAATATAAAAAAAACAATGAGACCCCCACATACTGTGCTCTGGGGCCAATTCAGACCTCCCTCACAGGTTTATATTCCCCTTCTTTCTTTCTGTCTCATGTATCATATCTACAAAGTCTTAGTTGAAAACCTAATTTGTATTGTTGTTGGGATTTCCCACAACAATAAAATTGTTTTATTGTTGCTGGATTGCTACATAATCTTTGGGAGTGGATATTATCATAAGAATTCAAAACAAGAGCTGCAAATATTCTAACCATTAGCCTTATCAAACAATTCCTAATGTGTTGTTTTAAGCAGCAGCTTCCACTCCCTACTCCCCACCCACCCCAAGATAGAGGCATGCATGGGTTTCTGGAATGTATTAAAGGAGGTCAGAAGCCTTAAGCATTTCAAGGACCCAAAAAACCCTCTACATATGCTCTCCGTGTCTGCACTACCCATGTCTGATTTATGTAAGCTCAATAGCATTTGGAAAAATACTTTAGGTCACATTAAGCTTCACGGTTAGTATATGTATTGTCATTATTAAACTAAAAATAAGCAATTAATGTGGTGAAAAATAAAAACAAACACTTTATTAATATGCAATTTTTAAAAATGAAACCATTTTTAAGCTATGCAAATTCTCATATGAGACATAACTTTACATTCATGTAGAATGTAAACATTACATTTGTATACATTTTACTTGTATAGAGCTTGAACATTTCAAAATACTTTCCTTAGTCCTTATTGCAAACTTGTTCTGTAATCAATATTAGTAACCCCCATTTTACAGAAAGAGAAACTAAGTTTCAAAAACATTTAAGACTCTTTCAGGGATCTGTGGAATCACTGTTTTATAATCAGATTGTGTACAATTTAGGTTCTAAATGACAATAGATTAGAATTAATCTCATACTACAAAATTAAAAAGAGATGAGGTTTGAAAGTGACAACTGTCACAATTTTCCTTAGTTGACATTAGACAGGATAATAAATGATAGCCCATTAGAAAAATGACAATAATAATATCAATAACAATTATTATTTACTAGTGCTTACTATAAACTGTTACTATTCTAAGTGACTAATTTGTATTCACTAATGAAATCCTCACAATGCCTCTGTCATTTGCCCCTCCTTTCCAGATGAGAAAACAAAGACAAAAGAGACTTTAAAACTTGCCCAAACTAATAATTTAAAAAAGCCACAGTGCCTCATTTATTTCTCCAGTACAGTGTTTTTCAAAATATATTGATCATTCATAATTTACTACATGGACCACCAGCAGTTTCAGACTTAAAAATGATTTCATTCAGGTGTATTTCACAGAATGAAAATGCAAGTTTAATTATGATTTTCAAAACAATTCCATTAAATTCTTAATAATTGTGACATTCCTAAGGTCATACAAGCTCTTCAGTGGATTCTCCCAGGCATTTTCTGTCATGTACTATTTAGTCGCCAAGGTGTATTTAATCTGGCTTACTTAATATCATTGATACAATGTTGTTTACTTTTATTAAACTTGCAGTTTTATTACCGTTGCTATATTTTGCTATAAATCTGTTTTTTTTTAAGAAAAATGATTCTTTCATGACTAACTGAAGCTGAATAGTAGATACAAAAATAATAACAAATACTAGACCTAAAAGTAATTTAACTAATGAAAACATTTTGTAAAGTTTCACTTCTTGCAGCAAAAATACTTACATTAAATATTATTGCCAAGAAGCTTGTAAAAATGCCTCAGTATGAACAACAAATTATGATTGGAAAGAAGAATAAACTTCTGGCAAAATGTCATTTTCAAATGACATTGCAGGGTATCACATAATACAATACACACAATGGGGAAGGACAATTACTATCACATGTTTAGATACAACAGATATTTCTTTAGTGTTGGACAAACATGAGTGAAGAATCACATCTGGTCAACTGGTATATGTAGGAAAGTGTGGAATAACTTCTTGTTTCTTTATCACTAAAGCTTTATATTTTTATGAAAGTTTTATCAGTAAAAACTTCTTGTTTCTTTATCACATAGCAAAAAAGATCTGTTGCTCTGGTTTAATTCACAATATTATGTAAATCAGAAGATGGATGTGCTGAAGCAACGCTGGGTGAAATAAAGAATGATACAAGGCCGGGTGCGGTGGCTCAAGCCTGTAATCCCAGCACTTTGGGAGGCCGAGGCGGGTGGATCACGAGGTCGAGAGATCGAGACCATCCTGGTCAACATGGTGAAACTCCGTCTCTACTAAAAATACAAAAAATTAGCTGGGCATGGTGCCACGTGCCTGTAATCCCAGCTACTCAGGAGGCTGAGGCAGGAGAATTGCTTGAACCCAGGAGGCGGAGGTTGCGGTGAGCCAAGATCGCGCCATTGCACTCCAGCCTGGGTAACAAGAGTGAAACTCCGTCTCAAAAAAAAAAAAAAAAAAAAGAATGATACAGAATTGACCTTTTTTGTGCAACCAAAAAAGCACATTGCTAATAAGAAGTCTTACCTGAATGACAATCCATAAACTGCTTTATTCATAGAAAACTGTTAGTATTAACAATATGTAACTTGATCTTTTTTCAGCATTATGGAAAATAAGGAAAATTGTGAAGAAAGTTGAATGTCAACCATTGGTTTACATCATTTCAGAGGGGCATCTGCAGAACTGTGTGGCAGGTATAACACTTTTTCCAACACTAAAGTTAAGAGGAAGAGAAACTGAAGCTAATTGTGGAACTGAGTGATGAGACCATAATATTTCTTCAGATCACTGATGCTGCTATAAAAGACTTCTGGACAGACGCGGTAGCTCACGTCCGTAATCTCAGCACTTTGGGAGGCCAAGGCGGGCAGATAACCTGAGGTCAGAAGTTTGAGACCAGCCTGGCCAACATGGTGAAACTCCATCTCTACTAAAAGTGAAAAAAATTTGCTGGGCATGGTGGTGGGTGCCTGTAATCCCAGCTACTTCGGAGGCTGAGGTGGGCGAATCACTTGAACCCAGGAGGCAGAGGCTGCAGTGAGCCAAGATCATGCCTTTGCACTCCAGCCTGGGTCACAAAAGCAAAACTCTCTATCTCAAAAAAATATATATATATATATATATTGCATAGGGCTTGCCAAGCTCACTTTCCTCTGGAATATTTTATATTACCTAAGCTTATTATCTTAATGTCTAAATGTTACAATATGTAGTGTTGAGGATAAGACACTAAGATTTATTAAGACCAAAATGAGGACTGGACAACTACTGACAGTTTCATAGTTCAGCAGTGTTTAATAAATTTGTTTATCAGAGGAAATAGTCTGCCAACTATTAAAATATATTGAAAGCTGGCAGAGACTTCCAAAATTATATATTACAATCACCTCATTTTATAAAAAAGACACTGAGGCCAAGAAAAGGTTCACTATTATAAAGCCCTACAGAGTTAGTGACATAATTTAAAAAGCCACACTTTCTAAATTCCTTACTCTAATACAGTTTCCAAGATGTTCCACCCAATTTCATGCCTTATTCTCAAATTGACCTATGAAGTTAGTATCATTATGAAAGAGCTGTCTTTACAAAACGATGATCAAGTGCAGAAAATAGTATTTTTGAAGTATGTAAGTGCAGGCATACCTCTTTGGATTATGCTTCATTTTACTGTACTTTCCAGATATCATTTTTCACAAATTGAAGGCTTGCGGCAACTCTGTATCAGGTAAGTCTTTTGGTGCCACTGTTTCAACAGCATGTGTTCGTTCGCCCCATGTCTCAATGTTACATTTTCGTAATTTTCATAACATTTTAAACTTTTTCATTGTTATTATTACTGTTATGATGATCTGTGATAAGTGATCTTTGATGCTACTATTTGGTTTGGGCCCCACAAACCATGCCCAATAAGATGGCAAACTTAATCGAAAAACGTTGTATGTGTTCTGACTGCTTCATCAACCACCACTCACCTGTCTCCCTCTCTCTTCTCGGGCTTCCCTATTCCCTGAGACACAATACTGAAATCAGACCAATTAATAATTCCACAACGGCTCTAAGTCTTCAGTTAAGTGAAGAATCACATGTCTCTTAGTTTAAATCCAAAACTAAAAATGATTAAGTTTACTGAGGAAGACACATCAAAAGCCAAAATAGAATAAAAGGTAGGTTTCTTGCACCACCGGTTCACCAGATTGTGAATGCAAAAAAAAAAAAAAAAAAAAAAAAAAGTTATTGAAAGAAATTAGAAGTGCTACTCCAGTGAACACATGAATGATAAGAAAGTGAAACAGCCTTATGGCTGAAATGGAGATAGCTTTCATGGTCCGGATAGAAAATGAAATCAGCCACAACATTCCTTAAAACCAAAGCCTAATTCAGCACGAGTATAACTCTCTCCAATACTGTGAAGGCTGCTAGAGCTGAGGAAGCTGCAGAAAAGTAAGTCTGAAGCAAGTAGAAGTTGGTTCATGAGGTCTAAAAACAGAAGCTGTCTTCATTCATAACATGAAAGTGCCAATGTGGCAGCTGCAAGTTATCCGGAAGATGTAACTAAAATAATTAATAAAGATGGCTCCACTAAACAACAAATTTTCATTGTAGATAAAACATCTCCTTGGAAGAAGACATCACATAGGACTTTCTTAGCTAGAGAAAATAAGTTAATGACTGATGTTAAAGCTTCAAAGGAAAGGCTGGCTCTCCTGTTCGAGCTAATGCAGCTGGTGATTTTCACTTGAAGGCAATCATGATTTACCACCCCACAAATCCTAGAGCCCTTTAGAATTACGCTAAATCTACTATGCCTGTGCTCTATATATAGAATAACAAAGCCTGGATGATAGCATATCTGTTTACAGCACGGTTTACTGAGTATTTGAAGCCCACTGTTTTCTGCTCAGAATTAAAGATTCCTCTCCAAATATTACTGCTAATTGACAATGCACCTAGTCACCCAAGAGCTCCGATGGAGACGAACAAAGAAATAAATGAGGCCAGGCGCGGTAGCTCAAGCCTGTAACCCCAGGACTTTGGGAGGCCGAGGCGGGTGGATCACGAGGTCGAGAGATCGAGACCATCCTGGTCAACATGGTGAAATCCCGTCTCTACTAAAAATACAAAAAATTAGCTGGGCATGGTGGCACGTGCCTGTAATCCCAGCTACTCAGGAGGCTGAGGCAGGAGAATTGCTTGAACCCAGGAGGCGGAGGTTGCGGTGAGCCGAGATCGCGCCATTGCACTCCAGCCTGGGTAACAAAAGTGAAACTCCATCTCAAAAAAAAAAAAAAAAAAAGAAAAGAAATGTCGTTTTTGTGCTTACTAACATAGCATCCATTACTCCGATAGACAGAGTAATTTTGATTTTCAAGTCTCATTATTTAAGAAATATACTTTGTAAGGTTATGACTGCCATAGATAGTGATTTCTCTGGTGGATCTGGGTGAAGTAAACTGAAAACTTTCTGGAAAGGATTTACCATTGTAGATGTCATTAATAGCATTCGTGATTCATAAGGAGAAGGTCCAAATAGCAACATTAAAAGGAATTTGGAAGAAGTCGATTCCAACTCTCATGAATGATTTCGAGGAATTCAAGATTTCAGTGGAGAAAGTAACTGAAGTGTGGTAGAAATAGCAAGTGAACTAAAATAAAAGAAGTGGAGCCTCAAGATGTTAGTTAATTGCTGAAATCTCATAATAAAACTCGAACAGATAAAAAGTTGCTTCTTATGGGTGAGCAAAAAAAAAAAAGTGGTTTCTTCATGTGGAAATTACTCCTGGTGAAGATGAAGTGAACACTGTTGAAATGACAATGAAAGATTCAGAACATTACATAAGCTTAGTGGATAAAGCAGTGGCAAGGTTTGAGAGGCTTGACCACTTTGAAGAAGTTCACTGTGGGTAAAATGCTACCACGCAGCGTAGCATGCTATAGAGAAAGTGTTCATAAAAGGGAGAGTTAATTCATGGGTCAAACTTTATTGGTTTTGTTGTTTTGTTTTGTTTTGAAATGCTGTAGCCACTCCAACTTACACTAACTGCCACCCTGATCAGTCAGCAGTCACCAACATTGAGATAAGACCATCCACCAGCAAAAAGATTATATCTTGCTGAAGGCTCAGATAATTTTTAGCAATAAAGTATTTTTTTAATTAAGGTATGTACATTGTTTTTCAGACATAATGTTATTGCACACTTACTAGACTATATTATAATGTAAATATAAATTTTATATGCATTGGGAAAGCAAAAAATAAAAATTGTGAGGCTTGCTTTATGGTGATGGTCTGGAACCAAACCTGCAATATTTTCAAGGTATGCTAGTTTTCTAAATAACTGTGAAAAATCATATGGACAAACCTATGTCCTAGGAGAACTGACAATTCAAATTCAACAAGCATGAGTTTCTATCAAGTACAAGACTCAACTAGTACTATCAGCCATATGCGAATGCTTAGGTCAAAGATTCACACATAATAATCTGGAATTTAGGAGGTATTGATCATGAAACTATCCTTTTTAATCTGGGACAATGGGTTACAGAAAAGAAATCTTTATGTAGAAACTTTTTCTTCCTATTCCAAACTCTGAGTAAATGGATTTTTCATAAATAACATATTAGGTAAACCTTTGCTGACTATCCTATTGGGAAAGTGGACCAGGATGATCAAATACATACTTATTTATGAAGAGTTAAATCACAGTGTTCTAGAGGAGCCTCGTCTATGGACCTATAAACAAGTGAAAAGGCAGGCTGGTGGCGAGGCTGAAAGAGCACTGGGACTTTCCCATACCTCTACAGCAGAGGGAGGAAAGAATACTCAACAACTTGACATGAACTATAGCACAATCCGATTCACCTACTTAGGGCTGATTTAATGGTAGTGACAAGTTGACTTAGACATTTTTATTCAATATTAGAAAGGTTTTTCAGTAGCTTTTTTTTTTTTTTTTTTTGAGATGAACTCTTGCTCTGTCATGCAGGCTGGGGTGCAGTGATGTGATCTCGGCTCACTGCAACCTCTGCCTCCCGGGTTCAAGGGATTCTCATGCCTCAACCTCCCAATTGGTTGGGATTACAGGTGTGCACCACCATACCTGGCTAATTTTTGTATTTTTAGTAGAGACGGGGTTTCACCACGTTGGCCAGGCTGGTCTCAAACTCGTGACCTCAAGTGATCCGCCGGCCTCAGCTTCCCAAAGAGCTGGGATTACAGAGGTGAGCCCCTGTGCCCGGCCTTCAGTAGCTTTTTGTGGTAAAGTATTGGTAACAAAACTCTGCTAGAGATCTGAATTCATATCCATTTCAAATTGTATTCATCATCATCATCATTCAAAGACCATTTAGAAAGCATGCTCTCTCTAAAGGATTAGGCATAGAACAGAAATATTTGTGATAATATTTAGTTTACTCCAGCCAAACAGTATGGGGCAAAAACCATGGCTCAATTCAAGTTTACGTCATCAGCTGGTCCAAGGACAGCATGGGCTTCCATCCATTCCTCTCCACTCCAGTGGTGGTAGCAGGACACTCCTGCCCCTCCCAACTAGAGAGTGGGGGCAGAATTTCAAAGAGGAGGGAGCTGGATAAAGGAATTCTTTAAATATTATTTTAAAATATTTAATATTTGAATACCCTTTAAATATCTTTAGTAGTATAAATGTTTGAGAAATGAACTACAGTGCAGAATACCACCATGTTTAAAGATTGGCCTCTATTCTTTAAATATTATTTTAAAATATTTAATATTTGAATACCTTTTAAATATCTTTAATAGTATAAATGTTTGAGAAATGAACTACAGTGTAGAACATCACCATGTTTGAAGATTGGCCTCTGGACAGTACATAAAATAAGCAAATCAGAATAGGATTGCAAAACCTCTATAAATGAAATTTATTTTACATCATATATCACAATATATTTGCTCAGAGAAGCATACTCACTTTCAATTCATAAACATGGATGTTCTGATCAGTTGTAATAAATTTAATTTAAACCCCCCAGTGGTACTATGTAACAACAACTAAATCCATCTCAGATGTTATCTCATGAAGATATGAGTCAGAAATCAGAGGACTGATGCCAATCATGCATGTGGATATTATTACTGCTAAATATCCCATGCATGTGTGTTCCAGCATGTGTGTTTTAAGGACCTGGTACTGTTTTCTGTTTTTTCTCTTTTATTTTTTTGTATTATGCCATTATTTATAGGGAGTATGCTGGCAATCATGGCCTAAAATACATTGACTAGAATTCAAAAGCAAGATAGAAAACTGTATGACTTTTTTGATGAAAAAGACATTAATGATCACTTCTGTGGGTACAAGACAAATTTTCATTTCACAGAATCATGGGGCCTTACAGGCTTTGCATTGGAAAATACTTTAAATCTCATTTATTTCATCACCACCCTGGTGCTAGCACCTTAAATACAACCTCCACATTAGGTATTTGTCTGACTCATGTTTGAATATCTTCCAGGAATTCCTGTGAGATCTCAGAATAGCTGCCAGTGTTAGGAAAGTCTTTCATATTTGAGCCAAAATCTTGTTCTCTATAACTTCTGTTACTTGGTCCCAGTGCTTCAATTCCTTAGTGCCATAAAGATCATGAATAATTGACTCAAATGATAATCTTTTTTGAACCTCCTAGAGGAGATATTTTTTGTTTGTTGCCTGTCTTTTCTTCATTAGCTTACTCACCCTCTATATCAGCTGTTTCTCATATATGGTTTTGAGTCTTTTATCTATCTTCTTTGTTTTTCTTGAAAGTGGCCTGGTTTCTTCTGTCCTCTTAAAGTACCATTACATTAAATATTTGTGTAACTTCCTTTCAAGTTTCACTTTAAAGTGATTCACTGCCCGAAGGTAAGGACCAGCATCAGATACACTGGAAATAATTCCTTTCCTGTAACCTTTTAAACTATGTTGTGTCCATTGCATTTTACATCCATTATTTTATGATCTCATCAATTTTCTGTTTCCTCAGGTAGACTGTTGGCTTGCTGCACCGATCCACTAAAGTATTTTAGCAACTCAAACCGGCAGATGTAGAGGAGCTCTTATAAAGCAGCTAGCCCAACACTGCCCTAGTCCAAACAGAAACCTCAAGGACTAGAGAGAACCATTTATGACAGAACTGGGGGTAGAGTCTAAATTGCTTGATTCCTAGACTAACAACCCTCTACTTTTTTCTGAGCTACTCTCCCATTTACCTGACTGCTAAACAAAAAGCAGCTTCATTTTGGTGCCTATGATGAAGAAATGTTTGTTGATTCTCAAACCTAACCGTCTCCCATGGGTACATGAATTAGGGTAGGAAGCAGGGGTAAAGAAGTTTAAAATTCCCAAGATGTGTTGGTCTGTGGGAAGAGATTTTTATCTATTAATATGAAACAGAGAAGGTCTGGAATGTGTTTGAACAGAGTCCATTTTAAAAAAAAAAAATACAAAGGAGAGGACACAATCTTAAGGAAATTGGGAAATCAGAGAATGCGAGAACTTAGCGGGGAAGAAAGCAAAGAACATTTCTCAACATAGCAAACAAACAGCCTCTAATTTCCCTTAAGTGGATAATTTTTGTTTTATCTTGATGGTGAAGAAGCTGGTAAGTCTGTGCTGCAATGTACAGAGTATTGAATGTAAAGCCCGTAACAGATTGAATGGGTCAAGAGCCTGTTTCGTACGTCCCCTAGCGTTCTGTACCTGTCACAGACGTAACTATTTTCTCCGCTTATTATATTTGTCTAAATACTCTTCTGCCCTTCATCTTTCCTTAGAAATTCACCACCTGCCTAGAAGGTATGAGGCAAGGAACAATCTTTTTTTTTTTTTTAATATCACAAGTACCTTGTAAAATAGGTATGATTATCTCCATTTTCCTGATAGAAAATTCTAATTGATGTAGACAAGTTTCACATAGTGTCAAATAACTGATGTAAGTCAGAACTGTTTTTAACTTTTTTTGACAATATATCTGTTTGATATCAAAACTCAAACTACGAGAAATGAATGAAAACTCAGGATTTGCGATCAGAAGAATCTGGATTCAGTTTCTGATTCTGTTACTTACCAGCAGTGTCATCTCAGACATATTATTTGATCTTTTAGGCTTCAGTATCCCTAATGCAAAATGAAGAATACACTAGGGTTTATATCTTAGGGTTGTTGAAAGAATTTGATGAGAAAATTTACATAAAGCTTTTAGCATAATACCTGATACATAGTAATAGTCAATAAATAATATCCATCATCACTAATAACTAGTCATAAAACATACCTGCCTTCAAAACTAAGATCAAGTGTTTGATTTCAGTGACTTTTGAAGCCTGTTAAAGGAAGTGTCATTTTGCTATTTCACGTTTCTTTATAATCTGTTTTGTAAACAAAATGTATCAAGAAGATAATATAATATGGTCTTCAAGGTCTGACTATTTTTTTTATATGAGTATATACTTTAGTCTGGTTCTTCCTGCACATACACAAAACATTTTCTTTATTAATTTAGTGACTTTCTTGATATATATTTAGATAGATAGACATTTATACCAATGGAGGTAAAAAATAATTCAACACATTATTTTGATAAAGTAGGGAAATTCTTTGACCTGTGTTTCAGCTGTGTGACATAATATAAGATTTTCTTCGTTTCACTTTCATAGCATTTTTATGTAAATGATTTAGTCTATGAATAGAGATTTTAATTTCTCTATTTTCTCACTCTTAATTTTATGCATCCTATCCCTCATAAATGACTTTCACAAATATCTCCTCATTTTGTCCCTTCATCGACCCTATGAGTTAGGTAATTTCTATTATTACCTTTTCACAGAGATAGAAATTGAGACACCAAGAGTGTGAACAATTTGGACAATTGTGAAAGGGAAGGTTGAGCTTCATCTAGGATTTTTAAAGAAAACTGAAATGGCAAAATGACATTTGCCTTATCAAACTTAAAAAATCTTTAAAGCTATAATTCACAAACACTTAGCTTTGAGGTAATAGATTTCATAACTATTAGTAAAATTCCCTAAAAGGCATTGTTTCATATACTGCACATATATTTCTTCCAAGCCTCAGCATAGTACACATTCTTTTAAAAACTATGATTAGTCAGATTTATTCTTAAAACTGCCTGTACTACTGATTAAATTAATTCTCCAAACATTTCACTGTCTCTGTTTCCCATAGCATTTTTTGTTTTTTATTCCTTTTTTTGTATCTAAATGTTGAAAATTACCAGTATTTTATTTTTATTTATTTATTTTTATAGACAGGGTTCTCACTATATGACACAGGCTGGTCTTGAACTCCTGGACTCAAGCAATCTTCCCACCTTAACCTCCAAAAGTGTTGGGATTTGTCGGCATTAGGCACTGTGCCCAGCCTAAAAATTTACTAGTATTTTTATAATGGCATGTTTCATACGCCATATCTTTTTTTGAAACAGGGTCTTACTCTGTCACCCTGGCTAGAGTGCAGTGGTACAATCATAGCTCACTGCAGCCTCAAACTCCTGGACTCAAGTGATCCTCCCACCTCAGCTTCCCAAAGCACTGAGATAGCCAGTGTGAGCCACCACACCCGGCCCATAAATCTTTAATTTTTATTTTCCATATTTAATTCCACTGTTTTGACACAAAACATCTCTGAATTGCCACTACATAATCGTATAGGAGTGTCTCTGTTTATCATGCTAATTAGTATCATAGCTATGTATACGTTTGTTTTTTTCAGTGGACTGTGAGTTACTTGAAGATAGGAGGAGTGTCTTGCTCATCTTCTATCTTCAGGGTCTTAAGAAAAGTTACATCTAAAAGGCCTCAATAATTTTTTTAACAGCTGATTGGGAAAACAGTTTAATTTAATGAAAATGAATAGCTAACATTTTTTATTTGGGATCTTCCTCTTTTGTTTGTTTTTGCTTTTTTTAGAGGGGAATTATATCATTTGGTAAATATTCATTGTTGCGCATGTGGAATCCCTACCCAGAGGAATTATTTCCTTCTCTTTCCTGAAGAAGTTGATTAGCTCTGCTTTTCTGGGCTTTAGCAAAACAGAAGTGTCTCAATAGGATATGGCCTTATGGCAATACAGAGTAGACAAAAGACCAATATCGCCTTCTGAAATATTAGCTTTACAACAGAGACAGATATCAGAGTGTGAAACATCCTAGCTTCGTTTTGTGAAACTTTTTTCATGCCTGAGACCTTTGGACTTCAATACGATTGCTCTTGGCTTTCCTTTACTTCAATTTTATTCACTATCTCTTCATTCTCTTCCTCTATTTGTGTATCACCCTTTGGCTCCTTCCTCCCCTCCCTCTTTCTTTTGCGCTCTCTCTCTCTCTCTCTGTAATTTTTTCTTTCACCTGACCTTCTCTTATTTCCCCCACTTCCCAGCCTTCCGTGAGTTGGCATTTTTGTTTTGAGTCAAGCTGCTTCCTAAAAATACATGTGACACAGAGCTAACCCAAAGAAAACTTAAGGGTTGCAGTGGATTATTTTTAAATAATTGGATTTGGAAACTTTACAAGTTGAATGAGAAATATAGCAATTCTGGAATTTGAAATTCACAACTAAGATATGGTAGTTTGTATTGTTAAGGCAACCTGTCTCATCACGTTAGGACAATAAGTAGGGAAAAGTATCTGATCTTTTTTATAAGCTGAACTACTGCAGCTATGGAGAACCAGATACGCAATATGAGCCCAGTGCTTTGATTCTTGAAGAGAGAAGCTCTATTTCTAATGGATTTACCCTCTAAAAGATATTTAGCTGCAGTCAAACTTTTATAAATATTACAATTCATCAGTGGGTAAACTGTCATCTAGTATATATTGTCAAAAACTTAAATTGTATTTATCTAACCTTGATGTCCAGTCATCTTAAATATGGCTACATGTTTAAATCAGTGTTTTCTATCTGGGGTGATTTTGACCGCCAAGTGATACTTTGCAATACATGGAGGTATTTTTTGTTGCTATTACAGCCTGGAGAGGGGTGGAATGTGTTACTATTGATATAACAGGTAAAGGCCAGGAATGTTGCTGGCCATCCTCAAATGCACAGGACAGCTTGCCGCAACAAAGAATTATTCATCGCAGAATATCAATTAGCCAGGGTTGACAAACTCTGACTGAAATGCTTATTGGCCTGAAAACCTGCAAACTCCACTGTTTAACTGAGCCTTTGGTAATCCTATAGAAACAGCGATTGACTGTGAAAGTCTATGTCCCTGGTGGTATTCATAAATGGTATGTATTAGAATCATATACTGATTGCTGATCCTGGATTTCATATAAAAATATTATTATAAAACAGCACATGCTTCAGTGGAGAGATAATTTGCATGGTCTACTGGATTAGTCTTTGATACTATAATTTGAGCTCATTTTTTAAAAACAGCCAAATCTGGTTTTAAGGTAATTCTCTATGTCCAGACACACAATTATAGTCTTAATTGTGTGTCAATTTCTCTATGCAAATCTATTGATTTTGGCAAACTTAAAAATTCAGCATGCAAGCAAGAAGAATTTGGCTCAAATTTCCTGTGCTTCCAGATTTGTCAATGATTTCTTGTTTTGCATTCATTTATTTTATTACATATTTTGCTTTTATCCACTCCTTTCCAGGGTCCCAGTACAATTAAACTGCAATCTCCAGAAGTTTTCTGTTATGTGCACAAAAACTGAATCTATTACTTATAGATAATGAATTCCAGCAGGATCATTCTGATAGTCCTGCACTTCTAAAAATTTTGACATTTTGGATATCCCCCTTTCTGGATCCTATTCCTCTGCTTCCCTTCCAAAGAAGATCCTTTGCCTTATTCATTTTCATTAAGCTAACTGGGGAACAGCATTGACTCAGGTTCTTATTTTTGAGATTTTCCCAGAAGTAGGCAGAATAGTGGTGTAAGAAATAACACTGCATGAGAAGATTGCGGATTTTATTTCAGGGTCTCTTTCATTTAGCAAATAATGCAAGGGGCATGCTATCTGTTTCATTTTAACTTTGTTAAGCTTTTGTGGTCAATGGCAATTTCACAGAAGTGGAGGTCAGGGTTCTTAGAATCTAATTCTGGTCCTTCTCTTAGGTTGCTATAAAACAGGTTACTCAATTCTCTTTTGGCCTTTATTTTCCATCTGTAAAATGGGTTTCCTGGAATACTAATGTTCCATTAACGTGGCAGGGTATAGCTGCAGAAAGGTTGATAAAGGGTTGGGAAAAAAAAAAAAGAATGCCATTAAAAAAAATCCAATCAGAGGGGCTCTATTTTAATATACCTTATATAGATATGACACTGTACCTTTCAAATCTGTATTCAAAACCCCTATCTGGAAACTAACACTGGCCCCTCTAGAATAAACCAATTTTAAACATCACTTCCTCCATGAAACCAATTTCTGGTCTTCCTATTTCCTACTTGAACGTGACTCTTTCTGTGTTATAAACTTTCAAAGAGCATGAAAATTTTGTAAAGTATCCCAGGTCATCTAATTTGACTCTTTACCTGATGCATGAATTCTTGCCATAAACAATATTCCTGACACCCTCAATGTCAGAATCACAGTGCTAGAGGAACCTAAATAATTAAGTTGGTCCAGCTTTCAATTCACAGGAATTCATGGAAGATGCTCAGAGAGAGAAAAAGAAACTTGTTGAAACCGTTAATGTCCCTAGGGTTAAGCACTTTATCATTAATGGAATAATAAGTGCAATAAAAATGATCCTATAACTTGCATTGTGGTTGACAGTTTTCCCCATGGGTCTTGTATGATAATTATGTACCTTCTGAAGTCCTCTATATTAGATGTGAGCCCACTGATGAGAGGATTCCAATTCTAGTGTTGATCTTACAAGTAGTGGTCAACGGCAATGTCACAGGGGTTGGTGGGAGTTTGGGTTCTCGTATTTTAATCCTGGATCTTCCATCTGATTGTATTTACTCTGATCTACTCAATTCTCTTCTGAGCTTTATTTTCCCGTGCATAAAATGAAATGGTTGGAGTACTGATGTTCCATGAATGTGACAGGGAGGCAGTGGCAGAAAGATAGAGAGTTGGTGGGGAACATCTTCCTCCAACCCATACCCAGGTCTTTCACAACAAACATGAAAACAGTATCAAAGTAACATAAAAACGGTATCAAAAAGTATCAAAAAGTAGAGATACCTATGACTGTTTATCAGATTAAATGAGAGGCTCAATGGCTTTTATTTTACTACAGCCAGAAACCTGACCTTAGGTCTACCAATATTTTCTCTTGCCCTGTTTTCTCCTCTACTCTGTTCTTTTCAGAGGTACTTTCATTGTGTAGACCACTAATAGGACAATGTAGGGGTAGGGCCAAGGAAAAAGAGAAATAAGTCAAGGAAACAATATAGTACAGTAGAGCAGAAAGGAGTGTGGTCAAGAGAAACAGCTACTTTCAACAACAGTCTGCAGTCCTCTTCGGTGCTCAAATCAGAAAAGCACACACAACACTAGGAAAACCGCTCAGAAGCTCAAACCAAATTGTTTTTTGAAAGATACATGTAGGCCATTTGGCAAATGATGACAAGGTCTGGTGGAAAATACACAGCTAGGAAGTCAGGCAGCAGGAAAGGAGGGATGAATTAAAAGACAGAGAAAGAATTATAGAAGAAAGCTGAATGGAAAAAAAAGGAGAAATTATTTTTCCTAATGAGGAATGCAACATTTTCCACCAGGCAACTGCACCTCTTGGCTGAATAACTTATGTATCATGTGAATGAAAGTGCAGGATGGAGAGGGCAGTCCAGGAAGTCGTGTCTCATGTCCACTTTGTCTCTGAAGGTAATGGGTTTACCACAGGTCTCAAGTGCACCACTGATTCACCAGATTACCCCTCAAGGAGGTAGCCATGACTGTGACATAGAGGCTGGAAAGAGCAGGGGACTGGAAGTCAGAATACCTACGTTCTGGACGAAGCTCCATATGCTGACCCTTCTTGATTTGTTGTAGAATCTGTGAGACCAGTGTTACCATGTGTTAAGTGGCAGGGATAGGTTTTTTCATGATCTTTGAAGGCCTTTCAAGCAACAGTATTTTAATAATTTAAATAACTACCACTTCCACCCTTGTTAGATTATGTTTCTTGAACAAAACAGTTATCCCTCCTTCCCCCATTTCTATGCCATTGCCCCAAAGCAGTTATTTGACTTGAAGTTGCTCTTTTTGAGCTTCTTCCAGCTCTAAAATCTGTGATTCTAAGAAATCCACAGTTTATTAAATTTCTTAGCAATACAAAAGAACAGTTATTATATCAAATCCAGTAAGTCTTCATTTTAGATGAATCTATCCACCTTTCAAAATTTATCAAGTCTCACCTATGAGCAAGCTGACATTTTATCAAACATTTCCAAGAGAATTTTACAGCTACCCTTTGGGAGTTTATCAATGAGCAAATGATATTAGTAACAGAATCCATTTGATTCTGAGAGACAAGGTCTATGAAGAAAGGAAGACACTAGTTTATTAATTTCCTTTATTAAAGTCTAGGAAGGAATCCCCAATTAACCAGGCTGATTAACTATGGGAGAATACTTGCAAGCAGCTGCTGCCCTCATCTGATTACATTCTAAGCCTCTGTGGCACTTAACACTTATAAAGGCAATGGATGACTGGTTAGGAGCTGACCAGGCTTTCAAACATGGAACAATCCCAACGAGGAACAATTGTGATTCTAATTCCTTAGCACACAGGACCTAAAAACTATCTAGACAAATAATCTCTCAGGTCTTCTTCCTAAGGAGTGAGACCTAAAGATGATGATCTGTACATTTTGATGATTTAAGCACAAAAGAGTGTTCAGTTGTTAAAGAGAGGGGAGAAAAACTTCATCTTTTGAGGAAATAACCATTAGAACAATTTCAAAACTGTGATTTCAATAATATATGAAATCAACGTCCTATTTGAAATAATTTGCAGATAAAATATACATGTTCTACAAGTAGGTAAAAATAATATAAATATGAGATTCAGGAAGGCATTTGTATTCTAAACTAATAAGATCTATATGATGCATTTGTCTGAGTTTTCCATTTCTTTTTAATGCACTCATTCTAGAAAGAGAAGGCAGTTGATAAAACAGAGTAAGAGTGAGGAAATTCCTAGAGTTTACTTCACCCCCAATCCCCCATGCATTCCACCAGCCCCTGACCAGGAACCACTAATCTAGTAGATTCAGAATTGCTTAACGTAATTGTGTTTCTTTATTTTTCCCCTTCCCTTTAATTCTAAGAAGAAAAACAAAGGTCAAATGGAAAAACAAACAACCCAGAAACAAAACAAGCAGGGGCAAGCTTGTTTGGAGTAGAAAAATGAATAAATAAACAGCACTAGTTCTTTTCTTTTGTTTTTTTTTTTTAAATAGCTGGGAAAAGTGGGAGAAAAAAAAAAACAGACACTGTCAAACCATTTCTGATTATAAAGGACACAGATAAGAAAGAAAAGTGTCCCTCATGTTTGTTTAAATTCCAGAAATGTACATGAAACAGGTAGAATATGTCAAGGGTATTCTGAAGTACAGTTTTAAGTAATAAGAACTAAAGAAGTAAAAGGGGAGTGTGGAAGGGGATGAAAGTTTGCAACATTAGCCAGAACTTGTAAGGAGGAAATAGTGAAAAGTCAGGCCGTCAATAGTCCCGTAACTTCCTCTTCCAACTGACCAGCCAGAAAGCCAAACAACTTAAGTGAGAAAACCTCCTGCTACCATGCAGAAATCTTTCTCAACAACATTCATATGCATAGAACCAAGTTATTATTCATTCAACAAACATACACTGAACATCTACTGCTACCAGCCCCCATTTTAGGTATTTGGAGGGAAAATGATTGCTGATGACCCAATTTGGACCTACTGAGCCTTTATCTCTAATTTTAAATCCCATTTGAATGCCCCTGATAGTTAAGAATAATCGTCCATTTGGTAATCATCCAAATCTGGGACTTCTACTTTGGAAGATGCAAGAATAACTAAGACAGTTCTTGATTTCAAAGAGCTCACATCAGTAACGGCAAATATACCAATTTTTCCAAAACAAGGTTAAAAATGAAAAATGAAGGGAGAGGAACAAATATATTGCTGTGGGAATTCAGAAAAGGGAGAAATGGTGTACTTCTGGGAGTTGTGGAAGGAGTGAAGGAAGGACTCACAGAAATAAGTTTATTTATGAATTAGGATAGTTACAATTTGAACATGCCGAAAAGGAGGAGGAAAGATCCACTATTTTAACTAATAAGAAGAAGAAATCTATCTGCAATGCTTGCTGAGAATCAGGCCCTATGCTTAAACTTAACCTGAAACAAGCAGGTAGGCCCCGTAATTTCCCCATTTTGCAGATGAGAGAACTAAAGCTAAAAAATCTTACATAACTTGCTGACAGTCACACAGATAGAGATTGGGAAAACTAAAAACGAATCCCATATCTATCCTATTCTTAAGCCTCTACACCTCCCAAGAAAGAATAAACAAGGCCAAGAGATGCAGAAGTGTCAGGCATAAGATAAAAGCACTCATTGTTCCCTTTGGCTGGATGGAGGGTGGCAGAGTTGGGGAAGATAGGGCTGGGAAGGTTGAGAGGGAGCCAGGCTGTGGATGCTATGGTAAACTATTTGAGCTTTATATGGTAGCAATGGGAAGGCCACTGAAGGTTTCCTAGCAGAGAATGAAATGAGAAAAGCTGTGTCTTACATCTTAGGCTATGAATCATGGATTATATCAAACAATCTTAAATGATAAAAATAAAAAGTTTGAAGAGTCTCACCCTGCTTTTAAACAAAAAAGTATGGCTAGGAGCCAGGTGAAACTACTGCCTCATAGCTGTCTAGGCAAATTCCCAACATGCCAGGCCTTGAGAAAGAGCCTACCAAGCAAGGCTTATGAAAAATGCAGTCAGTGTCTGTTACCCTGCAAGACAAGGACATACTCATACCTGGAGCTGTCCAAATCTGGCATAAGGATAGCCCTGGGGTATGAAGCATTCTCTGGGACCTGATGTGAAACCACAGGCCAGTGGCTACAGGACAGCTACGGGAATCAGTTACTGGAAGAATCCAGACTTCTGACTCCCAGCCCTGTGCTCATTTCAACAGATCATTTAGTATGCCACTAAATATATGACACTGAGCTTTACGTTTCTGTTAAACACTTAGAAACATAACTTTCCTCATCTGTGAACCAAGAAGTTGAACTCAGAGGGTCTCACATTTCATGATTCTTCATCCTTCTTCCCCTCCAACACATCAGTACAAGGAATCTGCTTTCATCAGTGGCCCACTCAGCAGAATTTGGGGGAGAAGCAACATCTCCTGAGAGTTTCTGTAGCTGGTAAATCTCTTAGCAGAGAATAATTGTACTTTCCAAGCTTTATGAAGCACTTCAGTCCTCCCTCACTGAATTTGATCTGGCCCAGGATTATCCTTTTAAGTGCAAACTGGATCACTGATGTGAAAAGCAATTCCACAATACAGGGCACCATGACCATATCCAGTCACATGCAGGCAGTTCCTCACCCTAACATCAGGGAGTCAATGCCGTAGAATCCAGACCTGTCAGAGTTCAAGGACGTTCTTTTATTGTTTGAGAGGTTTTTTTTTGTTTTGTTTTGTTTTGTTTTTTGTTTTCAGTCTTAAAAGATGGTGTGTTTGCGTATTCGTAAGGTAAGTGAAATTTCAAGGAAGCCAAGCAAAGGCTAAAAGGGGGCAGGAGAGAAAAAAAACCATGATGCATTTTTAGATGTTCACAAACTCCAACTTTCAAAAATGAATTTCCAAAGGGATAAAAACATTTTCTTCTTAAGAGATTGTCAACTACATAGACCCAAGAAACTGTCAGAGAAGAGAAGCAGGGAGAAAATGCAAGAGTTGTTCTGCTCTCAGAGATACTGCTGGTAGAACCGAGATGAACACATGAAGCCACAGACCTTTGAAAGAACTTCTTAAACTTCATTAATTCATTAGACAACAGCCAGTAATTCACTCACAGAGTGTGACTCGGTTCCTGTAATCCATTTACCACAAAAATGTGAGGTATGTTAAACTTAGGGCTTCACCTTCTTTGACCTCCAGCCAGGGAACAGGAAGGAAAATGACAAATGCTCAGATTAACAGGGAAGCAAGCAGAATTCCAGAACCAGGGAAACCTACGTATTGACAGTTACCTCATGGATATTTATTTTTATAGGACTGGCCATGAATATGTATTCTTTCTCCAGATATGAGAAAGGAAAATATGTCCAAAATTTGTGGCAGAATTAACAGCAGGACTGCTAACCTTACATCTGAGACTCCTGGAAGGACCAAGCTACGGGACCACCCATGTTCTGCTTTGGGAACCAGCTTGTGATAGCTTCACTGTCAGACACTCAAGGTATGGTGTTGGCTGATTTCACCAGAAATTGTGTAAATCACTTAGAAGAAATCAGAGTTATACATCACGCATGCCTTAGCAAATCCATCAGGAGGCACAAGTAAGTAGAAGACAAGTCCTGGAAAGGATTCAGGCCTTCTCCTCATTTGTTGACCAGTGTACTAGTCCAGTGAACTCCCAACACCTTTAGCCACAATACACAGGAAGTTAAGATTTAGACTTAGTTGAAATGTCATGAATTCCACCAACAGTTGCCAATCTGAGAGAACCCTACCAATGTGAGGTCAGGGATCTTGTGGGATGAGCTGCAAAGGTATTTGGATATTTGAACATGGTATGTACTTTCATCTCCTTAGAAATGCAGCCTGGTCTGGCCAGGCATGGTGGCTCAAGCCTGTAATCACAGCACTTTGGGAGGCCAGGGCTAACGGATCACGAGGTCAAGAGATCAAGACCATACTGGCCACTATGGTGAAACCCCGTCTCTACTAAAAATACAAAAATTAACTGGGCATGGTGACGCACACTTATAGTCCCAGCTACTCGGGAGGCTGAGGCTGGAGAATCACTTGAACTCAGGAGGCAGAGGTTGCAGTGAGCAATTACACCATCGCACTGCAGCCTCGGCAACAGAGCAAAACTCCAATTCAAAAGTAAATAAATAAATGAATAAATAGAAAGAAAAAAATGCAGCTTGGTCCATTGGCTAGCATGACCAAGCACCCCCAAAATTTCCGCTTTTCCAATAGCTGTAGAAGAGACATGATATATTAACACAGAAAACCGGAAAGAAGGCTTAAGAGTGTAAATCTGAAGCAAAATTGGGTGAGTGGCAGTGGAGGTTGAAGAACTCATTCAAATTCCCTCTACTGAAGCATCCAGAGAGGCCTTCAACGTTATGGATTTGAAAAACATGTCAATACGCACAGTATACCTCCTGACACTAACTTTAGGCGTTAGGTCTACAAAAATAAAACTAGAAGTAGAGGACTGACGCCCAGTAACCCAGTCCAGTGCATCCCACCAGAAACTGAAAGCCTGCTATCAAACGAGAAAAAGTCCACACTTAGGGTGGATACTTTTACTGAGACTGCCTCAAACAGCTTCACCTCCTCCAAGCAACCCTTCCCTTTAACCTTTGATCTTTACTTTTTTGTAAGTGAAGGGAAGAAGAGAGAAAAATTTGTTTTAGAACAGGTAAATTTTTACTTCACTATTTTGAAGATACTTTCTTTTGAACTTCAGAGAAAATCTGCAGACTACAGTCTATTAAAGATGAGGGAGAGGAGACAGAAGAGAAACGGGAAATGAGCGGAGAGAATTTGTACTAGACTCAGGTGTGTCAAATCCTCATGAATTAGTGCTGAATTAGAAGGTCCTCTGACACCATCTTACGGGTACAATCCTCTTTTTGAGAGAGAAGTTGGCTCTGAGAAAGAGGGGGAAAGACTTGTGCAAGTTAATCAGTTGTTGGGTACAGAGATAGGGCCACCAGATACCTAGATTCACAAACACGAGTCACATACTTAAGGAGACCCAACGGGAAAGAGTGAACAGAGCGTGGGAAGATGACGAGGCGGGGGTGGGGGCGCCTGCGAGCCGCGGGGGGCTTTGGCGCGGAGGAGCGCTCCGGGAGTACCTTGATGTAGGCCCGCTGCAGGTAGTTGTAGGGCACTCTGCGCTGGAAGTCGCTGCGCACATCCTCGCCGACGCGGTGACGGGATGCGGGTCCCCCGAGGCGCTGGGTCTCACAGCTGCGGTCACAGCGCGCCCGCTCCAACAGGGAGCGGAAAAACGGGAGCTCGGCCCCGGGGCCCGCGCCGGGGGGCGCCAGCGGGTGGCGCGCGGCGCAGCGGCGGGCACAGCGCGCGCGGATTTCCCGCAGGCGCCGGTGGCTGCGCAGCGCCGCCTCCAAGTCGCGCACGGCTTGCTCGTAGTCTCCGCGGTAGTAGGCGGCCGCGCCGCTGGCGTAGAGCAGGTCGAAGGGCTGCAGAGGCCCGGGCTCCCGCTCCGGCTCCCGGCGCGCGCTGTCCGGGGGGCCGCCCCACACCGGCCGCGGCAGCAGCAGCAGCGGCAGCAGCAGCAGCAGCGGCGGCGGCGGCGGCGCCCAGATGCGCTCCCGCATCCTCCGCCTCGGAGAGGCGCTGCACCGCCACGCGGAGAGGGCTTCGGGGCGCCTCTCCCGCCGCCGCTCGGGGAAGCGCGCCGACCCCGCCGCGATCCGGCTGCCGCGCGAGCCCCAGGTGACTGCTGGCGCTCCGCGGACTGAGAGGCGGAGGCCGTGCCGGGCCAGCCGCTCTTAAAGGGACGCCCACAGCTCACACGCTCCTCCTGCTGCCTCGAGAGCCGCTCTCCCCGGCTCCCTGCTGCGGCGGCGCTGCCGGGGGCGGCACACTCCAGCGCCAGCCACAGAGCTGGCGCCGCTCGAGGCCAGCCGGGGACGAGGAGCTGTACCCGTGGGCTCCCTTCTAGTCGCAGAAGGGGGTTGTGTGAGTCTTTTTTTTTTTTTTTTTTTTTTTTTTTTAAATATAAAGATGGAGTTTCACTGTGATGGCCAGGCTGGTCTTGAACTCCTGACCTCAGGTGATCCACCTACCTCGGCCCCCCAAAGTGCTAGGATTACAGGTGTGAGCCAGCGCAGCCGATGTGTTAGTCTTCTTTTTGGAAATAAAGAAAATCCAGCTTAGCAAGGTTAGGGCTGCAATCATATTTCTGGAATCTGTGTATGACCTCGCAGTTTGCAGGGTGCTTCACCTACTGAAGCCTGGAACACCACCTCAGACTGTGAAGAAAACCAACGAGGCGGCGGGCGGTGGCTCACGCCTGTAATCCCAGCACTTCGGGAGGCCGAGGCGGGGGGATTACCTGAGGTCAGCAGTTCGAAACCAAGCTAGCCAATATGGTAAAACCCAGTCTCTACTAAAAATAAAAAAATTAGCCGGGCTTGGTGGCGGACACCTGTAGTCCCAGCTACTCAGGAGACTGAGAAGGTGAGCCGAGATCCCGCCATCCTGGGCAACAGGAGGGAAACTTCGTCTCAAAATAAACAAACAAACAACAACAACAACAACAAAATAAAACATAACATGGCCGGGCGTGGTGGCTTATGCCTGTAATCTCAGCACTTTGGGGGGCCAAGGTGGGAGGATCACGAGGTCAGGAGTTCAAGACCAGCCTGGCCAATATGGTGAAACCCAACTCTGCTAAAGATGCAAAAAATTAGCTGGGAGTGGTGGTGTGCACCTGTAATCCCAGGTACTCGGAAGGCTGAGGCAGGAGAATTTGTTGAACCCAGGAGGCGGAGGTTGCAGTGAGAAGAGATTGTGCCATCGCACTCCAGCCTGGTTGACTGGGCAAGACTCTGTCTCAGGAAACAACAACAACAATACACACAACAACATCAACAATAACAAAACATAGAGGCCGTGTATACCTATGTAATAAACCTGCACATTCTGCACATGTATCCCAGAACCTGAAGTTGAAAAAAAAAAGAATAAATAGAAGAAAAGTCAGAGGCCCTGTAGTCCAGGTGACAAGGTTTGATGAAAGTGATTTGCCCAATTGCATAGAGCTGAGAAGTGGTGAAGGACAGACTCAACCTAGGGCGTTTGGAATCGAGGCTTACTGCTCCTTCTCTTGGGGAAGGGCTCCCCCTTGCCTTATCATCCCGCTTTGTGTAGATGTTTGTCCGAGCATTGGATCAGGGTGCTGGGCCAGGAGAAGAACAATATGTAGCCTGTCTTTCCTGTGTAGCCTGTGGTGTTACAGGGCCCAGAGAACCTTTGGAGGCAGAAAGCGCTGTACTCGCATTCTGCCTCTATCCATTTACCAGGTGTGTGACCTTGGCAACTGAAGGCCTCAGGTGCCTCATCTCCTAAACAGCCAAATGCCTAACACGTGAAATGCTATTAAGAAATAAATTCTTATTGTGGCCAAGTGCGATGGCTCACCCCTGCAATCCCATCACTCTGGGAGGCAGAAGCAGGTGGATTACCTGAGGTCAGGAGTTGGAAACCAGCCTGGCCAATATGGCGAAACCCTGTCTCTACTAAAAATACAAAAATCAGTGAGGTGTGGTGGCGCATGCCTGTAGTCCCAGCTACTTAGGAGGCTGAGGCAGGAGAATTCCTTGAACCCGGGAGATGGAGGTTGCAGTGAGCTGAGATCCTGCCACTGCACTCCAGCCTGGGTGACAGAGTGAGACTCTGTCTCAAAAAAAAAAAGAAAGAAGAAGAAAGAAGAAGAAGAAGAAGAAAAGAAAGAAGAAGGAGGAGTAAGGAGAGGAGGGGAGAGGAAAAGAAAGCGAGAGAGAAAGAGAGAAATGAAAGAAAAAGAAGAAAGAAAAAGGAAGGAGGGAAACAGGAAGGAAGGAAGGAAGGAAGAAAGAAAAAGAGAGAAAGAAAAAGAAAAATTCTTACAGTAAGTTGAACAAAGAGGCAATTTAGTAAATCCCTTACCTTCAGGAATTAAGCAATGTGCATCAACCTAGGAATGGGAAAGCTGACAGAAATGGTTGCCAGATTCCAAATGACTAGCTGGAGGCTTCCCATTTTTCCCCTTCTCCTCTGTCACAAATACATTCTTAGCCAAGGTGCTCCCGTCTTTCAAGTTCCTTGGCTGTACACTCTCATAAGGATGCGTGCAAGAGTATGCGTTGGACTCTGGATCCCAGTCTGCCTCCTGGAGGCATCTCTGTGGTCTTCTAGTGCCTGTGAGGATCTCATTAGTCTTCCAGTCCCTGCAATGGTGAGTAGAGGGACAGGCAATGGGAAAAAGACACACGCATGTATCTAGTTGCTATGATTTTTTTCAAAGAACACTTTTGTGTGGAATCACCACTATGCTGAGGGGCTTGGCAGAGATTCATGCTCATTCCTTCATTCATTTTGTTAGATTTGACCACTCAGGCCATGAACAGCCCTGACTGTGATTCCAAGAGACACTGATGAATCACGCTCTTATTTTTTTTTCCCCCACCAAACGTTACTAATTTGACTGATATTGCTGATGAAAAAGCTCCAGTTTGGAGCTGAATGTATACTGAATGCCTTGGCTAGTCACTGTTCCAGAATTAGCACTTCGGTCATCTGCCCAGACTTTTTCTCTAGAGATTGTCTCTGTTTTCAGATAAAAATTTTGGAGTCCAGTCCAGGGTAATCAGTCCATTGGTGGAAGATTTGAAACACGTCAGGATAGGAACTCCTGCTGTGGGACTGAGGGCAAAGTGCCAGGATGTCTTGCTATATTTTATCTCTGCATTTGGTGGCATTTCTACATCACTTAATGTATTTCAATTAAATTAACATTTTCTGATGCTACTTTCAAACTAAATAAATACTTTGGGTGAAAGAGAAGATGAATAAATTAGGATTCTTATCTCTGGGAATCTCACACTTTTACATAGGAAACAGATTTGATGTATATGATGTACAGAGATATAATACAAGGTAGAATGTGGTATATGTTAGATTAGATTGAAAGTGCTATGGGAACACAGAGGTTGCAAAGATAGCTTCTGGCTGGATCTAGAAAGACTTAAGGAAAGAACTGGCATTAGCACAGGGTCAATAGACTATAGGTTGCAAGCACATCCTACTGATTCTCAAATTGGCCAGGTCTTTCAAGCCTTTTGTATGTCCTACTACCCTGTTTCTTTTTTTCCTTTTTTCCTTTTTTTTTCTGAGATGGAGTCTCGCTCTGTCACCCAGGCTGGACTGCAGTAGCATGATCTCAGCTGACTGCAACCTCCACCTCCCAGGTTCAAGCAATTCTTCTGCCTCAGCCTCCCCAATAGCTGAGATTACAGGCATGTGCCACCACACCCAGCTAATTTTTGTATTTTTGGTAGAGACGAGGTTTCACCATATGAGTCAGGCTAGTCTTGAACTCCTGACCTCATGATCTGCCCGCCTCAGCCTCCCAAAGTACTGGTATTACAGGCATGAGCCACTGCTCCTGGCAATACTACCTTATTTCTTATGTCTTACTACAAGTAGTACCTTGTATTACTACCTTACCTACAATGTCTGCCTGACTTGTGAGAAACTGTTAATTGACAAGTCCAATTTACTTAAACATTAGAATCACCTAAGAAGTAGTTGGGGTTCCCGGTGCTGTGTAGGATTCATGAGTAAGTAGCGTTTTGGAAATAGGTAGGGTTTTGTGTAATCCCCCATATATTCCCTCCCAAGAAAACCAATCTGATCTGCTTTTTTTTTCTTTTTTTTTTTTTGAGACGGAGTTTCGCTCTTGATACCCAGGCTGGAGTGCAATGATGCGATCTCGGCTCACCACAACCTCCACCTCCTGGGTTCAAGCAATTCTCCTGCCTCAGCCTCCTGAGTAGCTGGGATTACAGGCACGCGCCACCATGCCCAGCTAATTTTTTGTATTTTTGGTAGAGACAGGGTTTCACCATGTTGACCAGGATGGTCTCGATCTCTTGACCTCGTGATCCACCCTCCTCAGCCTCCCAAAGTGCTGGGATTACAGGCGTGAACCACCACGCCCGACCTGATCTGCTTTTTAAGACTGGATTAGGACAAAAAGTTCAAGACCATATGGTAATAACAGCCATGCAGTGCAAAGAAGCTGATTCCAGGTCATGCTCTCCCAGTGGTACTTTATGTTGGAAGAGACAGTCATCCATGAGTCTCTTATACTCCTGAACTTCTTGCAGATTGTGCCAAGAATGTACTTTTTCTTACATAATTAACTGAGTTCCATCTCAGAGTTCTGGATTCACTAAATCTGGGGTGGAGCTTTCAAATTTGCATTTCTAATTTGTTCCTTGATGATATGCTGGCCATACTTTATTATTCGATTCCTTATAAACAATGGTTCTAAAACTTTGTTGTGTTGTTAAAAAGCTAATAAAATCACAGAGACCCTGGATTTTTTGAACTAGAATCAAGTGTGGGCCTTTATGTTTTTACCCGTTTCTCAGGGGATGCAGATATTAACCAAAGTTAAAGAGTCACGGCTTCAGTTAGAGCAGTGGTTCTCAATTGGGACTGATTGTGTTCCCAGAAGATATTTGACAATATCTGGAGGTATTTTTGGTTGTCAGATCTGGGACATGGTGGGTGGCAACATTCATATTGTTGGCGTCTGGTGGGTAGAACCAGGCATGGTGTTGACCATCCTGCAATACACAAGACAGCTACCTACGAGAAATAATTATCTAGTCTAATGTGTCAGCGGTGACAAACTTGAGGGATACAGCATAGTTTGAGCACTGCAAGGGGCTCATCTAATTCTCTTAATTTAAAAAAAGAGGATACTTAGACCCACAGGTCACTTAGATAGGCAGTAGCAGGAGTACAATGCTTAATTTTATATGGCAAAATATAAAACATATACGCTAGATGTCATGGAGCATTAAGTGATAGTGTTTTTGTGAATTCCTTTTTAAAAAGAGAAAGAAAAAAGCACATGACAGTAAGGAAGAAATATGATTTGAGAAAAGACGATATTGGAACATAAAATATTGACATTTCTAAGATAGGTATGAACTGGGAGCCTGAAATTTTGCTTTTGTTCGCATTCTTTACAAATTCAAAGAATAGCCAGAATACAAGAGAATCCATCCAAAATCCTTAAAGGGATTTAGTCACTTCCCTTGTTATTATATTTGGAATGAGTCTTAAAAGAGCTTGAATTTCCTTTTGACTTCTGTTTACAAGTCAACAGAATCATTGCACCATCTTGGTTTAGGGAGCAGGAAGGAATTCAGAAGAGATTTTAATGTGCTTCTTATTTTCTCCAAATCAACTTAGTTTTTTTAAAACCAACTTTTCTCCATTCTACTGAATATTTTTGGAACAATCAAAGTGTACTCGAACTTCAGCAGTAGACTTAACACTCTCCAAAAGCAAATCTGATATTAGTTTATTTTGATCACGTGTAACCAGGGCTCTTGCTTGCCCCAAACATCTTTGATTCCTTTGAAATGAAAGGAATAATTCTCACTGTGCAACAACCCAACTCGTGTTCAGCTGCTGTTGATGCTGGCGACAAGGGAGTTGTTTTGGAGACATTTTTTTCTTACTCAAATAGAATCATCTGAAGACTTTTTTTTTTTCTCCAAATAAGTTAGTGTGAAAGGCAAGCCACCAACAATCTGTCAACATGAAAGAGTGAGAGAGAAGACCCTCCCTGGAGGAATAGACTTTTTTTTAGACAAATTAATATTTAACTTTCATTTAAAATCAAACAGGAGCTGCCACATTCCAGGACTGTCTGTTCCGTTCCAATTTCCTTAATAGTTCCATCCCTGTGCTTACCTTAATTCCCAATTGAGCTTTAAAATTCCAAATCAAACAAAATATGCAAACACTCTGTCCTCACACTCATGTTATGGAGACATTCTAACCTTATTCCTTAGAAGACTCACATTTAGTTGAACAGTAACAACAAATAAGTAAAATAAATAATGCTGGCCAGGCACAGTGGCTCATGCCTGTAATCCCAGAACTTTGGGAGCCGAGGTGGGCAGATCACCTGAGGTGGGAGCCGAGGTGGGCAGATCACCTGAGCCAGGAGTTTGAGACCAGCCTGGCCAACATGGTGAAACACCATTTCTACTAAAAATACAAAAATTAGCCAGGCGTGGTGGTACATACCTGTAATCCCAGTGACTCAGGAGGCTGAGGCAGGAGAATCACTTGAACCAGGGAGGCAGAAGTTGCAGTGAGCTGAGATCATGCCACTGCACTTCAGCCTGGGTGAGAAGATTGAAACTCTGTCTCAAAATAATAATAATAATAATAATAATAATAATAATAATAATGCTAAGTATTCCCCAAATATTCAAAGCTAAAAACGCAATTCAGATTGAAATCCAGAGTACTGGGTGTATCCTACGTGTTATTATACCAATTATTTTCACAAACATTAAGTCATATAACTTTCAAGGGTCCCTTCGAGTAAGGCATTTGTACTGTAATGTTACCATTGAAATAACTGAGGCTTATAAAAGAGAAATGACTTGCCTATTGCCATAGTCTGTAAGTGACAGGGCCAGGACTAAAGCCTGTTTAGTGCTTTTCCCACTGCTTCTCACCGCTTCCTTCTAGGCCTAAAATATCTTTATAGCTTCTGTCAAAATTCTGCCTTGGTTCAACTTATACAGACCACATTTTTGCTTTAACCACCAACTTTGTTTTATATTCATCATTCAGCTAGAGTCCCAGACTCATAAAACTATTTTGCAAAATAAATGTAGACAAAGTGTGTGTGTGTATACAACTTTGAACTCAACTTGACAGATGATGTAATGTGTATAGGAACACTCATGACAATAGAAGTAAATGGGTCTTAATTCATTTTTACACAAGGAATTCCAGAACACTGTTCATAGAGGCAAAGAAAAACCTTACGTATCAGAAATTCTGGAGGAGAAGAATATTCTGTATGCATGGGGTGATCTGTCATCCTTAGATCACCTTTATGCCTTCCCTGTCCCTGAGACCTTCTTCCTGTTTCCATCCCTGCACTCTTCCTCACAAGGGTTCCCTGACACCACATTTCAGAAACTTCCCTGTTGCAGGCTCTAGGAACGATAGACTGAGTCTGGCTGTAGTCATTCTGTAGGTCCAAGAGGCTTTGTCCCACAGCAAAGTAGGCACCTCTGTTCGCCTACTGGCCTACTCTACCTTGGAACGTTTGTTTAGAAACAGAAGCCTTATATTTTCCTGTTTAGGTATATTAGGGTTGATAATGAATGACTTATCTTTTCTCAACCTCAAATTTGGAATCACTTGAGACAAATACCCAAATATTACTTTGATTGCTGAATAAGCAGTTCGGAAGCACATGGGCTTTAATCTTTAGTCAATGGTCTTTTTACTTCTTCAGGCAACCACATCCTGCAAGCAGACTTACCTGCCTTCTCCTAGGCCAAGATAGACAAGTGTGACGTATTACTCCAGAAATTTCCTCATTGAAACTTTTAAGAAAAATGAGGGCCTCCTTCAACATTCTACTTATCTCAATAAAATAACTATCACCCTGTTTCCTCTGAAATGGGTCCCTTGCCTTACTCTTTCTGGCCATAACTGAAATTGTTTTTAAACCTAAGTCCCTTTCCCAGCTGTTTGATATCAGTAATGCTATTCATCTGCCTGGACCAGCGCCTAACTCTTACTATCAAACTTTTTGGATATGAGCTTCATCTCTCTGGTATGGCATCTTCCTGTCTCTCTCTAAAGCCACCCAAATACCGTTACCTAGGCTGGAGTGCAGTGGTGCAGTCTCAGCTCATTGCAACCTCTGCCTTCTGGGTTCAAGGGATTCTCCTATCTCAGCTTCCCGAGTAGCTGGGATTACAGGTTCACGCCACCATGTCTGGCTAACTTTTTGTATTTTTAGTAGAGATGAGGTTTCACCATGTTCCCAGGCTGGTCTTGAACTCCTGAGCTCAGACAATCCACCCACCTTGGCTTCCCCAAGTGCTAGGATTACAGGCGTGAGTTACCGCGCCCAGCCTGGACATCTGCATTTCATCTTGTTGCTTGCTGCCTATATATTCCTAAGTCTGGTCTGCTAAAATGATCTGACCAGTTGCTAGGAACTTCCTTCTGGGTCTGGCCTGCCCTGCTTCTGACAGAGCCCCTGAGCTGACCCGGTGCACTGAGGCGTGTTCTAGCTACAAAGAGCTATTGATGTGCTATCTCCCTGGCCTCAGCTTCATGGGAAAAGGATGGAGACACACGGTTTTATTGTGAATCATATCTTGTTTTCATTTTCAGAAAAATGTAGGATGCTGCGGTTTTCACATTTTGTCAGGGATCCAGATGGAAAGCCAAATATAAAAAGCGCAGGAAGAAATACAAAGGTATTAGCTAACTGATAGAAAATGTACATTAAGTTCCCTCCTAGCATTAAACTTTTATCTTTGTTCAGGTTCAACTAGTACTAATTGAGGATTCTAAATGGGACACATTTTTGTGATTTCATTTGATCCTTTGGGTTTAGAGATAGGAAGAATTTAAGAGATATAATATTATACAAACTTTACAAATGAAGACATTTGTAAAGATACCGGCTGGGAGCAGTGGTTCATGCCTTAATCCCAGCACTTTCAGAGGCCAAGGTGGGCGAATCACGAGGTCAGGAGTTCAAGACCAGCCTGGCCAATATGGTGAAACCCCATCTCTACTAAAAATACAAAAATTAGCTGGACGTGGTGGCATGTGCCTGTACTCTCAGCTGCTCAGGAGACTGAGGTAGGAGAATTGCTTGAACCAGAGGTGGAGGTTGCAGCAAGCCGAGGTCGTGCCACTGAACTCCAGCCTGGTGACAGAGTGACTCTGTCTCAAAAAACAAAACAAACAAACAAATATATATATATATATATATATATATATATATATATGTATATATATATGTATATATATATACATATATATATATGTCTTTACTGCTTAATTTATAGTTTTTTGTGGATTTAAAAAATACCCTTTTTTAAATGTCCACAGAAAAAAATAATTAGGCAGTAGAGAGTTAAATCCGAACCCAGAGCTCACTTTACTGGAGATGTCTTCCTTCTCTTGCTAGGACCTCCCGACAGGAATTCCTTTAAGCACCTACACACAGGAGGCTTTGTTCTAGTCAATTTCTTCAGCCTCCTGGTAGCCTCCAAACTCATCGTCGGGTAGGAACACAGAGAAATTAAAAGAGCTGAATACTAGGACAGTAAAGCCTTAGCACTAAGACCCCCTGAATTCTACTGCTGGGTTTCCGCCACTCTAATGCTTCTAGGATGCTTTGCCCACCCTTATTACCATTTCCCTCTTTTCAAACCTTCCTCAAGAACATCTACATTATGAACCATGTAACCTGTGGTACGCCGCATCCTGACACCAAGTTTTCCCACCTGGTCTTGCATCCCTGCTTCTCTGAACAGCATATAGATGTGCTTTTCCCAGGACTGTTGAGTCTCCTCTTCTGTTCTCTTCTTTAGTGCCTGATGGGCACTAGCAGCCCACCCCAGCCAGAGGGAGGACAAGACCTCTCCAAGTCTCAAAACGATGCATTGTCCTTCCTTACCTCTGGCCTCAGAAATCTCAGCATCTCATTGATTAGCAAGCTTCTCTGTGGCAAATATAAGGTAAGTCCTTTGAATGTTAAAAAAAAAATGATGTAATATATAATGTTTTTACTTTAAATATATATAAAACATCAGTACCTCATATTTTACCAAAACGTGATTTTTGGTCACAGAGTTAACAACTTATATGATTTACTATCAAGTATGAATTAAAAGGTAATTAGATATAGCATCAACTTTATTTATATATATATTTTCTCCCATATATATGGGAGGAAAAAAGGTTCAGATGAAAAAGAACAGATGTGCTCTATTTTTTAATAAAGAAAAGTGCCTCAAATTCACTCTGTAGAAATTTGAAACTGCTTGGTGTTTTAGTGATCAAAATAAAATTATCAAAGCTAAAATACCAAATAGATATGTCACTAAATCGATTATTTTGTTCCTCACAGTATTTTTTAAAAATGCATTCAAAAGAAAACATTGGCAGAACCCATACTCGCCAATGTGACTTCTGGAGAAATCCTCACTCAGCATACCTGAATATTTTATATTTCGACTTCTCTACTCATCTTGGCTACTCTGAAAGTGGGTTCCAGCTTCCTGATTACCTCACCAGCCTGTCTATGGTTTCTTTAACCAGGCTGTCCGCTACACCAATCCAGTCCTGCTGTGTTTACTTCCAAATTCCCTCTCAGTACCAGTACCTGACCATATGCAGATTGCCCACATGAAAATGTATTTGAAGAGATAAACTAGTGATCATCATCCTCGTAACCTCTTGAGAAAGAAGAGATCTATTTGATGTCAACATTGTGTCTACATTCTAGCAAATAATATTTTTGTTGAGTGAACAAAATAAATTTATATTCCAAAAGAGATGTGCTCATAAAATTACCCTGTATGGAAAACTAGATTATCCTGGATCTGGTCTGGGTCTTCTGTTAACTAGATCTGATATCTTAGGCAAATCCCTTTCTGAGCTTCTTTTACCTCCTTCATAATGAAAAATGTGAAACTAGACCTCTGAAGTGCCTTCTAGCTCTCAATATTCTCTAATTCTTTGATTCAAAATATATGATTTTATCACGTTCCTAGAGATCCCCAAAGCATTGCTCCCCTTCTTCCTACATCTATCTCTGGGATAAAGTTAAACTTTGGTTCCCAAACAAATTTCAAAGTTCCCTCTGGGGTCATTAAAAGTCTCAGTTTACTCAGAGCTTGTTGGTTTTGCCTAGAAATCTCTGCTTGACTCAGCCAGTAGAATAAGAGACTGCTGTTACTGTTTTGAGCCAGCCTGCAGCATAGTAACAATTCTAGGCACTGCAGAGTTGATCCATATGCCCAGCTCCCTGGGGAACCTCCTTACTTCAGTCTTTCCAGCATGTGTGTTTGCCTTCTATCTTTCTGCCTTTATCCATAGGAAAGAAGAAACATGAATATAATCCAGGACTGAGGGAAAATAATGAGTAGAAGTGTAGCTACTCTGTTCTATCATTTCATATGATAAATGGAAAAGCTAAGTCCCAGGTGCAATGATGAAGCTCACCTAAAATAATAACAAATGATTGGCTAAACCAATATCTTAACTCCTCTATTTCATTGGATTGAACCCCTTACCACTGTGTTCCTTGGAGAAATTCAGAATGTAAGTAGTAAACTAACTGGGCCAGTTTACTTCTGAAGGAGGGAGATACTTGATATTTTAAAATAAACGTATTTAACTCTAAACCAGTTTCAAACTGTCAATCACTACTTTTGGGGTACTATAAAAATAAACATATGTATGCTTAAAATCTTTTCAGATGACTTCTTCCTTTCAATGATGCAAGTTGTATAAATAAAATCTCCATTTTTGTTCCCACTTCAGTCCTAATATACCCATGAGAAAACATGGGTCACTAACTTGACATTCTACTTCTGGAAACCTGCCAGCTCTCAGGTTCTATCACATAAAATGTAATTATAAGTTGATTTGTTAAAATAAGTATGAAATAAATTGCAGTTAATTTTCTCCAAAGTAGACGCCTTGGTGTGACATATGCTGATCTCACGGATGATATCAATGTTTGGGAAGGACTTGCAGAGAAATTTCTTATGTTATTTTATAACCAAAGTGATTGTTTTTCTTTTTTTACCAAAGAAGAGTCTCTTTTTACTCATTTTCCAAAATCAACTCCAGGCAACATTTAGATGTTTCTTGAATTCAAGTACACTTCAAAAGATAAAGAATCACCCTTATTAAAAAAAAAAAAAAATAGTTAACTGAAGCCAATCTTCTAAACATCCAGAGACCTTTCTTTTGATTCACGAATAACCATTTCATATATAATAATAGTCACTGATTTTTTTTGTTTTTGTTGTTGAGATGGAGTGTCGCTCTTGTTACCCAGGCTGGAGTGCAATGGCACGATCTCGGCTCACCGCAACCTCCGCCTCCTGGGTTCAGGCAATTCTCCTGCCTCAGCCTCCTGAGTAGCTGGGACTACAGGCACACGCCACCATGCCCAGCTAATTTTTGTATTTTTAATAGAGACAGGGTTTCAACATGTTGACCAGGATGGTCTCGATGTCTTGACCTCGTGATCCACACGCCTCGGCCTCCCGAAGTGCTGGGATTACAGGCTTGAGACACCGCGCCCGGCCAATAGTCACTGATTTTTAAAAGAGACGATTACTTTAATTACCATAGCCCTTAATCATTTTCAAAGTCCTTTCACATGTGCAAAATGATAGTGATACAGCTATTGTCTCACCAGCTGGTCTGGTGTTCTGGGCATTTCTTATACAAAGGCTTTGGGTTGTGGTGCAAAGCAGGAGAAATTCAAAATCTTGCTTGCACCCTGGGACTGCTTTTAGTAAATCAAAAACAATATGCTTACCTATACCTTGAAACTCTATACTTCAAAATAATGTACTCCTCAAATTTCCATCATTACTGGAAACTTCAGCTAGTAGGAAAACAGTTTTATTAAAGCAACACATTTATCTTTCTAGAGACATTCTCTGCACTCCAGAGTTTGGCCACGCTTTGAGAAATAAACTTAATAATATGAATCCCAAATATTGGAATATATGAAAGAGTTGCTATTAAATGTCTTTACTTCTCTATTTTTTCTTTACTTCACTGAACTCTGCATCTGAAAGACTGCCACACCTCAGATTCTGTTGCACATAATTTGAAATTCCACAGGGATCTGCTTCTCTATTATTGCAAGGTAACAAAAAAAAAACAGTTGAAATAGATTACCCTTGTATTACACTTGCTACCTCATGTTCATTGGCAAAACTTATGACCCATCTCTTGAAAGATTGTGCTGTAATTGACTAAGGCTTTCTGAACATTAAAATTCAGAGATAAAATTTTTATTTATTCATTTTTCTTTAGTGACATTCCTTGTAAAAGGGCATTTGGGGCCGGGCGCGGTGGCTCAAGCCTGTAATCCCAGCACTTTGGGAGGCCGAGGCGGGTGGATCATGAGGTCAAGAGATCAAGACCATCCTGGTCAATATGGTGAAACCCCGTCTCTACTAAAAATACAAAAAAGTAGCTGGGCATGGTGGCACATGCCTGTAATCTGAGCTACTCAGGAGGCTGAGGCAGGAGAATTGTCTGAACCCAGGAGGCGGAGGTTGCGGTGAGCCGAGATCGCGCCATTGCACTCCAGCCTGGGTAACAAGAGCGAAACTCCGTCTCAAAAAAAAGAAAAAAAAAAAAAAAGGCATCTGGTCTGACATATTAAGAATAGAACAATGTGGCCAGATTATGTATTTATTCATAATCTCTGTCTTTTTTTCCCCATGATTAGAGATTGAAACTCAGATTTTCCTGATAATGAAACAAGACTACAACCTCAGGATGTGCTTCATCCCAAATCCCACAATGAATCTAGAACTAAATTAGTGAATGAGGCTCAGTGACCAGCTTTCCAATAGTGGTTAGGCAAATCACAGAATTTCCTGCTATCATACTTACCCAAACTTCCTACTTCCTTCCCTTTCCCCTACAACCACCCACTGACTTACATTCAAAAAGAAAGTTGAGGAGCTCACCATGAGCATGGAAATTATACAGAGATAAGCTTGAATGATTAAGCTCATTGGATACTCCAGGCCGAGAGAATCTTTTAAGTTCATCTAGTCCAGATTCCCCATCCAGGTGAAGACCTTGAGGCCTAGAGGAGAAAGTGATTAACATACAATATTAGAGTGATTGGTGGCCAAATTAGAAAAAAAAAAAAAAATCATGTTTTTGTAGATAAAGCACATTTTCTTTTTAAGAATGATCATATCAAGATTGAGATTAAAACTCTTCCTTGCTGATTTAACTAAAATCATAGTTAAACTGCATGTGGGATCCATAGATGTTCTTTTAGAGTCTCTGAGGCTTTTTGGAACCCCTCCTCCCACTTCAGCCAAATGCTCTTTGATTATGTTTGCATATAATATATTAGAAAAATAATGAGATATTGCTACTTCAAACTTTGAAAAACTCTGGCTTCAAAAGAGTCACACATCCAGCCAATACACCCCATGAAGTTCAGGCAGGATCTGTGAAGAAGACATTGCTGAGGATAAAGAAAATATACAAGATGTTATCGAGGGCTCAAAGTTGAAAACATCAATATCGTTCAACTGCCCAAGAGTTTAGAAGTTGCTTTTGCTTTTACTTTCCACTACATTTGTGGTGTGTTTTTCTCCATTTCCATGGAGAAGAATATTATCATTTACTTCTAGGTTATAGGTCAGGATGACCAAGAAAACAAACCAAGCAACTCTGATCCAGCAGCAGAGTATCAAGATGGATCTAAACACAATGAGGACTCGAGGGCTCAGGAATAGACTCTGAACAATAATGTTAAATCCAAGAGGCAGGTTGAAGAAACTTGGAAAATCAGAGGCAGAACCACTGATCAGTCAAACAAATGAATCTGGGAACACTAGAGAAATGAGACTTTGTCTTCATTTTGCTCTCCTCCCCTTTAATCTCATCGATTCTTTTTTAGTCTTTCACATACCGCTGAATCTGTCAACAAACCCCTGGTTGCTCAAACAGCAACAAAAAACCTTAAAATTATTCTTGACATCTGTTTTTCCTCATCCTTAATAGCAAATCTCTCAGCCTTGTCTATTGAAAAGTTTAAAACTATCTCACTAAAGCAATTTCTTTCTTTTTAATCTAGGCCACTACTCCAGAACAACCAAACTCTCTCACTTGGTAAACTGCAATAGCTTCTTATCAGTCTCCAGCTTCCATTCTTGTCCCTTGCAACTTTTTTTCCATCCAACAAACAAAAATCTCAATTAATAAAAATATAATGGAACTAATAGATAATTATAATAGTTTGCAGGATCCAAAGTTAGTATACAAAAGTCAGTTGCTTTTCTATATACTAGCAATGAACAAGTGGACTTGAAATTAAAAATAAAATGCCATTTATATTGGCAGTCCCAAAAGCAAAATACTTAGGTATAAATCTAACCAAGTATGCATAAAATCTATATGAAAAAAGCTATAAAACTCTATTGAAGGAAATCAAAGAAGAACTAAATAATAGAGTGATGGTCAATGTTCATGGATAAGAAGTATGAATATTGTCGAAATGTCAGTTCTTCCCATTTTGATCTTCAAATTAAAAGCAATCCCAATACAACTTCCAGCAAGTTGTTTTGTGAATATTGACAAACTGATTAAAAAATTTATATAAATAGATGAAAGACTCAGGATAGCCAACAAAATATTAAAGGAGAAGAATAAAGTTGAAGGACTATCACTATCCAACATCAATATTTACTATATAGCCACAGTAATCAAGACTGTGTGGTACAGGTAAAAGAATAGACAAATAAATAAATGTAGCAGAATAAAGAGCCCAGAAAACAACCTATATAAATATAGTGAATTCATCTTTGGCAACGGAGCAAAGGCAGTGTAATGGAGAACAGATTATTTTGAACAAATGGTGCTTGAACAACTGGACAATCATATGCAAAAGATAAAAATAAATCTAGACACAGACTTTACAGCCTTCACAAAAGTTAACTCAAAACAGATTTCACCTAAATGTAAAAGGCAGAACTATAAAACTTTAAGAAGATAACACAGCAGGAAATTAAATGACCTTGAGTTTAGTGATAACTTTTTCAATACAACACCAACAGTAGAATTCATGAAAACAAGAATTAATAAATTTAACTTTATTAAAATTAAACTTTTCTTCTCTGTGAAAGGCACTTTCAAGAGAATAAAAAGATAAGCCACACTGGGAGAAAATATTTTCAAAAGACATACTTGTGAAGAGTTGCTATCCAAAATATACGGAAAAAAAAAAAAAAAATCCTAATGGCCAGGCACATTGACTCATGCCTATAATTCCAGCAGTTTCAGGGAGGCTGATGTGGGAGAATCACCTGAGGTCAGGAGTTCGAGACCAGGCTGGCCAACATGGTGAAACCCTGTCTCTATTAAAAATGTAAAAATTAGCCAGGCATGCTGGGGCATGCCTGTAATCCCGGCTACTCGGAGACTGAGGCAGGAGAATGGCTTGAACCCAAGAGGTGGAGGTTGCAGTCAGCTGAGATTGTACCACTGAACTCTAGCCTGGGTGACAGAGCAAGATCCATTTAAAAAAAAACACACACACACACACACACACCTAAAAAACTTAAAATTCGACAAGAAAACAACCTGATTCAAAAAATGGTCCAAAGACCTTGACAGACATCTCACCAAAGATGGTGTACAGATAGCAAACAAGCATTTGTATCTTTTGAAAATATTTTCTCCCAATGTGGCTTATCTTTTTATTCTCTTGAAAGTGCCTTTCACAGAGAAGACGAGTTTAATCTTAATAAAGTTAAGTTTATAAATTCTTTTTTTCGTGAGTTGTACTGTTGGTGTTGTATTGAAAGATACTCCATGTCATATGTCATCAAAGAAATGCAAACTTCAACAATGAGATTCCACTACACACCTATTAGAATGGTGAAAATCCAGAACACTGACAATACTAAATACTGCCGAAGACGGGGAGTGACAGGAACGCTCATTCATTACTAGTAGGACTGCAAAACTGTACAGCTGCTTTGGACAAAATCTGGCAATTTAGGACAGAACAAACCATACCCCTATCATGTGACTCAATCAGCAATGATTTTTGACTTTTGATCAGAGTTTCCATTTTTATTATTATCCATACTTAGCTGAATCAAATCAATGTAAAACATAAAGTATAATTTGAATTTGTAAGATAAACAAATATGTGTAAATGATGATTAATTGTAAGGATTTTACATATGTAAATATTGTACATTTCTGTTTTCACATTTTTAATTAAACATTATTTTTCTATCAAATTGATTATAAATCAAAGCTGATGAAGGCTGTGGTTCACACTCATACCAACATAGCCCAAAATTGAATTCCAATGATATTCTAAAATAGCTCCACTTATAATAGGGAAAGCTGATATATAAATTGCTCCCTTTTATTAAAAATATACTAAATAAAATCTCAATAGAATCTAAGTTAAATATAAAATCTTTAGTTATAAAGGAATAGGAATAAGATGAAAGTCACTACTTGATCTGTAAATGGGGAAATAACTTCTGAACATAAAAGCAAATGAATAAATTATAAAATAGGAGACTTCAAGGCTTTACTATATAGACAATTTTCAAATGTTAAAATTAAATATAAATGAACTTTAAAAGTATCAAAACACATATTATGAAGTAATATTATCATTAATATAAAGAATTCTGACAAATTAATAAGATCAATGCTTCGGTTGTGAAAGAAAGGCATAATAGGGATTCTAAATGAAAACAATACAAATTAATGTTAAACATTAAAATTTTAAAATATTCCTATTTTTGCTTATCAAATTGGTAAAATCTAAAAATTATACTACCTGAAAATTCTATGAATCATCATTCGCATCTACTCTGGGAAGGAATATAAATTGGCATGGATTCACAATCCCTCATCCACACTTCCAAAGTTCAAAGGTTTTTTCATTGCTCATTTGCTACTAAACACTGACTTGAATTCATATGATGCTACTCATAGTTTTTATTGATTCTACTTTACGAGACTATCAATACATTTTGCTAAGGAAAGGATTTCCCTAGACTCCAAATAGGATGTTACTTCAGAGGTGTTAAAGGCAACACATTACCTTTCTAAAATCCAAAAGCTAGAGATCCTCAGGACCTTAATCTAAGAAAAAATAGTAGCATATAGAAATAGTATAAATAATGATGTTGCTAAGTGCTCTGAAATATAGAGCCCAAGCTCAGAAATTTGGACTAATATTTCCATGGTTCAGACTCTCAGACTTGATGAAATTAAATGCCATGTGTTACTCTTTGTCATTAAAAGAAAATATTACTCATTGTTTAGCCCCCACTTTTAAGTAAGAGCATACAGTATTTGGTTTTTCATTTCTGCATTAATTCACTTAGGATAATGGCCTCAAGCTGTATCCATGTTGATGCAAAGAAGACAGTTTTGTTCTTTTTTATGGCTGCATAGTATTCCATAGTATATATGTGCCACATTTTCTTTATCCAATCCACTGTTGATGGGCTCCTAGGTTGATTTCATGTTTTTGGTATTGTGAATAGTGCTGCAATGTACATACGAGTGCACGTGTTTTTTTGGTAAAATAATTTGTTTGTTTGTTTTGATATATACTGGTAATGGGATTGCTAGATTGAATGGAATTCTGAGTTCTTTCAGAAATCTTCAAAATGCTTTCCACAGTGGCTGAGTTAATTTATATTCCCATCAACAATATATAAGCATTCCCTTTTATCTATAGCCTTGCCAACATCTGTTGTTTTTGAGTGCCTAATAATAGTCATTCTGACTGTGAGATGCTATCTCATTGTAGTTTTGATTTGTGAGAAAATACTTTTCATTTCCCAATTTTTGACTCATGGTATTTGTTATTCTTTGTCACTTATCATAAGGGGATGTATAAAGAGCTTGAACATAGTTTAAACCTCAAGATTAAAGTTTAAAATACGACAGAATATTATTACATAATATTTATGAAGCTTTTTTGCAGTTTGTATACCACTAGAACGTCTGTTTTCTAATTTGTTCTTTATGTGTGTATATGTGTTTCTGGGTTTATAAAAATGGAGTTAAAAAAACACAAATACATATGAAGAATAATGCATTTCTGAGTTCTCACAACCAGTATTAATATCTATTAACATTCTGCCATTTTTCAAAAGAAACACCTTCTGCTTTAATTGAAGTCTTCCGTGACTTACTTCCACCTTTCACATCCACACATATATCTTATATATATGTTTCTGTGAATACACATGTATATCTCCATGAACAATATATAGATTCTTTTGTATTGTGTGTGACAGGTATTTTAAATTCTATATAACTTTTATTGTATATATTGTTTTTCCCCTAATTTTTGTATTCAACACTATATTCTAACTTTTATCCATGTTGAGAAGAAATACACACACATAGACACACACACACACACACACACACATTTGTTATTTATTGTGTAAACTACAAAATTTTCCTGTCATTTGTTCTTCAAAATAACCCTCCCACACCCACTTTACAGATATTAAGTGAGTCACCAGGATCTATACAAGAGACTTAACTAGAATTGTTGTCAACTTAGTTAAGTGTCTGATTTTTTTTTTTTTTTTAGATAGAAAAGCCAGGTTTACAGAAATATGGAAATTCATCATTGATTATCAATTTTGGTTATCCTGGAGAAGATTTAGAGGTTTGTATATTTTTGAGGGATGAGTTAGAAATGATGGCTTTAGATTTTATTAGTATAATTTATATGTGACGCTTCTGACATAAATGAAATATAACTGCATATATGTTTCCCACCATCCTCCAAATTTTCGTCAGTGGAGGAAGTCCCCAGGAGTGCTGGATGACAGCCCACTGGCTCTGTGGCTTCAATTCTTAGGTTATGGTTTTCTGGTGACTTTAAGTGTAAACACAGACTGAATTTGGAAACTATAATGCCCTGTCCAAGACACCAGATAAAATCCTGGGCCTGATGTATCAGCTACTCGTTTCCCTGATGGAGTTTGAGTCCACTTCAGACTGGAGGCCTTGAATGAGTCAAAGGGTAAGCTGAAAAGGGGCAAGGATTCCTCTCTTTGGCCCCTCCCCACTTGCTTTTTCACCCTTTCACTGGTTGTGTCCAGGTTTTATTCTCTGTAGGAATCTAAGTAGGAAAAGAAGGAAAGACAAAACGGAAGGACATTTCATACTTGGTGGGTGGTTTGCTGATCTGTGGACCTGACAGACGAGTAAAGGTGCTGCCCCTAAGTGGGCTGGCAGATAACGGCCAGATTTTTCTCATAGTAAAGCTTTTGTGACTTCTGTGGAGATTCCATCCCAGGTTTCTCTCTTAAATCACCCGAAGCCTCCATTTCAGTTGGCTGTTTTTAATCCCTTTATCAGCACCTGGCTATCAGCAGTTACATATCAAGTGCTGTTTCACTGAGGCCTCCTTGCCCTTCCAGGCAACACCGTCAGACGAGAGCAAGAAGTTCCTTTGTCGGCTTTCTCTCCCGTGACCTTTACTTGATTTTGGAAAGCCTCAGGTACCTTACTTACGTGAGGTGACCAGATTCCAATGCAGAAGACCTCTCCAGGCTCTACACCACAGCCAGGTCTGCTTCAGATTTCCTAATTAAACTTGAAAAGGCTTTCTCAGAAGTGAGGCAAGCAAAGTGTTTTATATCTCCCGATTACCAGAAGCAAATTTCTGAGCTCTTTCAGTTATTTCCATGAAACTCCTCTTGCCATATTTAAAGTGAGAGATTGACAGCCTTCCACCATAAATGAGTAGGGTGGAGATTTAGAGTGTAACAACATTATTTCCAAAGAGAAGTCTCTGCAAATCCCCTGACCATATCCTTTTATAGACTAGGCATCATTTTATGTATAAAACTGCATTGATGGGAAGGGGTTTGATTTTTACTTGGGTAATTGATGTGTATTTTATCAGACCACTAGTCAAAAATGAGGTAGAAAAAATACCATCCTAATTTCCTGTGTTACCTAACCAAGTGTCACAGGGAAAATGTTTTAATGACTCTGCAATGTCCCCACACTTAAAATGAGGATTAAGTGAGGTAGTAATACTTACAACAACCATCTGGATTAATCATTAAATAATTAATAATTGTTAATTAATTATTTAAATTAATTATTTATTAATTAATTATTAATTCAGACGGTTGTTGTGAGTATTAAGTGAATTAAAACAGTAGAGGCTGAACACATGTCTGGCCCGTCATAGAACTCAGTATTAGTTGTATTGATTTGTCTTTCAAAATTCAACTCAACTCATATTTTCCTAATTAGCTTTTCTTAATTTGTCCTTTCAGTGTTAAGCACGCTCTCCTCAGTGTTCTCAAAGAGTCTTGGGTGAGTTCTTTTTTGTTTTTCAAATTTATGTATCAAATCACTACCAACTGGTGTGTATATGTCTGTCTTCCTTTTCAACCTCTCAAGCCAGGGACTTTGACGTACTTGTTTCTCAAGCATTTATCATGTTTGAGGAGTGACCAAATGGGCAGGTCTGATCAGATGGTTAGACACTCAAGAACAGATAAATCAATTTCCTTAAGAGGGTCCATAAGGTTGAGGCAGAAGAATCGCTTGAATCCAGGAGGCGGAGGTTGCAGTGAACCGAGATCACACCACTGCACTCCAGCCTGGGCGACAGAGTGAGACTCCATCTCAAAAAAAAAGAGTGTCCATAGATTGTCAACTTTGCTGAGGTAGATGAATGCATGAGTAAAGGCTGCAGAGCAAACAAATCTCTGAAAGCTTTCAAAAAGCACAGAAATATGCACAGTTTACACATAGCTGTGCCAATATTTTTCTATTAAAGCCGTAAGTATTTATAACAAAAACAAACTAAGAAAGCATTGGATTCTGCTAGATGTTTAATGACACTGGGCTGTGTTCAGAAAGAAAAGCAAATATCTTTATAATTATTCCATTTGAGTAATTTACTGAAGGAATATCATTCTAAAAGAATGATGGCCAATGGCTTCTTACTCCTTGTAGATAACTCTAGCTGTTCATCATTCTTTTAGGCCTCAAAGAGAAAAAAATAGAAATTCATAACTGATCAAATTAACTAGATGATGAAACTGTTGAGTATTAACACTGAAAAGTGTAGTAAAATTAGAAATAATTCTTATTTATATAAAGTTAATTATAGTATTACATTATTTTTTCTTTTAAATTGTGTGTTTTAGTAGTAAATACATTCTTTAAAAATAATATGATGATGATTGGGACTAAAAGGCAACAAAACAGAAAGAAAATTGACTTTGTTGGCATTTAAAGACTGTTAAGCCATTTTTCAAGTTGAAACTTTCTATAGTTATACAAGTTAGCAGATGAAAATCTTTAGGAATCAGCAAGAGAAAATAATAATGAAGTTTTTTGCTTCTTTGCTTTCACCTTTAAAGCCAAAATCTTCCATTTGTTTAGTTACATAAAATCCGAAACATTGGGAATATTTTTTTTTTGAGCCATGAAAAATAAAATTACCTTAGCCCTTATAATTCTCCATGGGTTTTTCTGCATAGGATAGTTTCAGCAACAGATGTGGAAATTATGCTGGACCTTTAGATATGACACCATTTTCCTTCCTACTTCAGTCCTAGTAAGATAAGGTACCCTGAAAAGTTTAGTTGGCACTATGGGAAATGAAAACCTCGATTTGACTTATTCTTCCTTCAATGTGCTATTGAACTTTGGGCAAGTTATTCAACCTCGGCTTTAGTTATAAAATGGTACTTTTGTTTAGCTATTGGTAAGTTGGAAATGAGTACATTTACTTTCTAGGATTATTTTGAATCTCAACAAAGTCAACTTTTATTAAATGCCTTAGAAATTTCTACATGCCCCCCCCCCTTTTTTTTTTTCAAAGAACAGAAACTATTTTTTAAAAAGGGATACTATTTTATATAAAGGGTAATACTCTTCATGGTTGGCTGGGGGTTGGGGTGGGGTCGGTACTCCCTTCTATTCTCAACTTGGGACATACTAATGTAGTTTAGTCCAGCTCAGAGTGAATTAGCCCTTAATTCAACAGGTAAAACCACACTTATTTTGGTCTATAAAAACTTGAAGCATAGAGAATATATGTAATTCATTCACAGTTTGGCTAGATGTTTGAATTATATGCAGAATAATGTTCCTCTTTATACAAAAGCAGCTTTTTCTAAAGAATCAGCAGCTGGCCAAGGTACTGAGTCACTTCTATTGAACACAGCTCTGGGCACTTGAATGGTTCTTGTCAAGGTCCTCAGACCCTGCTGGTTTTTATGACACAGACCATCAGTGGTCCCCTTTAAAGGATGGCATCCATAAGGCATCCTCGCTCCCTTTCTGCTTTTCTGACCCATCTTCCTTAGGCTTTCTTCTTCAAAACTCTTGTTCAGTTTCTTGTCCTTCATGGGCTTAAGGATTAGTCAGAAAGAATTTAATGGCCCAAACGCATGGAACTCCATGACTTAGCAACATAAAATATACTTTATACCCTCATTCAATGTATGTGGATCAAATTCTTAGAAACACAACTGCTGCTCTTTTCTAGCTAGAGAAAAGGGAGGGTTATTTATTTTCTTCTTGACACATGATCAGTTGGCAACTAGGCTTCTTGGTAAAGTAGCGAATTCCCAAAACACAACAGTTTCCCTGCCTTATGACACCACCAGCACTTGCCCGGATTTCTGAGTTGGGAAATAAGGTACTATACTCAGGCCTCGCAGAGAATAGAGCTGGAATGCCAGATATGAAAGAGTTTAACTCTCAGAGGTCACACCATTTTTTTCATTGCTTCTTCCGTATGCATAATTTTGCTCCATTTCCCTCTCTTGCTATCCAGCTTCCTCTGCATAGTCATCTTGCTCTTAACCCAGAATGACTGTGATCCCTTGATATATACGTCACGATTTCTTAAGTTTCGCACCTACCTTCAACTAGCGACACTCTCTGGGTCTCTTAGATTAGAGAGGCAATTAGCTTGGATCAGATTAGTGGTTCTATCTATTTCCCATTCCCTGAAAATTCCATTAAGATAACTTATTGGTCACCAAAATAATCTTTTGATAAAGCAAATCAGAGTTTATTCCTTGCGGTAATAAGGGAGTATAATGTCTTGACCATCTTAGTAGCATCTTATAAGAGCCTGATGGATTTCAGGGATGAATTTGAGGATTTGGAGGTCACCTTAAGTGAGTCTTTCAATGCTGAAACCAACTTTGGATTGGACAAGTTAGTGAAAGAAAAGTTTAGGGCTGGTCAACACAATAAAGTGAGAGTTTCTTAGAGTCTTAAAGAGTAAATAGTCTTTTGATGAGCCCACTAAAGTGACCTATTGTCCTATGAAGGGATAAGGGGAGTTAGAGGAGTAGTCTGTTGCTCAGATGAATGGTTTTTGGAGGAAGTTGTTAAAACAGACAATAAAGGCAGTTGGAACTTCTTCCTGGGCTAGAGTTTTCTAAAGTTCTGTTAATTTAGTCAGTGAGCTCTATGTTTTAGATAGTTTATTTCCTCAATTCACAATGCCATCTCTTATTAGAATCATATGGCGGAGGGAGGGCACATCCTGTGATTCATCCCATTTCAGGACTTCACATTTTTATCTTGAGGAGAGGTGCTTGTGGCAATTGGTATTTTTTATTTTTATTTTTATTTTTATTTTTTAATGAGATGGAGTCTTGCTCTGTCGCCCAGGCTGGAGTGCAGTTGCACAATCTCAGCTCACTGCAACCTCTGCCTCCTGGGTTCAAGCAATTCTCCTGCCTTAGCCTCCCCAGTAGCTGAGATTACAGGCGTGCACCATCACATCCAGCTAATTTTTGTATTTTTAGTAGAGATGGAGTTTCGCCATGCTGGGCAGGCTGGTCTCAAACTCCTGACCTCGTGATCCACCTGCCTCGGCCTCTCAAAGTGCTGGGATTACAGGCGTGAGCCACTGTGCATAGCTGGCCATTGGTAAATTTTTATTAAGCTTCCCAGGTGATTCTAATGTTCAGCCAGTGCAGCAAACCAATGGCCTAGATCAATATTTAAAGCCAGGCCAAATAACCCAGTGGTTTTTTGTGAGCATCTGATCAGTTATCCATCCATAATGGTGGTGGTGAGGGTCAGGTAAGACATGTAATATGTAAGATCATTCCTTCTTGGGACTATGGGAGTGGCAGGAAACTAAAAACATGTCTATCACAGGTATTCATTTTCTCTATGGAGTGCCCGGTCTGGGATGAATCACAGTCACGTACTCTCCACCTGCATTTTTAATACAGGTGTTAAAAGGCCAACACCCTTGGAAATCATAGGGGTTTAAACTGCCAGTACGTGAGTACTCTGTGTAGAGCCTGTGCAGGCTGGATACATCAGGTGCTATGGCTGCTGCTGATGACTAGAAGTGGGTGGAGGCAGCAAAGGGAATCTTGTTGTTCCTGGGCCGTGATCCAGAGGCTCCAAAGAACAGAATGTGACTAGATTATGAATCAGCTAATTGGTGTGGCAAGTGTCGAATTATGGTCAGGAAAAGGCTGTTGGAAATATCAGGGAAAGGCAGATGTGGGAGAAGGCTAGAGGCCTGTTGGTGCAGGAAAAGGGATTGGCAGGAATTTAAACCAGTATACTACAGTGTTCTTGATTGGGGAGGGCCAGCCCGGTAGGAACTGAAAGTGAGGCCCTAGGACAGGCGTCCCCAAACTACGGCCCATGGGCCATATGCGGCCCCCTGAGGCCATTTATCCGGCCCCCCGCCACCTCACTTCAGGAAGGGGCACCTCTTTCATTGGTGGTCAGTGAGAGGAGCACACTATGTGGTGGCCCTCCAACGGTCTGAGGGACAGTGAACTGGCCCCCTGTGTAAAAAGTTTGGGGATGACTGCCCTAGGAGAACACAAAAAATAATCTTGCCACATATTATCAGAGAAGAAAAGGCTCCAGTATAGGTATAGCTGTTGGTCATGTTTTGGTCAGAGACCAACCATAACAAGCAGAGAAATCAGGATTAGTAGCATAAAAGACATGGAGACAACCTCCCAGTGTTTTCCCCATAACAACGAGCCAAAAAGGAAAATAAAAATTAAGCCAGGCAGGGCATGGTGGCTCACACCTGCAATCTTAGCACTTTGAAAGGCTGAGGTGGGCAGATCACTGGAGGTCAGAAGTTTGAGACCAATCTGGGCAACATGGTGAAACCCTGTCTCTACTTAAAAAATACAAAAATTTAGCCAGATGTGGTGGCAGAAGCCTGCAATCTCAAACTTGGGAGGCTGAGACAGGAGAATTGCTTGAACCCAGGAGGCAGAGGTTGCTGTGAACCGAGATGGTGCATTGCACTCCAGCCTGGGCCACAGAGGGAGAATCCATCTCAGAAAAACAACAACAACAACAACAAAAACAAGTTAAGTCAAATGAAAAAGACATACCTAGGGAAACGTTGTTCTCAAGGAGGAATCTAATGGAACCAAACCCATAGATTTAGTACTTATGGGCTAGGAGGAAAATTAGAACTAAAGCTGAGTAGCCGTAGATTGACCCTCCCCCACCAAATTATGCAAATACTAGTGTGTCAAGATTGTAGAGACACAACTATTTAATATCATGCCAGTTTATAAAATCCCCTTTAAGAGGAATATGGCCACATTTACTAAATCAGAGAATGACCCAGCAATTTCACTTCTAGGTATAATAACTTCTAGATATATTTTTACATGTATATACATAAGAAGGTATTTACAAGTATGCTTATTGAAATGGGGTTTGGAAGCCAAAAAGTTAGAAATAGTTACATTAGTTACAGAACGACTAAATTTACTGTGTATTATTTATATAAGGGAATACCATATGTCAATTAAATAAAGTTTTAGACTATGGTGTTTGTAGCATTTTTATCATACGGTAGATTCCATCCATTCACTATATTTTCTGAGTTGTCCTACATGCAAGTACATGTTTTTAATGTTGTCTGTCTTTTGTGCTGTTCCTGTAAGTTTGCTATTATAATACATTAAACTGTAAAAAAAAAAAAAAAAAAAAAATTGACATTTATAGATAGTAAGTGCAAAAGCAAGTCAAAAAAGGATACATTCAGTATGGCAACATTTATACACACACACACACGCACAAATATATAGAAGAGTAGCTGGGTGTCATGGCTGTGTGTCAAACCTGTATTTCCCAATATTTGGGAGAACTACTTGAGACCAGGAGTTTAATGCTGTGGTGTGTTATGATCATGCCAGTGAATAGTGACTGCACTCCAGCCGGGGCAACATAGCATGACCTTTTCTCTAAAAAATAATATAGCAATATAATTCATTTATTGATACATGCATATATTTAGAAAAGGAATAAAAATATAGATTGCATATTTGCCAAATCAATAAGAACAATTTCCTCTGAAGAGGGAATTGGGGTTTGGGATGGTATCACACAACATTATGTATAATATTTTATTTATTTATTTATTTCTCTTTACTGCTAACTAGAATAACCAGTTTAAATATTTTATTTTTAAAACATGAATCACATTTGTTATATTATCATTTATAATTTCGACATGGTAGGCTTGTAGGTGTTGTTTATGTTTTTGCCAGTCTTAAACCAACCAAAAGTAAATATATGAACACGAACAGAAGAAAAAAAAAATCACATGGTACTCTTCACAATATTTAACAAATAGTAATAATAAAATTTACCTAACGCTGTACAGAGTACGAATAATGTCAAGGATAACGAGCCCACGCTTCCAAGGAGCATCCAATATCTAAAGAGACAGACACACATACACATACACACACACACACACACACACACGCAACTACAAGAGTAGGTATTAACTTTTATGAAAATATGTATGAGGAAGATATTATTTTTTGTTAGAAAAGGGAAGTCAAGGAAAACTACAAAGCAGAAAAACATTTTAGATTGGCCACTCAGAAAGAGTAGGATATTCTGGAATGGGAACAGCAGGAATAAAGGCATAGAGATACAAAACAAGTAGACTTTTTAAATAACACCACCAAGTAGTGTATGATTGGTTTATAAATTTGGTATGGATTATAAAAGTAAATCACAGAAAATAGACCTGGAAATTGGAGATAGTTAAGAAAGGGCCTAGAATGTTATATTAAGGAGTTTGGGGTACAGATGTACATCTCAGTAAGATAATGCTGTTGCTGATGTGGAGGATAGATTGAATTGATGTGAGTCTGGAGGAAGGAATACAATAATCTAGGTAAGAGAGACCCATCATTACTAGATGATCGTCAATATCTAGTGAGTTACTACTGTATCACCTACTGCAAATATAGTCTCAACATTTCAGAAATGAACTGAATGATTAGCCTGATGGTGACTGGTGGCAACCCCAGAGAAAAGCTAATATTAGCCTCAAAATGATCAGAAAAGTTGAGTACAAAACTGCTCTTTACTCAATAGAGAAAGCTTTCTGTTGACCATCTATTACTTTTATAAAGAATAAATATATAATCAACTCTCTCTAGGCAAAGAAGGTTTATTTGTTTGTGAAGCAAAACCAGCTTTCTTGAATGGTTGTACTGTAAACAAGAGCCCTTTTTAACTACATGCTTAAGAGTCTGGTGAACCTGCCAAAGGGTGGGTCGCCTTGGCTGGAGTAATAATGCAGACTGGCTCCTCCACAGGAAAATTAGGGATTTGCAATAAACCACCAAAGACCCTGAAAGCGTTTGTCTGAGTGACCTACATACTTGCTGGAGTGACGTTCTCGATGGAGACAGTTTTTTCTTTGCTCTCATTCTCACCTCACTCTCCCTACCCTGTAGAGATAACATTGCTCTGAATATCAGAGGTCTTTGAGTTAGACTTATGTATACCTTTCATCCCATAAGAGTTTTAGAAAGTTGCTCACCTCTCAGGATTCCAGGGCCCTCATCTGAGAGTAAATTTTTTTTTTTTTAAATTTCTCTCATCTGACTGCATCTTGACCTTGGAGCAGAGAATATGATAACTACATTATTAGTTTATTCAGCATGCTGATTTAGTGGTCATTCAAATCCTTTCCACTAATTTGTGCAAAGGAAGCACAATTCTGACAACATGTGTCTGAAAAACATGCCTGTTTATCTTCTAGCCTTTCAGGGGCCAAATAATCTAAACACAGCCACTAATCTTCAGAGTACCAGGGAAAAAGCAGTAGTTCAAGGCCCGATTAGATAGAGATGAGTGGAGCTCAGCTGACCCCAAAATTCTGAGACCTTGAGTCCTAGTGACTCTCCCTGGCTTTTTCTTCACTGCTCAGGCCAGAGTCTTCCTGTAGAATTCCTTCAGGGACATATTAGGTGCTTGGCGACTACCTTGGACTGTTTTTATGGTTCTTGTTCTGTTTCTAATATCTGGTCCAATCAGGTGATCTCTCATTTGATGATGTTAGAGGCTTTACCCATCTCACGTCTCAGAGGTTTGTGAGTGAATTCAAAGTAAGATCTGTGCTTCTCTTTAAATAAATAATTTGGAACACATAATGTAAAGGTCCTTTCAAGATCCACATTCTCACTCTTGCCAAGGGCTTTCAGCTCTATGCTTGGGAAATGGAAAGCGATGTGGAAAATGTTGATAAAGATCTTTTATTAATTGTGAAACCAGGGGTGAATGATTAACTTTACAGGATCTCCAATTTATTTGTAACTAAAATCAGAGACAAAATACTCACTTATAAAATTGTGATGATCATCACTTGAAGGATAAAATTTGTGTAAGAGCTTTTGAAGTAAAGGAGATGTTCAATACAGAGTAGTTCATGTCACTATGCTACTCAAGATTATCAACCGAGAAAAAGGGTATTGCATTTTAGTATTAATAGCAACTTCAAATTTCAAAACTGAATTTTTGTAAGTCGCTGTTTTTTGTTTTCTTCTGAAGACAAGGAATAACATTGTTATGAATAGGTTATAGTAGGTGGGAATGGCGTAGAGGTGGGAAGTGGGATGGTGAGAATACTTTCTTATTTACTGATCTCCTCATCTGACTACACCGTGATGGACTGCTGTCATGTATCACAAACTTATGCTTGGTACCTTTCTCTTTCCTTTAATCTCCTTTATGAAAAGATAACTGTTATTACTCTGTGTTCACACCTGAGTAGCCAAACATGGATGAAGAAAAACATGGGCTCACTTTATACTTACAACTCCCTTTAGATTTATAACACAAACCTCAGATGTGACCTCAGAGCTAGTAAGCAATTCACTTAGGTCTCATGATTTAATATGTTCTACTCTCTTTGGTCATCTATTTCACACTTTTTCCCATATCTGAAAACCTTGGTCACCTGCTCACTGATAGCATAGGATTTTCTTTTACATATTCACCTGAAAAAACAAAATAGAAATGATTAGAACAGAGTTTTGTCATCTTCCCTCCAATAAACTGTAGCTGAACTATATCGGAATTCATATTCTGCACTGTACTTTGTTAATATGATGAGCTATATCCCTTTTCCTAATTAAGATCAGAATTATCATTTTTGTTCTGAAATCTACTTCTTGCTCAGTCTCAATCACTCACGCCTGTAATCCTAGAACTTTGAGATGCCAAGGCGGGTAGATCACCTGAGGTCAGGAGTTTAAGACCAGCCTAGCCAACACAGTGAAACCCCATCTTTACTAAAAATATAAAAATTAACCAGGCGTGATGGTATGTGCCAGTAGTCCAAGCTACTCAGACTGGGGCAGGAGAATCGCTTGAACCCTGGAGGTGGAGGTTGTAGTTAGCTGAGATCCTGCTACGGCACTCCAGCCTGGGTGACAGAGTGAGACTCTGTCTCAAAAAAAAAGAGAAAGAAATCTACTTGTCCCAACCTGCAGGACAACAACAGGAGCCCGAAGGGAGGGAGTGGGGATGGATGGGCAGGAGACGCGAAGAATGGAGACAAGACAGGAGTCTGATCAAGTCTCGTTTATTGTTGCTGAGCTCACAGCTTAAATAGGCCAGGCAGGGGGGCGGGGCAAAGGAAGCTTGCAGTTGGGAAATTCCGGCCAGGTGTGCCAGGTGCCGCTACCAGCCTCGTGCTGTCCACGGGCTGGACCTGAATCATCAGGACTTGAGCCTCCCACAAGCGGCACCTGGGCTCTCTTGGCCCCAGGATTTGGCCTGTGCTGCTGCCCACAGGTCCCCCTTTTTTATTTTATTAGGCTGAGTGGTAGTTATGCCCGCGGGAACTGTGCCTGTCTTAGGTCAGAGGACCCCACATGAGAGAACATTGACTCCTTATTCATCATGGGGTGGGGAAAAACGTTTGCCTCCTTATCTTAGGCGGAGTGTCCTTACTCATGCTCCTCAGTTGCCCGTCATTGGCTAACCGGTTCAGCTCGCCGGGTGACCTGAGAGGAAAGGTATCAAGCTCCATCTCTAGGTCTGCTATCTCCAGCCTGTGGTAATGGACCTGAATGGGCTGCATCTTTATGGCCTCAATTTGTGATCTTGAGAAGCTCCTGAGTTTGCTGAGTATAACAGGACTGATTAGACAGTAAGACAAGGAGGGAAAGCAATCAGGATAAATGATACCATGTTGTTGACTCCTAAAAAGGGAAAAGATAGAAGACCCTCAGGGCTCGATGTCGTCGCTGGGTGGAGTTGGTTTTTCGGATTTTTTGATATTTACTTGCTTTACAAGTCTCTCGGGAAGCCACCTGGCCGAATCGGCTTCCTTGGCATAAATGCACACCGATCCTCGACCCCAAATCAGGACCCTCATCAATGCCTTCGTCCTCTGAATTATTGGCTCTACTGGCTAGCCATACAATCCTCTTTCGATATTTTGGGTTAGCTAATTTTTGTTTAAGGCCTGCGGCTACACGTTCAGCAAATTTCTCTAAGGAGCACACAGATCCACCACTCTCCGCGGGTTTCTGTTCCTCTTTACCAGAGTTGCTATTGAATGACATTAAGTCAGCTTCCCCTGACTTTTTTTCCTTGCCCTCTTTGGGTTCTGGTTTTTCCAAAACTAACGAATTTTCTTTAAAGGGGGGACTTTTATCGGACAAATTTTTACATGAGTCTCTCAGGCAAGTTTCCCCCTGGGTTATGAGAGTAGCAATGACTGGATCGTCATGTTTTCGGGTAATGACCTCATTTATTAGATTCCAGTATGAAAAAGCAATTATAGGGACCTTTTGAAGCCCGAAAGCATCATAATAATCTTTTAGGGCATCCCCTACTCTTTTCCAACATCTTTGATCTATGGTTCCTTCTTGAGGGAACCAGGGACAAACATCCTTAATATAATCAAAATATTTAATTAATCGGTTTACTTTCACCTTTACTCCTCGCGCCTTTAATGCTATGCTGAGTTCTTCTACAAACAACTCATGCTTACTAATTTCCTGACCCATAATATCGTCGTCCACTTACCAGAGAGCAAGGCCGCAGCAGGTTCCCACAGTGACTCTTCCTCTGGATTGTCTTCCTTCAATCCAGCCGGCTTCGACGACGTCCCTCACTGTGTCCCTCTTACTTCGGGTCCCTGTTGGGGCGCCAAACTGTCCCGACCTGCAGGACAACAGGAGCCCGAAGGGAGGGAGTGGGGATGGATGGGCAGGAGACACGAAGAATGGAGACAAGACAGGAGTCTGATCAAGTCTCGTTTATTGTTGCTGAGCTCACAGCTTAAATAGGCCAGGCAGGGGGGCAGGGCAAAGGAAGCTTGCAGTTGGGAAATTCCAGCCAGGTGTGCCAGGTGCCGCTACCAGCCTCGTGCCGTCCACGGGCTGGACCTGAATCATCAGGACTTGAGCCTCCCACAAGCGGCACCTGGGCTCTCTTGGCCCCAGGATTTGGCCTGTGCTGCTGCCCACATCTACTTCTTCTTATCTTCTCAAGGACTTTATTTTTACATCATAAATGTTATAATTTCTCTAAAATAATTTCTGTCAATGTAAACCTGCCGTAATATAGTTTACCTTTAAAAAGCCTTTATGGATGTGATGTTTTCTACTCTTCAGAAAGTAGTTCATATTCTACCTTCACTCTTTTCCTCCTGTTAACTCCAAACACACTCTAATCAGGATTCCCTTCCACTCCACACTGACTCCACTTACCAAAGTTACCAAAAAGCCTCATGAAACACATCTAGTCATCAGTTCTCAGTCTTTATATTATTTAACTTAGATGCAGCACCACCACAGTGGATTATTCATCAGAATAGATTATTCCTGCTTTCATGTATTTCCTGTTTTTGTTTCTTTTTGCTTTCTGTTTTTTGAGTTTTTGTTTATTTTGTTTTCAATGCCTTATCAGTTAGGCAAAAGATTCTAAGTTCATAAGGGGCATCATTTCATAGCCACTTTACATGTAAATTTCCATAAAGATCTTCCTCAAAAAAATTATTGATGTGGCTTTTTTTTGTGGGTAAGCAGTAATATCCAATCTGTTTCCTGAAAAATAAACAACATTTAAGAGAGTTGGGCCAGGTGTGGTGGCTCACTGTAATTCCAGTACTTTGGGAGGCCAAGGTGGGTGGATCATTTGAAGTCAGGAGTTTGAAATCAGCCTGGCCAATATAGTGAAACCCTGTTGCTTCTAAAAATTAGCTGAGTGTGGTGGTTCACACCTGTAATCCCAGCTACTCAGGGGGCTGAGGTACAAGAATTGCTTGAACCTGGGAAGTGGAGGTTGCAGGGAGTGGAGATCATGCCACGACTCCAGCCTGGGGGACAGCGAGAGTTTGTCTTAAAAAAAAAAAAAAAATTAAGAGAGCACTACTGAGAAAAACACCACCAGCTTTGATTTATTTGTTTATTTATTCATTTATTTATTTATTTTTTAGAGGGTTTCTCACTCTGTTGCTCAGGCTGGAGTGCAGTGGTGCCATCTTGGCTCACTGCGATCTCCACCTCTTGGGTTCAAGTGATTCTCCTGCCTCAGCCTCCCGAGTAGCTGAGACTACAAGCATGAGCCACCATGCCCAGCTAATTTTTGTATTTTTAGTAAAGACAGGGTTTCACCATGTTGGCCAGGATGATCTTGAACTTATGACCTCAAGTAATCTGCCCGCTTTGGCCTCCCAAAGTGCTGGGATTACAGGTGGGAGCCACTGCGCCCGGCCTATTAAATATTAACTTACACAATCACAAGGACCCACAATTGGCTGTCTGCAAGCTTGAGGAGCAAGGAGGGCCAGTCCAAGTCCCCAAACTGAACAACTTGGAGTCTGATGTTCGACAGCAGGAAGGATCCAGCACGGGAGAAAGATATAGGCTGGTGGCCTAGCCCAGTCTTGTCTTTCTACATTTTTCTGCCTGTTTTATATTCAGTGGATGCTGATTAAATGATGCCTACCAGATTAAGGGCAGATTTGCCTTCCTCAGCCCACTGGCTCAAAGGTTAATCTCTTTTGGCAACACCCACACAGACAGGCCCAGGATTAATATCCTGTACCCTTCAATCCAATCAAGTTGACACTAGGTATTAACCATCACACGTCCATTTAGTCTATAGCTCAGATTAAGTCTGGTGTTTCTTTGCTGATTTTCTTTTCTGCAGATTATCTGTTCAGTGCTGAAAGTGGGATGTTAAAGTCTCCAGCTATTATTGCATTGGGGTATATCTCTCTTTAGCACTAATAATATTTGCTTTATATATCTGTATGCTCCGGTGTTGCATGCATACATATTTTGTTATATCCTATGGCTAAGTTGACCCCTTTGTTATTGTATAATAACCTTCTTTGTTTTTAATAGTTTTTTGTTTTTACATCTGTTTTGTCTGATATAAGTATAGCTACTCCAGCTCTTTCTTGATTTTTATTTGCCTGGAATATCTTTTTCCATCTCTTTATATTCGGTCTATATGTGTCTTTATAGGTAGAGAGTGTTTCTTGTAGGCCACAGATTATTATTCTTTAAATCCATTCAGCCACTCTACGCCTTTTGAATGGAGAGTTTATTCCATTTACATTCAATGTTATTATTGATAATTAAGTACCCCTGCTATTTTGTTATTTTTTTTTTACTGTTTTGTGGCCTTTTCTTCCTTCATTCTTTTCTTCCTGTCTTCTTTTTAGTGAAGATGATTTTCTTGGTAGGTTTCTTTTAATGTCTTGCTTTTTATTTTCTGTGTATTTGTTGTATGTATTTTTATTTGAGTTTATCACGAGGCTTGCAAATAATACCTTGTAACTCATTATTTTAAAATGATGAAAACCTCGCACTGATTACATAAATTAACTAACAAACACTCAAAGAGAAAACTAATAAATACACTACACTGTAAAAATATGGACTGCTTCACATTATTGCATGCTATTCTTCCACAGGGGCCATGGTAATCATCTCTGTATGATTCTGCTTCCATTGTATGTGCTGCCAAAGTGAACACGTAACTATTTATGTAAATAAATTAAATTCTGCAATCAAAAGACATAGGGTGGCTGAATGGATTAAATAACAATATACAACAACAGAATGCCTGCAAGAGACTCACTTTAGCTTCAAGGAAACACATATCCTGAAAGTGACGGGATGGCATAAGATATTCCACGCAAATGTATTAGACAAAACAGACTTTCAGTCAATCAAAATAGATGAAGAAGTTCACTTTTTTTTTTTTTTTTTTTTTTTTTTTGAGACGGAGTTTTGCTCTTGTTACCCAGGCTGGAGTGCAATGGCGCGATCTCGGCTCACCGCAACCTCCGCCTCCTGGGTTCAGGCAATTCTCCTGCCTCAGCCTCCCGAGTAGCTGGGACTACAGGCACGCGCCATCATTTTTGTATTTTCAGTAGAGACGGGGTTTCACCATGTTGACCAGGATGGTCTTGATCTCTTGACCTCGTGATCCACCCGCCTCGGCCTCCCAAAGTGCTGGGATTACAGGCTTGAGCCACCGCGCCCAGCAGAAGTTGACTTTATAATGATAAAGAGGTCAATGCATCAAGAGCATATAACTATTGTAAACATGTGTGCATCCAACTTCAGAGCACCTAAATATATAAAGCAAACATTAATAGAACTTAAGAGAGAAGTAGATAGCAAAACAATGTTAGAGTACCTCAGTACCCCACTGTCAACAATGGATAAATTATTCACTCAGAAAATCAGCAAGGAAACAATGACTTGGATAACACAATAGATCAAATGGACCTAACTGACAGATACAAAACATTACATCCAATAGCAGCAGTGTAAACATTCTTCTCAAGTTTACATGGAACATTCTCCAGGATAGATAATATGTTAGGCCACAAAACAAGTCTTAACAAATTTAAGAAGATTGAAATTATATCAAGTATCTTTTCCAACCACAATGTTACGAAACTAAAAATCAATAACAGGAAGAACTTTGGAAAATTAAAACATATGTGGAAATTAAACATACTCCTGAATAACAAAATTACTTCTTCTGGTCAGAAAAGAAATCTAAAGACAAATGAAAATGGACACACAACACATCAAAACTCATGGAATGCAGCAGCAATAAGCTTCATTCCCAATGTGGGAGATTTACAGTGAAAAATGCCTGCATCAAAAAAAAGGAAGGAAAGGAGGCAGGGAGGGAGGGAAAAGGGGAAGAAAGGAAAGAAGGAAGGAAGGAAAAGAGGAAGGAAGGAAGGAAAGAAGGAAAAGGAAAAGAGGAAGGGAGGAAAGAAGGAAGGAAGAAAGGCAGGAAGAAAGGCAGGAAGGTGGGAAGGAAGGGAGGGAGGAAGAGAGGGAAGGAAGGAGGAAAAGGAAGAAAGATAAAGAAAGAAGGGAAAAATAACCTTGCTTGACACTTCAAATAACTGGAACAATAGGGAAAATATAAATCTAAATTTGACAAAAATAAGGTACTAAAAATAGAGCAGAAATAAATGAAACAGATTAGAAAAACAATTTAGTTTCCAGGAACACTTGGGCTGGTGGACAGTGAGGGTGTTAATTACAATTTTGATATAAAACCATTTTCCTAGCCCACCTTAGAGAAGACTGTTGCCACACTAGTTGGAAGGGTTCCAGTAGCCTACCTTGCAAGACACTTCAGATTCAAAGAATTTCCTTTGTAAACACAACAAGGGAGGTGTCACAGTTTTCCATTTAGATCAATAACTTGAAGTTCTTGCCATGGAAAATTCAGAGAAGACAGAAGTGGTTCTTTTTGCTTGTGGTTCCTTTAATTCTATCACCAGCATGCACCTCAGGTTGTTTGAGCTGGCCAAGAATTACATAAATGGAACAGGAAGACACAGAGTTGTCAGAGGCATACTCTCCTGTTGGCGATGCACACAAGAAGAAAGGACTCATTGCTGCCCGTCACCAGGTCATCACGGCAGAACCTGCCACCAAGAATTCCAAATGGGGTAGAAATTGATACAAAAGAAAGTCTTTAGAAGGAGTGGATAGGGACTGCCAAGGTGCTAAGACACCATCGAGAGAAACTGAAAGCCAGTAACTGTAGTACCCAGAGGAGCTCACCTACACTGGAAGGGCCTGGATGGAAGAGGAAGCAGACCGCGCAAAGGCAAGATTCTGGTCAAAAGGAATCCCCTACAGCCAAAAATGGAAGGTGCGCCGAAAGTCCGTTTGCTTTGTGGGGGTAGGTTTATTGGAGTCCTTCGGTATTCCTGATTTGCGGAAGACTGAAGATATCATCCAAATTGTGGCAGATGATGGGCTCATACGTATTGCTTGGTATGTGTTACAATGGAAAATTCAGATTCAACTGGAAATGAGGCTCGGAAATTTATCTATGAATCCGATGTTGTGGAAACACCAGAGAAACATTGAATGAATGGATGACTAATGACGTCTCATTCACAAAAATCTGGAGAGCCCTCAGAAGGGGCCAGAGCATTCACTAGTTGGCACCAGATCTTGTCCAATAATACATTTGTACAGCTCCGAGAGTGAAGACAGGAAGGTTAGGGTCATCCTGCTCCTTTGCAGAGAAACGCTGCAGAAGCTAAGGCATAGGAATTCTACAGCATGATGTTTTGGAATTCCTTTTTGGGGATTTGAAGCTATCTGGGTGTTAATAACTGGGGAAAGAAATTGCGATCCTGTTGCATAAAATAAAGCTTAAAAGTTTAGTAAAACTCAGTAGTAAGTTAAAATCAGGAATTTTTTTTCTTTTTATTAGAAGTTGCCAAGATGAATGTTTTCTATATATATATATTTTTTGGAATGTACAAATCTCTTTATCTTTAAAACAAGAGATTAGAAGCACAGTAAGAACAGAAGAATTTTCAGTGAAACTAGCTATAAATCAGTAAGAAAGTACATCCTAAATGCTAACACATAAGAAGCAAAGCGTGAAGAGCAAAAGCTCATTTAAAATTCTAACTTTGGGCCGGGCGTGGTGGCTCAAGCTTGTAATCCCAGCACTTTGGGAGGCCGAGGCGGGTGGATCACAAGATCAAGAGATCGAGACCATCCTGGTCAACATGGTGAAACCCCGTCTCTACTATAAATACAAAAAATTAGCTGGGCATGGTGGCACGTGCCTGTAATCCCAGCTACTCAGGAGGCTGAGGCAGGAGAATTGCCTGAACCCAGGAGGCGGAGGTTGCAGTGAGCCGAGATCGCGCCATTGCACTCCAGCCTGGGTAACAAGAGCGAAACTCTGTCTCAAAAAAAAAAAAAAAAAAAAAAAAAAAAAAAAATTCTAACTTTGGTTGTGCAGGGAATTAACATTTTACAGCTGCCTGATGCTTGGTAATCGGCAGCCAGGGTAGACAAATGAAGGAACTCTTACAGTGGTGATCTTGTAAAACGCACCACTGATAAAACATCCCCACTTATGCAAATAATGATTGTGAATTTGCATGGCAGACACATTGCACCAATAGTTAGCTTTCTGTGGTACACATCAGAATGGCCGACTAAACTTTGGCAAGACCTATCTGCCTGGAGCTCCACCTTTGGAGGTAGGGAGTGAGGTCCAAACCCTTGTATGTTTAGAAAGGTGTGCAGGCATTTCTGATGCCCACCAGAGGCAGAGACCTGCTGCCTTATACGTTGTACACATTCACTTTGCCTTGTTATGAATCATGTTAGAACGCTGGCCGTCTGCTACCTCTTTTCCTTCAGGAAAAGCTTCAGAGACAATGTCATGCTGTCTTGAAATGAGAAAACCACAGAGAGCAAGGGGTCTCATTCAAGGAATTTATGTCTAAATGCTCTCAGCCTTTATTGATAGCTTAATCAAAAGATCTGAGTGGGGCACAGTGGCACACGCTCTGTAATTCCATCTACTTGGGAGGCTGTGGCAGGAGGGTCGCTTGAGCCCAGGACTTTGAGACCAGTCTGGGAGAAACAGGGAGAGGTCATCTTAAAAAAAAAAAAAAGAAAAAAAAGAAAAAAAAGAAAAAAAAAACAACTCTGGAGTTTCTGAAGAGCCCTGCTGTTTCTGTTCCAGCCCACTGTGAATTTGCCATTTATGAATTTAAACAGAAAAGGGGTCTATTTTCTTATACTTTTTCTCTTGTTTTTTGTATGAAGTTTAATCAAAAGTAGTATTCTCAAATAATTATTCACAGCTTTACAATAAAAACTGGTTAAAATTTTGTGGAAGTTCTACCAATTGGTAAAACAAAAGACCAAAAATAGCTTTTTATGAAATAGTTTTAGCATTTGTAAGAATAGTCCTGTGATAGAAACAGGACTATAGTTAAATTTCTAATGAAAATAGAATAAGCAGCTTTTTTTGTAATTTCTATTTCATATCTACACCACCCCAGATGAAGAGTTTGCAACTGCAGAAGACAAAACATACTTAGAATTGTGCAACTGCATTGTCAGATCTGAATGTACAGTTTAAAAAAGGATGTTAAATAAGGTTAAGCAAATATATGTGCTATAGCTCCCAGCTTATTCTTACTAAAGCCGTCGGGTCAACTTTCAAAGACAGGGAAGGTGGAAAGCCTCACACCTGGCAAGTTTCTATATCCATCTGCTGAGTGAATGAAAGACTGGAATCTCACATCCTAAAGATGTGAGTTATTTTTCTTCTCCGTCGCTTTTTGGAGTTTAAGAGTTGAAGCAGCCCTGAAAAATAATAAAAATCTTAATAAAAGTTAATACCAATATGCAAGTGTGCCTGGCATATAGTAAATGTTACGTATACATTAGTTCTAATTGTTTGCAGAGAGAACATTAACTAATCATCTGCTCTTAGCTCTGTTACTCTCTGATTATGTGTGATCTTGGGCAATATATTCTGATCTCTGAGCAAGCCTCCATTTTCTCTGGTAATATGTGCACAAGATTTCTTTACAATTTTTTAATGAGAGAATAGATATAAAAGTATATGTTAAAAAAACAAATGATTTAACAGGCCCAGTGCTAACTACAAAACCATTCTCCACCCGTGGGAGAGTTCGAGTAGAGGGTAAAGAACCAGTCACACTAAACATCCATGAATGAATGTGTAACACAGATTTACTCTTCAGGTTTGACGTTCCACAAACTAGTGATCTCAGGATAAATTAGCTTTTAAAAAACACAAATTTCTAGACCCCACTTTGGAATTTTGAAAATGAGGGAAGGGAATGCAGAGAGAAATAGCCTATATTTTCTTTTCTTTTTCTTTTTCTTTTTTTTTTAGGTAAGGAGACATTTATTAGGTCATACCCTTATACTAATTCTTAATTTAGACAGAATTCTTATATGCTGTTAATTTAGAACAAATTTTGTTAAAAAAAATTCTTCAAATCTTTCATACTACTTTATGCTTCCGAAAAAAATACGGAATGCTTCATGAATTTGCGTGTCATCCTTGCACAGGGGCCATGCTAATCTTCTCTGTATCGTTCCAATTTTAGTGTATGTGCTGCTGAAGTGAGCACAGAAATAGTCTATATTTCTAACATTTCACCAAAGAATTGTGATGCAGCAAGTCCACAGATGTTGTCCAGTTTGAAAATTTATTAAAATACTTTATAGTTAATTCCAACATAAATATATACGTAATCATTTTGAAAGCTAATTTTATATAAAACAAAAATAGTGTCATTATTGCTTTTTTAATTTCAGCATGTGGGTATTGTGATATAGGTCTCCATGATTTTCGAAATAGAATGTCATCACTCAAAATGTAGTAATACTAATCACAATAGTAAAAAAACACACACTCCAACACCTTCTATACATAGATCGAGAATTTTTGTCCAGTGATATCTATCACCTTGTACCACAAATCTAAATTTGAGATAAATCCTCTTTTTTTTTTTGCTTAGGTGGTTTTGCTTCATTTTTATTCCAAGTCTGAATTAGTCCGAACTGTTAATAATGAAAGAAAGAGTTGAAGAAATATAACTTGATTAGCCTAAACCCATTCTAACTGTGAAAAAGAGCTTGCAGTCAGCCTGTGAGCAATGGTGAGTAACATCATCATTACTAACAAAAATTTGCCATTTTTAGGTAATCTAATCTTGGGCTTCAAAGTCTAAAATATTAAAAAATAAAAGAATAAAACTTTTTTTGTTGTTGTTAATTTAAATATTGGTGGCTTTTTCTTTTTCTTTTTTTGAGATGGAGTCTCACTGTGTTCCCCAGGCTGGAGTGTAGTGGCACGATCTTGGCTCACCGTAACCTCTCCCTCCCAGGTTCAAGTGATTCTCCTGCCTCAGCCTCTGGGGTAGCTGGGATTACAAGCACCTGCCACCGCACCCAGCTAATCTTTTTGTAGTTGTTAGTAAAGATGAGGTTTCACCATCTTGGCAAGACTGGTCTTGAAATTCTGGGCTTACAGGCATGAGCCACTGCACCCGGACACACTGCTGGATTTCTAATGGCTCAAAGGTCAGTCATTTGCTTATGTAGGGTAAAAATGAGGATTAAATGTTATCTCTTTTAGAACCAGAAAGCAGGATTATATTGGAACACAGATTGTTGGAAATGAGGCATTTTTGATGTATCTGTTTAATTCCCTCGTTCAACATATGTCTAACTTGTGTCCTGCAGTGGTAAATGATCAAGTAACATTGGTAGAAATGGAGCTATAGTTTGTCTTCCAAATTCAAATCTAGTGATTTTTCTGTTAAATAGTATCTAGACCAACTGGAAATCTACACAAGATTTCTAGTTATGGTTATTTTCTAAGGGTTTCAGAGCAAGTACCAAAAAATGTATAAATATTTAACATTTATTTTTCATTTCTTGAATGCTGAAGCATGTGAGCATCTTGGTCTATTATATTTAGTCAAGAATATCCTTCCACAATTTCTGCATTAAACATTAATGAGTAGATTCCTTTGGAAATTTGGCATTTCTTCCTGAGCTAGAATTAGAAAACTTTTTCTCCTAAAACAACTGGAAACAGCATGTGTTCTACTTATTGCTTCACATCAAAGCCAGTGTTATAATTCCTTTCTGATTTTGTCTGAACAAGTTCAAATTAGCTACTACATGACTAGCCCAGACAGCCTTTCATAATCAAAATTGGTTGGCAAGTGGCAAGAACTTTGGCTAAAACTACATTTTCCTGTGCTGTTATTAATTGTCTAGCTTAGAGGGAACTGAGAGTTGTACAATTGCTCCTTTCCTAATGAAGTTTCTTAAAATCATAAAATGGTAGAGTATACTAGAAGCAGAGGTTACTAGAACAAAAAAAAGCCTCTCCGAGGATCAATTTCATCCTGTTTCTGTGGAAATGACTAGATTTTGGTTGTATTTTTCCACAATCTGTGAGATATCAATACTTTTGGGAAAAAAAAATAATGAGATTAAAGATACTAAAAATTAAGCCCCATGTTTTGGTAAATTCAGCAGAAATAAAATTACTCTGTCAGAATGCTGTGAAAGGTTTTTAAATATCTGCTCTCACTTTCTGTACTCATTTAATCTCACATTAGTAACAAGAATTTTCAAAACTGGCATCATTCTGTGAGTCGTATGTTGAATAGTAGTAACACAGTTAGTTTTCCTCATTTAATATATGGTGTCTCCGAGACTCCTGAGGACTAATGGCTCTCAAAATCACAGAGACAATTGCTGGCAGAAACAGGGCTTAATTTTCAACGCATAGGCCAAAGAACTTTGTAGTAGAGTGGACTGCCTCAACTACTAACTCTTAAAGAAGATGTAACAAGATCTTAGAAGACTCAAATTCAGGTACTTGTGCAAGTCACTGCCAGAGTTCAAATTGTTTTTCACTCTTGTGTAAATTATAAAACAAGTAACATGTAGGTGTTGGGTTCCTGGATGCTTCTCTTAGAAACTTTTGACAGATAAAAAAATTACTTTGAGTATTTTGAATATAAATTTCTCACTTCTATTTAAAAATTAAAAGCATTGGCCAGGCACAGTGGCTCACGCCTATAATCCCAGCACTTTGGCCAAGGTGGGTGGATCACCTGAGGTTGGGAGTTCAAGACCAGCCTGATCAACACGGAGAAACCCTGTCTCTACTGAAAACACCAAATTAGCCAGGCGTGATGGCACATGCCTGTAATCCCAGCTACTTGGGAGGCTGAGGCAGGAAAATTGCTTGAACCCAGGAGGCGGAGGTTGCGGTGAGCTGAGATCATGCCATTGCATTCCATCCTGGGCAATAGGAGCAAAACTCCATCTCAAAACAAACAAACAAATAAGTAAATAAAATTAGAAGCATTAACTTTGTTAAATAATTACCTTGGATGGCTGTATAATCATTTTAAAATTTGATTTTACTTGGGGATTCAAAGCATAGCAAGTCCATGTGATTTATGCATTTCTTTTTCTTTTTCTTTCTTTCTTTCTTTCTTTTTCTTTTTTTTTTTTTTGAGACGGAGTTTTGCTCTTGTTACCCAGGCTGGAGTTTAGTGGTGCGATCTCGGCTCACCGCAACATCCGCCTCCTGGGTTCAGGCAATTCTCCTGCCTCAGCCTCCTGAGTAGCTGGGACTACAGGCACGCACCACCATGCTCAGCTAATTTTTTGTATTTTTTTAGTACAGACGGGGTTTCACCATGTTGACCAGGATGGTCTCGATCTCTTGACCTTGTGATCCACCCGCCTCAGCCTCCCAAAGTGCTGGTATTACAGGCTTGAGCCACCGCACCTGGCTGCATTTCTTTTTTCTTTCTTTCTTTCTTTTTTTTTTTTTTTTTGAGATGGAGTCTCTGTTGCACAGGCTGGAGTGCAGTGGCACAATCTTGGCTCACTGCAACCTCTGCCTCATGGGTTCAAGAGATTTTTCTGCTTCAGCCTAGAACACACCATCATTATGCCTGGCTGATTTTTGTATTTTTTGTAGAGACTGGGTTTTGCCATGTTGGCCAGACCAGTCTCGAACTCCTGACCTCAGGTGATCCACCCACCTTGGCCTTCTAAAGTGCTAGGATTATAGGCATAAGCAACTGTGCCCATCACTTTCTCTTGAAGAAAATTGCTGGATACAGACTGATATTCAAACTGACAGCATTAGTTTTGCCTTTCTAATTAAATCTTCCCTGGGAAATAGACTAACTGACACTGTTAATTTTTATAAATGTCATTAAATACTCAGAAGATTTTTGAAAAATGAAACGCTCCACAGATAAGTCTGCATGCTGAAAATCTCTAAATTCTTAGACTACCCAGTCAAGCTCTAGTTCTCATCTTGATCTGCATGATACTGATTGTTAAATTAGAAGAATTAAGTTAATAATATTGTATACATTCCGACATATACTCATAAAAGCACACATACTGTAAGTATTTAGTCAGTTTCTAACTTAGCAATATGTTAATATATTAATGATCTAAATGTTAGTTTTTGAGTAGTATATTTCTAACTTACCTTGTAATTTCCCATAGGAAAAAAATTCTATAAATAATTTAAAAGTACTCATGCTATTAAATAGACATATTTTATATATAAGATACCCGAATTGTAATACATAGAGCATCACAGCAACTTAGCAGCATGCTTAGCATTGTGTTAATTTTTACGATGTGTGCAGAACTCCAGGAAAGCAACAATAAGCCTAACTCATTCTTAATTGAACCAGGGACTACCTCACCCCAATGGCCAATACCTTTCTGTTAAAGTAGAGTGAATTCTCTTCTATAGCAATGACAACTCCTATCACTTTGAAGACTGTAGAGGGCAAATAGATGGACATCTTAGTTAGGCACGCCAGGCCTTGGATCAATTAGTTGTAGTCATTTAGTAATTATTCAATGGCCTGTTAATCCCAAAGTCTGTGCTCTTATCACTAGAAACACCAGAAAAACAATTTTTTATAGTTGAGTTGATAAGGAATAATTTCTTTTTTTTTTTTTTTTTTTTTTGAGACGGAGTTTTCGCTCTTGTTACCCAGGCTGGAGTGCAATGGCGCGATCTCGGCTCACCGCAACCTCCGCCTCCTGGGTTCAGGCAATTCTCCTGCCTCAGCCTCCTGAGTAGCTGGGATTACAGGCACACGCCACCATGCCCAGCTAATTTTTTGTATTTTTAGTAGAGACGGGGTTTCACCATGTTGACCAGGATGGTCTCGATCCCTTGACCTTGTGATCCACCTGCCTCGGCCTCCCAAAGTGCTGGGATTACAGGCTTGAGCCACCGCACCCGGTGATAAGGAATAATTTCAAATCATTTATCTTCTTTCAGTAATTTTGAATACACAGTAGTCAATAAGAAGTATGGTAAATAGTGGCCCATTGGGAAAAGTCAAGATAGTGGACACTAAGAACCTGATCAAGAGTTTAAAGAAACCAACAAATGTAGAATCAAAAACTTCCATAAAAAATCTTAGCTGAATAGTCTATTTCATTGATTGTGCAAGGGCTATTATTATTGATGCCTCTCCTGTAATATAAGAAAGGGTTTATAGAATGGCATCAACTTTTCAGCCGAACAATGCAGATTTACCATAGAGCTAATGAAAGTACATTTCTAGACTCTTCCCAAGGCTTGGGAGGATTTCTTTTGCAACCATGTGGTCTTATGTTGTTATCAAGTTTACAAAATATTCTTATCATTTCAACGTCCTTTTTGTTACTCTTCTATTAATGAGGTGTGCCCTTGGAGTGGTCATAGGGAAAACAAGTTGGGAACACACTTAGTGTTCACTGCAATATGTTTATGTGGCTTGCATTTACCGAAGATAAAAATATTAGAGTGCTATACACCAGTAGCAATGAGCATGCAGATCTAGCACACAGAAATTTGTCTCTACTACCACCTCCCCTAAAAGGAATCAGGGCTTTTTGTACTTATGGATGGTACCAGGGTTGAGGCAGATACAAAGTAAGCATGCTGAACAACTTGTTCAACAAGAACAGAAACATGTACAGAGACTCAGGAGCCAGCTTAAAGGGGCTCCCAATGGCCATACATGAGACAATTTGATGACTGAAAAATTAAATACAGTAATGTATTATAAATCATTGAATGAATAGAAATGTATGAATCCACATGGTAATGAATAAACTAGCAAGTAACTGGAGGAAAAAAAGCATACACAATAATAAAGTAAATGAATTAAAATATTAGCTATAGGTAAATCTGGGTAAGGGTCTATACAGTTATTTTATTGTGTTTATTTTTAGAAACTTTCTGTAAGTTTGAGACTATTTTTAAATTAAAAGTTGTTTTTTTAAGTAAGTTATTACTAATCTGAGCAGGAATAATTTTCAGGAATATGCCTATGGCCACTGTGTCCACTCATCCAGCAAAGTAGCTTCAAGATGCAGAGCCAGAGGTCATAGCGTAGTAAGAATGAATCCTGTGTGACCCAGCACACAAAATATAGGCTAGTGGAAAGAAAAACATGGTTTCAAATGCATTGATTTGGAAGATAATGTGCAGGAAATTTTTCGAACTATCAAATGTAACAACTGACATTTAATTTCTTATTAGCTCCTAATCCATAGGAAGATCTCTCCTTATGGAAATACAATTGGCATTGCAAAGTATGCAATTATAAACATCATCTTTGTTTCAAAATTTGGGTAGAAACTATGCAAAATAGAATGTATTGTAATATCTGTGTTTGGTGGGGTCAAATGCAAAGTAATGCTGTAATAGTACTTCTGTGAGTGAATATTTATATCTTGTATATCCCAACATATGGGATCATCTCTGCACATATCTGCTTTTACGTTGCCCTTACAATTCTGGAGCTTTCAGATAAAAGAGCATGCAAAATTGTTTTTGACACAGTGAAACAGTCTGAAGAAAAAAAGTGTTTCTACATTTTCTATCAATGATTCAATTCATGTAATATAGTTACTACTTGATCATATAATTAGGTAACCCAATACACCATGTCAGACAATTTCAAAAGCATTTGAATTGCTTTTGCTTATGACATTGATTAGTGAGTTATAAAGTTGAAAGAAATTCTTTTAAACTCAAGAATGAAAAAACTTTCCTCAATCATGCTAGAGCAAATATTGAATTATTGTTACAGTGCGTGTAGAATACAATATCAAAACATTATTGTCTTATGAAGAGAGTCAAACTCTATGGAACCAAAAGTATAGAAAAAAAGATTTTAGAAGTATATCAGATAGTTAAGAAATCTTATATAATTTTCTGGATTTTTTTTTTTTTTTTTTTTTTTTTTTACATTTGTGGTGTTCCAGCTTTAAAAAAGTTGGCCAGGCATGGTAATCCCAGCACTTTAGGAGGCTGGAGTTGAAAGGTCACCTGAATACAGGAGTTTGATAACAGCCTGGGCAATGTAGTAAACTTATCTACAAAAAATAAGTAAAATTATCTGGATATGGTGATGTACATCTGTAGTCCAAGCTATGTGGGAGGCTGAGGTGGGAGGATTACTTGAGCTTGGGAGTTTGAGGCTGTAGGAAGCCAAGATTGCACCACTGTACCCTAGCCTAGGTGACAGAAAGAGACTCTATCTCAAAATAAATAAATAAATATTTGGTAACTAGTAATTATTTCCTGATTCTAATAAATATGGTTGTTTTCCTCTATCAGCAGTCATATAATATCTCAGTGTTCCTCTTTTTGTAATATTGACAGTCATTAATGATCAATGCCAAGGTCCTTTTCATGTATTAGAGGGGGCAAAATTGGAAGATTTTAATTCTATTACACCTTAATATTTACAAATACTTCCATGAAGAAAAATTTCCCTCTAGCTATGGTTATGCAATAGTATACTTTTCAAATGAAAAGCATGAGGGGTAATGAAGCCCATTTCATAATGATAAAGGGTTCAATTAATCAAGAGGACATAACAATGCTACTAATTTATACATTTAACAGAGTTTCAAAAAGAAAGTAACTAAAAAATACTGATATAAATGCAACTAGAAATAGGCAAACTCACAATTAGCTGCAAATTTTAATAACCCTCTCAATAATAAAACAAGTAGACAGAAAATCAGTGACTTTACCAAAGACTTTAACAATTGTAATAACCAACCTGAACTAACTGACGTTTCTATAATGCTGTACTTAATGAGGACAGAATGCACATTTATAAGTGTACACAGAAAATTTAACAAAGATATATCATATTCTGTGCCATAAAACAAGTCTCAATAAATTTTAAAGGACTTAATCTTACAATGTATCTGACCACAATGGACTTAAATTAGGTATTAATCAGTGACAGATACTTGAAAAAGTCCTTCATATTTGGAAACGAAATGATACACTTCTGAATAGGCTATGAGTCAAAAGAAATTTTAAAAGGTAAATGAGAAAGTAGTTTGTGGCCATCTGGTTACTTCAGACTTTTTGGCTCCTGGGGACCAGCCAGTGGTGTACGTGGGGGTCACCAAGGCTATAATGGCCAGGCTTGGACTTGGAGGCCTGACACCCTTATAACATCTTTATCTTCTTTCTTTAGTGTGTCAAGTATCTTAGTTCTCAAGAACAATAAATATATGTAATTAGAATGTCACATAATTATACCTTTGTTTTAGTCCATATTATACATTGTATTGTCTCAGAAAACCATACCAACACTATCACTGATATTATGATAATTGAAATACTAAAAAAAATTTAGTATGTTATTTCTTTATCTCTTCTAAGTAATGTAGTAAATTTGTTCTCTCCTTGGAAAAATTAAAACACCAAAATTTTTCTGATCTTAAATAAAATGTAAGGTTTAAGCTGACACTCATGTGGTATAAGAAAGATAATAGACTTTGTAATTAGACACAGTGTTTGAATTTCTACACTACCACTTCTAAGTTTTTGCATTTGAGCAAGGTCGTTTATCTCTTCAAACTCTGTTTTCTTCATCTATGGAATGGAGATAATCTCTATGTTTCATAACTGTTAAGTTTTTTTTTTTTTTTTTTTTTTTTTTTGTTGTTGTTTGTTTGTTTTTTTTTTTTTGAGATGGAGTCTCGCTCTGTTGCCCAGGCTGGAGTGCAGTGGCACGATCTTGGCTCTGCAACCTCTGCCTTCTGGATTCAAGTGATTCTCCTGCCTCAGCCTCCCAGGTAGCTGTGACTACAGGCGCCCACCACCACGTCCAGCTAAGTTTTGTATTTTCAGTAGAGATGGGGTTTCCCCATATTGGCCAGGCTGGTCTCGAACTCCTGACCTTGTGATCTGCCCACCTCAGCTTCCCAAAGTGCTGGAATTACAGGCATGAGCCACCATGCCCAGCCCATAACTGTTAAGTATTAACAGGTGTATATTATACTTAAAGTACCTAGCATACGGTAAGCACTCAATAAATAAAAGTTATTGTATCCGAAGGAAATATAAACATAGAATTGATGGCCCTAGATCACTCTGGATATGTTACTAAGAAGTATCTGTAACATCCCTACTCTGCAATATGGCTATAAATGTATACAGGAACGACTCAGGTGAACATTTATTTTTCTTAGTATATGTTTGCAGATATAACTATATCAGAAACCCTGAGTACTTTCACACACATTTATTCTCTAAATGCTGTCAGTGAATCAGTAAGGTATTAATATTTTCTTTTACATATGAAGAAATTAGCTCGAAGTTAAAGTGGCTTTGAGGCCACACATCCTATGAGTAGTGACCAACATCGTGGCTTTGGAATTATAACTCAGTGCTGTTTATTGTCTCCAGCACATGCAGCTCTAGATTGCAATGAAGCATGTAGGTAACCAAGGCATTACACAGATGGAGCAGTGCAAATGGTAGGAGCCTGTCTGATTTCCCTTTAAAAGTTCTAGTACTACTGCTCTCTTCCTGTTTATTTTCTCCAGAGCACACATTCTGAGGCCAAGACAATGTGTTTACTGAGGGACTTTATTGGGGACACATTGGGGAACATTTCAATAGAGAGGTTTGGCCAAGAGGTACTGGTGTACTTTCCATGTGATACATTTTTCAGCTGAAGATGTAGTTGGAGGATTATCTCCAAGCAGTTGCTACTTGTTAAACTGTTTCATTTTCTTCATTTGAATGGCTTGTGGAATTAAGTTGTGATCCACTTGTAGTGGAAAACAGAGTAGAGGAAAACAAACCACTGGAAATGGGATACAGACTAGAGAAAAACACACTTTATTGTCTTAGTCAAGGATGCCATTGGCTGGAAGAAGACTTAAATGAGTTGCTGTCTGCCAGACCACAGCATGTGGCAGACAAATAGAAAACAATGAGGTCATGCAGAAGTAGCTTCTTACCCCTGAACACAAAAATAGAAGCCTGACATCCCAGCTTGGTGTAAAAAGCACTGGACTGGCAGTCAAGACATGTGGGTTCCACTCCTACTGTTAGTGGCAACTTGATGTATGCTTTTAGTCAATTCCTCCTGTTTTTAGCCTCAGTTTCCCTGCTTATGAACACATAATGAAGGAATAAGGTTAGATAATACCTATGGCCTTTCCCAGTGTGGCAGTCAATCAATACATATTTATTTAGCACCCACTATGTGCCAGGGATTATATTATGTCCTGCGAAAACATTAGTAAACAAAACAGACTTGATGCCTGCCTTCATTTCAACATGAAGAAATAGCCAGCAAATTGATTTATTGGCCTTCATAGGGCCTCACTTATCATCTGAGGAGTAACAACACTCCAGGAGTTCTTTTGCTGTGCCTGAAAGGGGATATATATATATATATATATTTGTATTAAAATTGCAGCTTTACTGCCATTCTCTACCTTATGCTCTCATTACTTCTTGCTGGAATGGTAACAGTCACCTCTTCCCCAGTCTCCTTGGTCCCATTGTCAGTCTTCATGTAACCATGCAAATTGCTGTCAGAAATTGCCAACAGTGTTTCTGGAAACTGTCAATATCATTCTCCTTTTCAAAAGTCGTATTTTCCCTGGTGTGCGACCCGCAGAGACCCTTCCCAAAGCAAATGAGAGCGAGGAGTTGTTAAGCCGAGTCCAGGTTTATTGGGGTTTGCGGGCAACTCGAGCGGGAGAGGGAAGAGCTGCACCCAGCAGCTGCCGGAGAGGGATTTTATAGGGAGGCTGCCCGCACAGGTGAGGTGTTGTGGAGTGATTGGTGGAGGTTAAACAAAGAAGAGGGAAGAGCCTTGTGGCCAGAGGGGAGTGGCTAGGTTTTGGCGGGCTGCTGTCGGGGCGTGTACGGGTTTTGGCGGGCTGACGCGGGAAAGCGATTGGCTAGTCCTGTTGCTGGGCAGACCAACCTCCAGAGGCGGCCTGCTGGATGTGGGATCCTGGATATGAGGGATGGGCTATTTCTACCTAACACCTGGGACGCACAAAAGTACGTACGAATTTCTTAAGATGAAATTCAAAGGCTTTCGTAGTCAGCCTGAAATCCCCTCTCTTATTTTCATCCATTATATGTATACCTGTGTTAGTCTATGCTTTGATGTTGTCGTTGTTCTTTCTTTTGAGACAGAGTATTGCTCTGTTGCTCAGGCTGGAGTACAGTGGTGTGATCTTGGCTCACTGCGGTCTCCACCTCCTGGGTTCAAGAGATTCTTGTGTGTCACCTTCCTAAGTACCTAAGACTACAGGTGTATAACATCACGCCAGGCTAATTTTTGCATTTTTAGTAGAAACGAAGTTTTGCCATGTTGTTCAGGCTAGTCTCAAACTCCTGGTCTGAAGTGATCTGCCCTCCTCAGCCTCCCTAAGTGCTGGGATTACAGGCGTGAGCCACCACACCCAGCCTAGTTTATGTTTTAAAGGAGGCAGGCTGCTTATCTCAATAGCTATGATCCATATCACAGTCTGAGTTGCCAGTGGGTTTCTGTTCCTACACCAAGAGCTCTTGGAGAACAGAGTTGGCTTCTTATATATCTCTGAGTCCTGGTGTGTAAACCTGCACTTGGTGGCACAGTAGGCACTCTAAGTATTTGTGGAATTGATTGATTGCCCCTTTAGCAGGATCTCTACCTACCTGTTTTCTCTCTCACACTACAAGATCTCAATAAATAACAGCTGATTGCTGTTTAAAGGAGTGCTACTGGGAGTTATGACCTTTGAACTGCTACCACTGGCTTTATCTAGGAACTTGTTAAAAATGCAGAGTCTTGAGACTTGATCCAAGTTTTTTTTCTTTTCTTTTCTTTTTTTTTTTTTTTTTTTTTCTGGCAGGGTCTTGCTCTGTCACTCAGGCTGGAGGATTGGTGTGCAGTGGTGCATCACAGCTCACTGTAACCTCAACCTCCAGGCTTTATTTTAGTTAAAATAAAAATATAAAACATCAAATTCAACTTTTATATTTTTAATATTTTTCATATAAAATATAAAAGATGAATTTGATTTTAAATGCCTAACAGCAAACTTGCACAACTTAATTTTAAAAAACAATCCTAATCTACAAAACTTAATCATTCTGTAACCACTTTGAAGTGACAAGCCCTGAATTTTACTTATTGTTTGTTTTTTGTGTATTTATATTTTTTGATATAGGGTCTTGCCCTATCATTCAGGCTGGAGTGCAGTGGTGCAATCACAACTCACTACAGCCTTGAGCTCCTAGGCTTAAGCATCCCTCCTACCTCAGCTTCCCAAACAGCTGGGTCTGTAGGCACATGACATGCCATCTAGCTAATTTAAAAAAAAAAAAAAAATGTAGAGATGCAGTCTTTCTCTGTTGCCCAGGTTTGTCTCAAACTCCTGGGCCCAAGTGATCCTCCTATGTTGGCCTCTCAAAGTATTGGGATTACAGGCGTGTTGGGATGGTAAACACACAGTTAACAAAAATTCAGGGGCTGGCCACAGTGCCCAGCCCTTGAATTTTTGCAAATTGTGTGTTTACCATCCCATCCCAAACTCAGGGAGAATATAGTATTTCTTCTACATATTTAAAAGCGGGTAATATGTTAACCTAAGAAGTCTTTGCTTTGGGATTAGAAATCCAAAACCCTTTTCATACATTGCTGCTGCATATCTAAGCTTTTGGCCACTGGTTCTATATAACTCCTCTGTTTCATATTCTGTTGTCCTACTTTGATTTGAAGATGATGTATTGAAGGAAAAAAGAAATCCTATGATTTGTTTCAGAGAGTTGAAACTTGAGTCCTGGTTTTGTTATTGCCTGGCTGGGTGACCCTTGGGTGAGCTTCTGTATTGTTTATACCTCAACTACTTCATCTGGGCCTATAAAAGTATTCCCTTCAGACACTCTTGATTCATAATTACTTTCTCAGGATCATCACCGGCATTCAACTTGGTCCTGTGCTACATCAGTACAATGTCCTTAGTCTCCCATTTTTGTCCTAGTAACATCTCTGTTTTTTCTTGACTGCTTTTTCCTCCACCCCTTCATGCACACACAGGCTGTTTGGTTGGATAATTGCAAGTAAAAATTGTAAATTCTGAAAAATCCTCGGATATTTCTAAATTGAACCTAATTTCTTTTCCTCTTTCTGTACCCTTGAAATATTATTGCATCTGCTAAAAAGCTTTCTGGAGCCCGACGTCAAATCAAGCATCTTGAAAACAGCAGAAATATTTAAACTGCAACTGAATTAGTTGTGAGAATAAAAAGACATAATATATAGGTATTTATCAAGGCTTTATTGATACTGCCAGTTGCTATAGAGTTTCCCAAATATATTGGCTCTTGCTCCAGTATAAACCATGAATAGTGATAATTTAAAATGAGATGAATTGACTACTAAATTTATTAAATTCAGCAGGAATGTCTCCCTCTGGATTTAAGACCTACTACCATGTAGCTCAAACTCTTTCATTAGTTCCATCTTCCATTAAACCCCAAGGCCCCATCAGATAGTATGGATTATATGCTCCATTTGAATATGACTTTGTGTTCACATCTCATGTCTATACTCATTTTGATTCTTTGACTCGGCAGAATAATAGCCTGGTTATTAATAAGAGTCTATCTTTGCACAGGCATCTCCATGGTCTTTACAATAGCTAATTCCCATTTTGCAAAAGAAAAGAAATAAAAATTCAGGAAGGAATGCCACATTGCTAGAAAGTTACAGATATGAGATTAGAAACTAGGTTTCAAAGCTTCACCATGGCCATATTGCCTCTCCTGGTGTGACTGAAATTCAAAGAAAGGTACTTTTAATAAATGCAGTCATATATTATGTTGTTTAATGAATTATATATTAACAAATGTATATATATTCTGACCCAATATGTCAATAGTGCTGAGGTTGAGAAATATTGGTCTACAGTGAAGGTGCAGCAAACTTTTGAACTTGCATTCTAAGCATTGGTCTTTGAAATTGCTAGCAATACTATGTAATTTGCTGATGAAAGAAAGGGCTGACTTCCATCACAGAGTGCTTTAATTGCTCCAAATTTGAGTAGAATTGTGACAAATTTGCTGGTAAGATTTGAGGTTGAATTTTTTAGAAAGAGTTACATGGATTCTCAACTTCAGTCTAGAACAGCAGTCTCAAAGAGATCCAGGCACCCTTGGAGGATCCTAGAACACTTTTAAGAAGTGTTAAAAATTAAAACATTTTTGCAATAATGTTATAATGCTGTTTCACTCTTATTTTCTTATGAGATTAGAGCGAAGTTTTCCAGAGTCGACATGATTTGCAATATTGCAGCAAATTAAATTCAGAAGCCAGTATGAGCATCCATCTGCTTTCTATTAAGCCAGACATAAAAGAGATTTGCAAAAATGTATAACAATGTCACTCTTCCCACATTTTTTTTATTTTATAAGAATATGGTTATCTTTCAGCCAGGTGTGGTGGCTCATGCCTGTAGTCCCAACATTCTGGGAGGCCAAGGCAGGTGGATCACATGAGGTCAGGAGTTAAAAATCAACCTGACTGACCAACATGGTGAAACCCTGTTTCTACTGAAAATACAAAAACTTAGCCAGGTGTGGTGGTGTGCACCTCTAGTTTCAGTCACTCAGGAGGCTGAGGCAGGAGAATCACTTGAATCCGGAAGGCAGAGGTTGCAGTAAACTGAGATCATGCCACTTTCTCCAGCCTAGGTGACAGAGCAAGAGTTGATTAAAAAAAAAAAAAATTTTTTTATATAAATACATTATTTATGTTAACACACAATGGTTTATTAAAAACAAACATAAATAAATAAATAATTTGGAAAGTCCCCAATTTTTATTTCTAGTATAGGAAATAGCAATAGATATAACCCACGTAAACAAGAGCACTTTGGAATCCTCAATATTTTAAAGAGTGTAAGGAGGTGAAGAGACAAAAAGTTTGAGAAGAGTTATTATAATGCAATGCTTCTTAAACTTTAATATGTGTATTAAATTTCTGCATATGTATAGTATGCTAAACCATATGCGAATTCTCTAGATGTGATGATTTATTTTATGTCAACTTGACTAGCCCACAGGGGCGCCCAGATATTTGATCAAACATTATTTTGGTGTGTCCATGAGGGCTTTTGAATGAGATTAACATTTGAGTAATTGAACTGAATAAAGCAGGTTGCCCTCTCTAATGTGAATGGGGCACATTCAATCAGTTGAAGGCCTCAATAGAACAAAAAAGATGAACCTTTTATGAGTAGGAGTGAATTTCCTCCTGCCTGCCTGTCTTGAGCTGGCATATCAATTTATTTATTCCTTTGAACTAAAACTGAAGCATCTTGGGTCTTGAGCCTATAGGCCTTCACACGGAAACTACACCATTTGCACTCTTGGGTCTCCAGCTTGCTGAGAGTGTACTTTGGGACTTGTCAGACTCCATAATTTTGTGAGCCAATTCTTTGGAGAACCCTGACTAATCCAGTATTTCTGGGGTGGTGCCTGAGATTCTTCATTCTCTCTACCTTCCAGATGATCTTGATCCATGGATCACATTTCTAGAAGCAAAGGTCAGAGCATCAATATAACCTGGGATTTTATTACAAATACAGAATCTCAGACCCTGAGTTCAGACCCACTGAATCAGAATCTTCATCTTAACAAGATTCTTAGCTGGCCCATTTGCACACAAAAATTTAAGAAGCACTATTCTAGAGTAGTAGTAATCAATCCTGAGTATGGAATAGAATTGCCTGAACAGCATTAAAAAACAAACAAACAGATGATGTCTAGACGCCACTCCAGTTAAATCAGAATCTCAAAGAATAGAGCCTGGACGGGTTTTAAAAGCTGCACAGATGACATTAATGTGCAGTCACAAGTGAAAACTCTTGGTCAAAAATAGACTGAAGGCCAACAATGACAGTCTTTGAGGCGCTTAATGAAAGAAAGTTCATTACTGAGATACTAGGATGGAAGTCAAAGTTCTCAAATAAATATAGTGTTTCTGAAAATAGAATCAATAGTTAACCAAGCAGCCAAACCCCTGAGGAAAAGGCCAAAGGAAATATAACACCACTATGTATTAGAAAAAACTGTGCAATTTCTTATATGTTTGGTATCTTCTTCCTGGAGTGGGGACTTAAGCTTTGAGTGCTAACTGAAAATTCTAAGCCCAGGGTTCTTAAGTTGTTATGTGCTGCACTGTACAAGTAGACCTACAAAAATTGAAATGTTCTTAGTGATTATCTTGTTCAAGCACCTCATTTATAGGTGGAGATACTGGGGCTCAGAGAGGGTGGTTCACTCACAATAGCAGGCAGCAACAGATCTGAGTTAACTCACAGCCCTTGTATTTCCCCTGGAGTCGTCCCTTTGTTCCGATAACAAGTTATACACTTCCATCAGCACTGCCTGCCGCCTATAAGTACACTGATCACAATGACTCCATTGAAATTTTGCTCACTGTTCATTGACTATTATATATATTATGAATTTATTTATTTATAATTGTTTTCCTAGTCATTTATTCAACACCCGTTTATGAAGCCTCCACCACGTGGCACCAGGAAACTAGTATATATGATTGAAAGTAGTTATTTCATCGTACTGAAATTATTTGTAGAATTATCTACTAGATTTCAGGTCTCCTGATTTCTACTTCAGTGTTCATTTAACTACATGTCTAACTGTCTTCCTTGGTACATGAAGATGACTGAAAAAATCGAACTACTCACCCAACTGGGCAAGTAGGGCTAGGACCTAGATTTTTGGACCCATTGTATCTTACTCTTTACAAATGAACTGTGGCTTTAAGAGCAAAAATTGATGCTGGAAATAATTAGTAACTGAATGCTCCTCCCAGCTTTTCCCCCTTTCTCTGAAAATAGAAATATTTAAAAAAAGAGAGAGGGATTATGAGAGAAAAAGGAAAGAAAAGAAAAGGCACACTGTTTGATGTACTGTATGTTGAAGGGTTTTGGAAAAATTTATAATGTGTTCCGTACTCAGAGAAAAAATTTTCCAAGAGGACATTCATACAGTTTCTTCCAAGAGTCTGCATCCTGTTATACTCTGGAAGAAGTGACCTCATACTGTTTGTATTTGTCTCTTTCACAAAACCTCTTTTATAGTATTAATGCATGTGCAGATTTAGGATATGTAATACAGGAGGCTCTGACTTGGGCAGGTCATTCAGAGAACATGCTGCTACTTTCACAATGGCATCATCTTGTTTTATAGCGGCAGAGGGGATGGGCGGAGGACAGACGGCTAGGAGAAAGGTCTATGCCAAGTTGCTTGGAAAATATATGCCGCAAGCAATTGAGGGAACCTAATAAAATGGAAGAACATTGAACAGCCATACATGTTACTAGTCTCAGAAGAATTAGCAGTTATCACTATAATCCTTTACAGCTTATTAGCATTACAGTAGTCCCCTCTTACCTGTAGTGTTGCTTTCCATGGGTTCAGTTACCCACAGTCCAGAAATAATAAATAAAAAATTCTAGAAGGAAACAATTCATAAGTTTAAAATTGCCAGCTGTTCTGAGTAGCATGACAAAACTTCACACCATCCCACCCAGGGTGTGAGTCATCCTTTGTCAAGGGTATCCATGCTGTGTGTGCTATACACTCACTAGTCACTTTGCTGTTTTGATTATCAGATTGTCACAGTGTCAAGTGCTTGTATTCAAATAACCCTAATTTTACTTAATGATGGCTCCAAAGTGCAAAAGTAGCATGCTGGCATATCGTCAGAATTGTTCCATTTTATTACTGTTGTTTTTACCTAGTTTATAAATTAAATTCCATCATAGATCTGTATGTATAGGGAAAAACAATATATGTAGATTTGGTGTTGAGGTTTCAGGCACCCACTGGGGGTTCTGAAACATGTCCGCTGTGGATAAGGGGGGCTACTATCTAAGGTGATTGTGTGTATACCACCTCATTTGTACATCAGGTTTACAGTTTATAGAGTGATCATCCATGGAAGATCGTGATTGTTTCTTCCAACATCCATGTGAGTTATGCAGGACCAGTATTATCCCAAATTTATAAGTGAGAAAATGGAGGCTTTGAAAGAAATAAAAATAGTAATTAAATTTTACATAGAATAGGGCATTAAAAGCTCATATATATATATATATATATATATATATGAATTTCTTTGACTTCTACTGAAAATCCCCGTTGTAAAATAAAGTATTTTGATCCCATTTTACACATAAGGCAGTCAATAGACAGAATAAATAACAATGCAGATTTCACAGCAAATAAGGGGCAGAGAAAGAAGTTAGATCCACATTATCTGACTCCTTATAAAATGCTCTTTTCATTACATAAAATCACCTTTTTATAGAGTGCAGGCTTTGGAGTCAGCCAGATTTTGATCTAAAACTTGGCTCTTACACAGGTGGACTGTAGGTAAAATCTGAGAAACCACTTAGCCTCACTACAACACTTTTCTCATTGGTAAAATAGGTAAAGTAATTCCTACCTTAAGGAGTGACCTCATGTTTGTATAATAGAGTGTTTAGACACACTCAAAAGGACCCAGTGACTGTTATTGTAATCCATTTTATCTCCAATCCTTATTAGTACACAAGCTTATTAGAAAATGACATTTGTTTTTCTAGTGGAAGCTGTAGACTTCTAGTGGAACAGTGCAGAAAGATCTGCACTAATCTCCGGAATAGATGCAAAGATTTGAAGTGCCATCCCTGCCATCTTCCTCCTTTCACGTCTCCTAGAACCCATGCAATGCAAGCCCTCTCCTTTCCAGCCTCCATAGCCAGCTATAGGAGTCAGTGAACAGAATAAAGTGAAAAGTACACTCAAAGGGAAAACAAACTGGGGCTCTGTCAGAACATATGGTCGAAATTCCAGAGTCCAGGACCCCACACCAAGAGACTCCTCCCTGCCCTGCATCTGGGGCATCTCAACTAGCCTCAGCTGTCTCTGCTATACCTCTAAGAAATTAACCACCCAATTCTTAAGGCAGTTTTAAGACCAAAATCAGCCCTTGTAGATAAGGAATAATGAAAGCATGTAACTATCAGCCCATGCCACTTAGTTGTTAAACACATTGCTAATTCTCCTTCGAGATAGATATTACTATTACAGGTAATACTTCTCCAGCCTTTCCCCACTCTTATATGTTGAGGCAGGATGGTTTTAGCAACCTGGCTCCTGCGGAGCTTTGCAACCTCAGGATCTAACATTCCTTTATATACACCTTACAGCCCACTTTTCCCAAAATATTTTGAGTGCTTCAAATACACCTTGCCTCTCACATTTTAATACTTTTGCACTTTTTTTTTTTTTTTTTTTTTGAGACAAAGTCACACTCTTGTCACCCAGGCTGGAGTTCAGTGGTGCAATCTCGCCTCACTGAAATCTCTGCCTCCTGGTTCAAGCAATCCTCCTGCCTGAGCCTCCCTAGTACCTGAGATTACAGGCACTTGCCACCACGCTCAGCTACTCTTTTGTATTTTTAGTTGAGACAGGATTTCACCATTTTGGCCAGGTTGGTCTCAAACTCCTGACCTCAAGTGATCTGCCTGCCTCGGCCTCCCAGAGTGCTGGGATTACAGGTGTGAGCCATCGCTCAGTCCACATTGTTCTTTTTATCAAGAATTTGTCTTTACTCCTTGAACTGTGTTTGCAGGGTGAGTCTGTTCTTCTTAAAGATGTAGGCCAGGAAGCTCTTTTAAGAAATAACTCCTGCCTGCTCAGAAGTTGTCTGAAGTCACCTTGGTAATTTTCTCTTTTGTCTCACCTCCTCTTTAACGGCCTTTAAATGCTATATTTATATTTGATATTCAGTCTCTGATCTCACTAAGGGTATTTTTTTCTTCCAGGCACCCAGTAAAGATTTAATGTTTTTTTTTTTTATTTTTTTATTTTTATTTTTATTTTTATTTATTTATTTTTTTTTAAGGCAGTAAAGAGATTAGGAGTTTTTGAAACTTAAATGTTTTTTTTTTTTCTTTTTTCTTTTTCTTTTGAGACGGAGTTTCGCTCTTGTTACCCAGGCTGGAGTGCAATGGCGCGATCTCGGCTCACCGCAACCTCCGCCTCCTGGGTTCAGGCTATTCTCCTGCCTCAGCCTCCTGAGTAGCTGGGATTACAGGCATGCGCCAACATGCCCAGCTAATTTTTTGTATTTTTAGTAGAGACGGGGTTTCACCATTTTGACCAGGATGGTCTCGATCTCTTGACCTCGTGATCCACCCGCCTCGGCCTCCCAAAGTGCTGGGATTACAGGCGTGAGCCACTGCGCCCGGCGAAACTTAAATGTTTTTATGTGCTGGTCACCTTTGGCTGTCTTGGACCTCCAGTACTACTGTGATTTTTGCCATCATTCATAGTTAAAAAAAAAATGCTAAATTTTAGTTAAAGATTATCATAAAGTAATACTTTTTTTTCTGATCCAGGTTATTGGAGTATAATTTTTTACTCATGTTTCTGAAAGTTTGGAATTTTAAAATCGAAAAGGTTGAGATTCAAATATCAACATCCTTCTATACTGTATTAAACTTTCTGAAATTCTGTTTCAGATTGTTGTAATACCTACCTGTATGTGAGTTGGCATGAGAACAGACAGTATCTGTAATGACATCTAGCCCAAGGTCACTGCTAAATAAATATAAAATATTGTGAGTTTATTCAGACTTTATGGGCAATGCAAGATGCACCCAAGCCCTGAATTTGAATCTCAGCATTGCTTATTATTATGAGACCTAAGTCACTTTAAATCCCCCTTAACCCATCTGGAATATAAGGGTGATAATATTAACACCTACTATTCAGCCTTTTTGTAACAAGTACGTAGTAAGAAATGGGCTAGCACGGCCTGGAAAATAGGATATGCTCAATAAGCAATTAATTGAATGAATGATTTAAATTTCTAAATTAAATTATTTCTATTTTTTTGACTCACAAATTTCAGTTTCAGTTGAAACTAGAAATTATTCAAAACATGACATGTATTTTATCAACTCATTCAAAATCGATGAAAGATCAATAATATATTGATTATTTTAAAATAAAAAAGTTAGCATTTGAAGATGATGTCAATTCTCAAGTTAATAAACTCCTTCTGCAATATTTTTACAAACATCTTTTTATCAGTTGCCACATTTTTTTCTGAAATAATGTAAAGGAGAAGCTGGTTAAATAAGCAGAGAACATTTCAAATAAAAGATCAATACAATTACAGGAAAAAAATAATTTAAATGAACAGATGTAATAGTTTCTTAGTAAACTATTTTTATGTATCAGAAATGCAAGTTTTAACATATTACCTGAGAACACATAGTTTAGAAATAAACTTAAACACAAATAAATAAATGCTTTGGGGTAAAAAACACCTAATGAAATATCTGAGTACTCAGTGAATGCAAGGGATAAATACTTATTAAACACAGGTCCCAGTGATACACAGCAGAGTGGGACCAGTTAGATTCCACCCTTTGACTGTCAAGAAGAGAGGCCCAATTTCTTATGCATATTGCAAATTTGCCCTTCAATTAACTGCTGACTACTGCATTTCTTTCTTGCTTGCCTGTTAGTGCCCCAAGAGTCTGAAATGCCAGGGTGGATGAAATGTGTTGCATATGTGTGGCACAACTCTGGCCACCCCAGAGAGCTCTTTCTAAGTCTCTAGCTGATGTTTAACATGAGAATAAAACATTAACAGATGCTGTGTCTTAACTTTGCCTGCTGTCTTACTGTCTTCTCTGGTGTGTCCCTGTTGGTCAATCATCATCTAACTTTAACCTTGGAAAGTTTCCTGGTAGAGTCCAGGGAGGTGGAGGGAGGAGTGGGGGCGGGGGGCGGGCAGGGGAGAGAATGGGAGGGAGAGAGGGGGATTAGAAATAGGAAACAGAAATAGAGAAGAGATAAAGAAGGGGAGAAAGAATGAAAAAGGGAGCGAGAAAGAAAACTCTCTGGGGTTGGGCTGAGAATTAAGACAATTGGAATGCAGTTCCGTTGCCGCCACTAATTTGCTGTGAAAAATTGAGCAAGTTACTATTCTCTGTGCCTTGGTTTTCTGATCTATAAAATGAAACCAGGGAATTAGATGGCCTCAGATCCTTTCTAGGGCTAACATAGTGGTGTGCAGTGCTTAAAAGGCAGTCTTTATAATTTATGCTGCACAGTTACCACCTTACCAACACAATAAAACTTCTCATAATAAGACTAATCTGGGCATTTAAGATGTTTTACTATGCCATCAATAATATGGAGAAAGAAACTGATAACAAGCTTACTAGCTGTCATATATTTTCATATAGTTCAGCTTTTACATGATGACAGATCTAGAAAGTATAGTCTATCTCCATTTAAGGAAAGGTACAATTAAGTTCACAGGTAAATAACTTGACTAGGATCAGAATATTAATTGGCAAATTTGGGATTTAATTGTTTCAATTCATTTATTCATTTCTTCAATAGATATTGCTGAGCACCATGCCAGGTATGTCTCAAGGAGAATAGATAGAGTGGGGAGCAAAGTATTTCAAAGATCATATTTCTTCTTCTACTACACTGAAGATATATTCCTGCCAGAATTTCTTGAGAATGTCAAGAAATCAGATAATTTAAATTTTCTAAAATACATCAAATATTTGGAAAAAGAGACCCCCAATTCTCTATTATAATAGTTTTGTAGTATTTAGGCTATAAGTCTGCCAATTTTATATTTCAAATGTGAACTTCATCTGAGAAAAAGTGAATTTTATTAATCTCTTCTCTATACAAACAAAGCATACATATAGTTTTCTCTCCCCCCCTTTTTAAGGGGATAACATTAATACCTTACAATTTTTACTACAAAGTGGTGGAGTATAAATATCATTTTTGGAAAATTAATTCTTTCATGTAAAGGGCAAACAGAAGGCTAATATTCTTAAAAGATTAGTAAAGTTATTAAAATGAACAATTAGAGAACATTAAGATAGACAGTTTACCATATGTACATCCTATTATTGAGTACATTCTATGCATGGTATGTTAAGCCAGGTACAATGGAGATTAAAAAGCTCATAAGAACCCAGATCATGCCAAAAGACTTGGCAAGTTCCCTTGACTTCTTTAAAGATTGCTACTACCATTGAAAACAATAATTCATGTTTATTTTGTTCTTAGTATTTGCCTGATACTGTGTTAAGTGCTTGAGAGTGTTATAGCATTTATCCTGATAACTCTGTCATGTAGACCTTATTATAAATTCGTTTCATAAATGAGTAAGTCTGAGAACTAGAGATGCAAAGTTACTTGCATAAAGAAAGAGAAAAAATGTGGTAAAGCAGATATTTGAAGCCAGATTCTTCTGAGTTCAAAGTAATGTTCTCAACATCTAATTTAATACCTCATTTTGAGATTTCAATTCTATATAATTAACAAAAAGATTATATTGTTAATATAACATACCTTATTTTACCTTTTATTGTGATTCACTTTATTGTGTTTAGCAGATGATGCTTTTTTTTTTTTAACAAATTGAAAGTCTATGGCAATCAAACGCCAAGAGAGTCTACTGTTTGTATATATATACATATACACACATATATATATATCTCAGTAGACAATTTGAATATATTTATTTATTACATATTTATATAGATATGCACATATATATTTTTTTTCTTTTTCTTTTTGAGAAGGAGTCTCACTCTGTCACCCAGACTAGAGTGCAATGGTGCGATCTCTACTCACTGCAACCTCCACCTCCCGGGTTCAAGCGATTCTCCTGCCTTAGCCTCCTGAGTAGCTAGGATTATAGGCGTGTGCCACCATGCTGGCTAATTTTTGTAGTTTTAGTAGAGATGGGGTTTCACTATGTTGGTCATGCCAGTCTCAAACTCCTAACCTCGGGATTTGCCTGCCTCGGTCTCCCAAAGTGCTGGGATTACAGGAGTGAGCCACCGTGCCCAGCCTACTGGTATCATTTTGGTTTTGACAGCACTCATTTCATTATTGTGTCACATTCTGATTATTATTGCAAGTTTTCAAACTTTTTAATTATTATTATTATTATATCTGTTATGGTATCAGTCCTCCATTACATTAGGCAAGATAGTCTGAGAAATTCTGGAATATTTCTTTTTTTGTCTTCAAATGTTTTTGAGTGCGTCCCGCCATATGAAATACATTTTTATCACAATCCAGTATACATTGTGATACATTCTGGTTCATTGTGGACCATACAATAATTTTTTCTTCTCCATGAGCAAGATGTGATCAGTTTCTTCTCTAAAATTGTTCCTTTCAGTCCAGGAAAGATGGCTTATTCTGCCATCTTGTGGCCTGTTTTATTATATTATCACTGCATATATTATAGATGCATATGGGGAAACAGTATCTCACAGAAGGACTATTTGCCCTTATGATATTATCGAACTCTGACATTTTACTACCATATTTTATTATATTGCTGGATGCAATGAACTAAATTGATTTCACAACTCAGTAATAGGCCATAACTTACTGTTTCAAAACTATTGGCTGAAAGGCATTAAGGGAGGTAAGTGCTGACAATCTACATGCCCTAGAGGAAGAGAAGGACTCAGGTAATGTATAAGCCATGTTAGTTGATTGTTAAAAATACGAGGTTTGGGCTGGGTGTGGTAGCTCATGCCTGTAATTTCTGCACTTTGGGAGGCTGAGGTGGGTGAATTACCTGAAGTCAGGAGTTCAAGAACTGCCTGGCAGTCTCTACTAAACATACAAAAATGAGCCAGGTGTGGTGGCCCACACCTGTAATCCCAGCTACTTGGTAGGCTGAGGCAGGAGAATCACTTGAACTCGGGAGGCAGAGGTTGTAGTGAGGCACGATTACACCACTGCACTTCGGCCTGGATGTTAAGAGTGAAATATTGTCTCAAAAAAAAAAAAAAAAAAAAAAAAAAAAAAAGAGATTTGACATAAACAGGAACGAGATGATGTTCTTTGCAGGGACATAAATAGAGCTGGAAGTCATTATCCTCAGCAAACTCACCCCGAAACAGAAAACCAAACACTGCATGTTCTCATTTAAAAGTGGGAGCTGAATGACGGAAGCACATGGACACAGGAAAGGGAGCGACACACAGTGGGGCCGGTTGGGGATGCGAGTGGGGGAAGGGAGAGCATCAGGGAAAACAGCTAATGCGTACTGGGCTTAATACCTAGGTGATGTGTTGATGGGTGCAGAAAACCACCATAGCACACGTTTACCTATGTAGCAAACCTGCACATCCTGCAAATGCAACTTTAAATAAGTAAATACATAAGGCTCTAGAATGAAATTGAGTTTAGGGCCATGAATATAGTTTGGCAGATACGAGCACAGACGTCATGTTTGACATCAGAGTACATAAGTTTTTTAAAGAGAGAAAAACAAAATAAATAAAGTAAAGCAGAAGATGAAACATTGAACTCTACTAAGTACCTACAGTTCTGCAGTGGTGTAAGGAAGAGGAATTAGAGAAAGTACACTACATATATAGTATTCATATATATATATATATATATATATATATGATTCAAGAATTTCATAAAGTGTCATTTATGATAATCGTTTTTAGAGTCAGAAATATTTTATATTGAAGCTTGGTTATTAAGATCAATACTATTGTCAGTATGCTGGTTCATTGTGGACCATAAAATAATTTTTTCTTCTCCATGAGCAAGACGTGATCAGTTTCTTGTCTAAAATTGTTCCTCTCAGTACAGGAAAGATGGGTTATTCTGCCATCTTGTGGCCTGTTTTATTATATTATCACTGCACATGGACAAGTAATGGGTTAAAAGAAAACCAAACCAAAACTTACCCGAAGATACATTTAAATTATAGAACATGCTAAGTGTATATTGGAAGCCGGACAGCAGAGCCAGAAAAATAAAAATCTGAGGTATATCCTCCACTTAAGGTTGATATTGGGCATCCATTCGAAATATTCCTTCTCATAAAGTTGTAGGGAAAAAAAAATCATAAATTAAGTAGGAATAAGCCTAACATGAAATGAACAAGATATTTATGAGGAAAATTATAGACCCCTACTAAGGAACATAGAATAATGAAGAGCTATATTGTAATTATTAAAAGAGGCTTTATTATTATAATATGTATACACCTCCCAACGTAAGCTACACTTCCAAAAATATCACAGGCAAAACCCCCCAAAGAATGTTGTTTGTTTGTTTGAAACTTGTAACTTGGTATCAGAGTTCAAATGAAAGAGAAAATGTGAAACAATAACAAAGTAAAAATGAAAAAGAAAGAGGAGAAGAAAAAGGGCTGGCTTAAAGATATAAAATCGACCATAAAATAAGTCACTAAAAGACACAAAATATACAAACATAAACAAGTAGGTCAATTGAATAGCGTACAGAGTCCAGAAACAAACTCATGAAAGGTATTGACACTCAGCTAATGATTAAGATGACATTTAAAATTGGTGAGGGGAAAAAGAGAGCAAGTATTTCATGAATGGTGTTTTAAAAATTTACTATGCATTAGGAAAAAATAGAGCTATTTTCAACTTTAAACTATATTTTGACATGAATTTCCTATGCTTAGAGAAGTAAATGTGAAAAAATAGTGTATGTAAGTGTGATATGGTTGGCTGTGTCACCACCCAAATCTCCTCTGCAAATACAGCTTCTGTAATTCCCAAGTGTTGTGGGTGGGAACCGGTGGGAGGTAACTGAATCTTGGGGGCAGTTCCCCCATGCTGTTCTCATGGTACTGAACACGTCCCATGAGATCTGATGGTTTTAAAAGAGGAAACCCCTTTTGCTTGGCTCTCATTCTCTCTTTGTCTGCTACCATATAAGATGTGCCTTTCACTTTCCACCATGATTGTGACGACTCCCCAGCCCTGTGGAACTGTGAGTCCAATAAACCTCTTTTTTCTTTGTAAATTGCCCAGTCTTGGGTATGTCTCGATCAGCAGCATGAGAACGAACTAATACATTAAATTGGTACTGATAGACTGGGGGTGCTGCTGTAAAGATACCCAAAAATGTGAAAGTGACTTTGGACCTAGGTGACAAGCAGGGGTTGGAACAGTTTGGAGGGCTCAGAAGAAGACAGAAAAATGTGGGAATGTTTGGAACTTCCTGGAAACTGGTTGAATGGCTTTGACCAAAATGCTGATAATCATATGGACAACAAAATTCAGGCTGAGGTGGTCTCAGATGAGATGAGGAATTTCTTGGGAACTGGAGAAAAGGTGATTCTTTTAGCAAAGAGAGTGGTGGCATTTAATCACTGCCCTAGAGATTTGGGGAACTTAGAAACTGAGGCAGATGATATAGGGTATCTGACAGAAGAAATTTTTAAGCAGCAAACCACTCAAGAGGTGACTTGGTTGTTACAAGCATTCAGTTTTAAAAGGGAAAAAGCTAACAGAGAAATTTGCAGCCAGATGATGTGATAGAAAAGAAAAACTCATTTTCTGAGGAAAAATACAAGCCAGCTGCATAAATTTGCATAAGTAATCAGGAGACAAACGTTAATCTCTAAGACAATGGGGGAAATATCTCCAGGGCATGTTGGAGACCTTTGTAGGAGCCCCTCCCATCACAGGTCTGGAGGTCTATGAGGGAAAAATGATTTCCTGGGCCTGGTCCAGGATACTCCTGTTCTGTGCAGCCTAGAGACTTGGTGTCCTGTGTCCTAGCCACTTTAGCCATGACTAAAAAGGGCCAAGGTACAGCTAGGGCCATGGCTTCAGAGGCTGCAAGACCCAAGCATCAGCAGCGTCCAGGAGGTGTTGGTCCTGTGGGTGCATGGAAGTCAAGAATTGAGGTTTGGGAACCTCTGCTTATGTTTCATGGGATGTATGGAAAGGCCTGTAGGTCTAGGAAGAAGTTTGCTGCAGGGTTGGGGTGCTCATAGAGAACCTCTGCTAAGGCAGTGTGAAAGGGAAATCTGGGGTTGAAGCTGCCACACAGAGTCCCTACTGGGACATTGCCTGGTGGATCTGTGAGAAGAGGGCCACTGTCCTCCAGATCCCAGAATCGTAGATTCACTGACAGCTTGCACCATGTGCCTGGAAAAGCCAGACACGCAACACCAGCCCATGAAAGCAGCTGGGAGGGAGAATGTACCCTTCAAAGCCACAGGGGCAGAGCTTCCCAAGACCATGAGAACCCATCTCTTGCATCAGTGTGACCTGGATGTGAGACCTGGAGTTAAAGGAGGTAATTTTGGAGCTTTAAGATTTGACTGCACCACTGGAATTTGGACTTGCATGGGGCTTTTGCCCCTTCATTTTGGCCAATTTCTCTTGTTTGGAAGGATCATATTTATCCAATGCCTATATCTCCAGTGTATTTAGGGAGTAATTAACTTGCTTTTGATTTTACAGGCTCATGGGTGGAAGGAACTTGCTTTGTCTCAGATAAGACTTCGGACTCTGGACATCTGAGTTAATGCTGAAGTGAGTCAAGACTTTGAGGGACTTTTGGGAAGGGATGATTGGTTTTGAAATGTGAGGAGATTTGTGAAGGGCGAGGGGTGGAATGATGTGGTTTGGCTGTGTCCCCACCCAAATCTCGTCTTGAATTATAGCCTCCATAATTCCCATGTATTGTAGGAGGGTCCCGATTGGGGTAATTAAATCATGGGGACAGTTCCCCCATACTGCTCTCATGGCAGTGAATATGTCTCATGAGATCTGATGGTTTTATTAAGGGAACCCCCTTTCCCTTGGCTCTCATTCTCTTGTCTGCCACCACCATGTAAGTCGTGTCTTTTGCCTTCTGCCATGATTGTGTGGCCTCCACAGCCATGTGGCACTATGAGTCCATTAAACTTTTTTTCTTTATAAATTACCCGGTCTTGGGTATGTCTTTATCAGCAGCATGAGAAGAGACTAATAAAAAGTGTTAAGGAGAAGTTGCAGGATAATTTTTATAACCATATGGTTGGAAAGCCTAAGCAAAACACAGCCCTAGAGCCATAAAGAAAAGGTTTAACTCACTTAGTTACATACAAATTTCTAATTCTCTGTGGTAAAAGGCACCATAAACGAAGTTAAACAACAAATGACAGACTGGAAATGACATTCAGCATATAAAAGCGGCTCTATACATCAATAAGGACACAAATCAATAGAAAAGGGGCGAATTGTTTTGACTGTGGTTCACTGAAGAAGTACAAATGGCCCCCAAACTGATAAAAAGATACTCAACCTTAATACTGATAAGAAATGCAGATTAAAATTAAAATAAGGTGTTTATTTGTTTTTACAGTTGGTAATATTAGGAGTGTATGACACTATGGGAAAATAGGCACCCTCAAATACTCTTGTAGAGTAATGAATTGGTGAAGCATTTTTGGAAGGCAGTTTGACAGAAGCTATACAATTTTTAAATGGCCTTATTTTTGACATAGCAATTCTTCTGGAATCAATCCTAAAAAAATATTCACATGTGTGCACAAAGATATGTTCATTGTTTCCATTATTTTTAATAATAGTGAAAAATGGAAAATACGTTTAAGTAAAATAACTTTCTTTACTTGGTTTCCAAAACAATACTTTCCTGACTTTCTTGCTTCTTCAGTGGCCACTGTTACTGAGTCTCTATGCTTGGTTCCTGTTTGTCTTTCCCACCTTCGATTACAGTTCCCCAAGGCTCAGTTCTTATATCTTTAACTATAATTACTCCTTGGTGGCATCCTTTGGTCTCTCAGTTCTATGACTCGCGTTCACTATTTACCACTTGACTCACTCTATGCTGATGACACCCCAGTTGACATTTCTTTCTCAAACTCTCCCTCTAACCTCCAGATTCATACATCTACCTACCTGCTTGACATCTGCTTCTCTATACCTAATATTTATCTCAAACTGTACTTGAAACACAAACTTTTGATCCTTTCTTCCAAATCTGTTCCTACCTTAATCTGCTGGATCTCAGTCAATAGAAACCTCATCATCCCAGTGGCCCAGGCCAAAATTCTAGATGTCATATTTGAAATTTCTTTCTCTCATGTCCTCCATCAAACTTGTCAGCAATTTGTACAGCCCAATTATTGGCTGTGCTTTCAAGATATGTGAAGAATCCAATCATCTCTCACCTCCATTCTTACTACTGTGGTCTGAACTACCATCATCACCTACCTAAATGGCTGAAACAACCTCTTAACTGGTTTCTTTATTTCCACCCTTATTCTCTATGGTTTTAGTAGAGTAGACATGGTCACCTGCACTCTTTCAAATCCTCAAAGCTTCCAGGCATAGTCTGGACATACGGCCCATATTCTTACTCTTTCCTCCGCCTGTATTTTGTCACTCATTACCTCACTTATTTCAAGCTTTTACTCAAACACCGCCTTCATATTGAGACTTCCTTGATGATGCTATTAAGAATTACAAGATTCATCACCATCTGACATAGTATATATTTTATGCTTTATACATTTGTGCATTTATTTTCTGTCTCCTCCAGTTGAATATTCTTTTGGCCAGGTTTTTTTTTTTTTTTTTTTAATTTGTTTGATTGGTTGGTTTTTATTATTGTTCATTAATGTACCTTATATTCTTAAAAGAGTTGTTTGGAACACATTAGGTGCTCAGTAAGTATCTGCTCAATGAAAGAATAATATAAGTTCATCACTAGGAGAGTATCATAACACAATGATCTTTAAAATTTTGTTCACATATCCCTTGTAAGAGTTTTGTGAAAGTATGACATTTATTTTAATTTCAATGCTATATTGCAAAATGTTTGACTTCTGATGTTTTTAATATTTAAACATGCTTTAAATACATTTTCATCAAAACTTAGATGCTGTAAATTCACTTATTCAATTTATGGAAAATGCCATATAATCTAAAACAGCAAAGATAGTCCTAACCTTGCACCAGACAAATTTGACTTCATTTTCAATTCAAATAAATATGGATTTCAGTGGCAACCATCTCACATCTAATTTCCAAATCTAAGCTATTTCTATTGCCTGAGTGAAATAAATGTCACCTCTGAATATGTTAAAACTCTATGTGCCCGGCTCTTCTTGGCCCTTTCTCCCAGGAGCTATGCATTCTCCACTGTCCCTTGATTTGCACTTTGAAATCTTTTACACCCCAGGCAATTGCCTTATAGGTCATATTAAGGATTGGTGAGAGGTAAGCTTTTCATCTGCATTGGTGACTGACTGATTGTAAAAGCGGAAGGAGAAAAGTAGAGCAGTCAGACCAGAGGAGAATTCCCAAGCAAATCCATTTTAAGGAAAAGTAAATTAGAAAGTTGAAGATCTGGAAAGTAATTCCTTGACAAATTTTTATTCCCATATCATACTCGAATGTCTAGGAGCAACTCTGGATACTCAGGCACTCACTACCAATTTAGAAAAAAATTGGAATTCTATGCAACAAGAATAAAATAAAAGGTATATCTATATGTAATTATGTGAACATTGATGAGAAATAGTTTTAATTGACAAAAACAATGCTTCTTATTTATCTTTGAAATATGTTTTTAATCTATATGCACTCATGTATCAGTTCATAGAAGTGAAGGCGAGGAGATATAAGAAGCCATTGATAGTGGGTACCTCCAAGAACAGGTTGGGGGATATGGAATGAGAGATTCATAATTGTCTCAGTTACCTTTTATTATTTACAGTTATTTTTAAAATGGCAAATATTAGTTAAGAAAAATTAAAATTAAAAATCAACTAAGAAAAAATTTAGCAGATTATGATATTGTAGTATTGATAAAAACTTTTAAAATATTTTTTTAGAGCAGTATGCAAACATTACCAATGGCTTTACAAAAGTGAAAGTCAGTTGCAAGAATCTCTTACTTTTCTCTTTTCTTTTTACACTGGGTATTTTTCTTTTGCTTTTGTTCGATAGTCATTTTATCATGTGCTCCGTTACAGTTCTTTCTGCCTGGTTTGTCTCTCTCACTAGATAGCATGCTCCTTAAAGGAATGTATCTTTTCCAATTTTGCAGTCCCCATACTTCACATGATGCCTGGGACACAGTTGTATTACAATGAATTTTTGATGGAATTAATGAATGAATCAATTAATGGAAATGAATGGCTTGTTCCCTGTTTCTTCTTTGTCTCATTGATTTAGCAAATAAATTTTGCTTTATTTTGTTGCTTAATGTTCTCTTCTATAGTTTTTGAATAGTACGTTCTAGACATTTTAATACATTTACAGACATTATCTCACTTTTCTTCCCTATTTTGTGGTGAAGAACCATGAGTTAAAACTAGACTCAGCTAACACTTGGGGATCTAGAAGTCCACATAGACAAAAAGCGTATTTCTAAATTCACAGTCATAGATTCTATAAGCATTAGATTATAATTATTTATCTAGCAGCATTAAGATCCACAAATAACTTTAATAGTTAGCCAACAGCTCTTCTAATAGTGCTTCTAATGTGCTATTTGAAATTTAAAAGGTGTTTAAAAACAAAGACTGAGATTGGTTGTTTCTTCTTTGCTTTAGAAGGTATTTAAACAAGCCTTTAGCTAGTTCTTAAAATATTGTAATAACATACCAGAGACAGAGAGTCATCTCAACTGATATATTTATCAAAGAGAAAAGCAGAAGTGTAATTTTTGTGGTATGGGCACATGCTTATGCATATATATTTATCACAGTGAAAACAAAGTGGAAATTTACAAAAGCAGAACATTTTTCTTTGTGTTTGAGTTCTGTAGTGATTTTGGTGTTGAACATCATTAATAGCAGCAGTAATACAATAGCAGTGAAGCAAGATAACAAAGCCAAGCAGGAAAATTGAGGCAATTTCACCAGCGTTTGCCATGCTCCTTCAGCGATACGGAACTTTTGCTGAAGAGAAGCAGTAGTGTCATTTCTGAACTATAAATACTACAAAGCATCGTATGGTGGCCAGGTTCAGGACAACCTCATAGGTCTCTAGGTGAGGCTGTATTTGCCACACTTATTTCAGTCTTAAGTACACAGAAATATCACATTTTCTTTGTTTTCTTTCTTTCTTTCTTTTCTTTTCTTTCTTTCTTTCTTTCTTTCTTTCTTTCTTTCTTTCTTTCTTTCTTTCTTTCTTTCTTTCTTTCTTTCTTTCTTCCCTTCCTTCCTTCCTTCCTTCCTTCCCTCCCTCCCTCCCTCCTTCCCTCCTTCCCTCCTTCCCTCCTTCCCTCCTTCCCTCCTTCTTTCTTTCTTTCTTTCTTTCTTTCTTTCTTTCTTTCTTTCTTTCTTTCTTTCTTTCTTTCTTTCTTTCTTTCTTTTTTGAGATGGAGTCTTGCTCTGTCACCAGGCTGGAGTGCAGTGGCATGATCTCAGCTGACTGCAACCTCCACCTCCCAGATTCAAGTGATTCCCCTGCATCAGCCTCCTGAGTAGTTGGGACTACAGGCGTGCACCACCATGCCTGGATAGTTTTTTGTATTTTAGTAGAGACTGGATTTCACCGCGTTGGCCAGGATGGTCTCGATCTGACCGCCTCGGCCTCCCAAAGTGCTGGGATTACAGATGTGAGCCACCACGCCCGGCCAACATCTTATTTTCGAAGACAGAACTGAATAGAAAGTAAGACTATTATACTCCCACTAACATACAGAGACCCTAGACCAACAAGTGTAGTTCATTTCAGTAACAGTTTTACAGATTTTTAATATTTTTTGAAGACTCTATTGCCCAATGGAAACACAGTAATTAACTCCAAGTTTTCTAGAAATATTTTCTGCTACACTCAAATGAGCCAGAAGTTAGAAAATATTAAAAATAAGCTTTCAACGTCATCTTCTTCTCTTTCTACTATCATAATTTCATTCCAAATTATCACTATATTTTGCCTGGACAAAAGTCTCCCGACTGCTCCTCCAAATTTTGTTTGGTCCATTTCTAATTCATTTAATTTTAAATCATCAGTTACTTCTCTAAAATTAAGTTAGATTTGCTTTTCTTCAGTGTTTTAATGTTTTCCAATGATGCTGGAACAAAATCTGAACTGCTGAAATGGGGCCTCCGCTGATGGTTCTCTATCGCTACTGTAACAGAATTTGGCTTTTCTCAACCTCTCCAAAATAATTTCAGATTTCCCTACCATAAGTTCCCTACACTCTTCACAATGGACATATTTCTGTCCCTTAAGTATGCCAAACCCTTTCCCACCTCTAAGCTTCTTTATATATCTAGAGTATCTCCCCCAATGCATTGCATAGCATTCTCATTTTTATCTTTCAAGTCTCTAGTGACAGATCACCTTCTTACACAATATTTTCTGGCCCTGTTTGCTACAGAGGTCTCCCCATTTACTTTTCACCTACATTTTCTAGTTAATTTTTTTCATAGCCATACATGTAATTATTATACATATTTGTTGACTTCTTATATCCCCCAATTACCTTGTAACATAAGCCCCATAATCTTGTTTGACTTGTTTACTTTTGTATTTTAAACACCTATTACATTGCTTGACACATAGTAACCATTCAGTAAATGCATGTTGAATAAACAAATTATTAAATGAGGACTTACTATGTGCAATGCAAGAGCAATTTTTAAAAAAATCTTTGAGTCTGGGGATACATGTGAGGGTTTATTACATAGATAAACACCTGTTACATGGGTCTGTTGTACGTATTATTACATCACCCAGATATTCAGCTCAGTATCCAACAGTTATCTTTTCTGCTTCTCTCCCTCCTCCCACCCTCTCCACTTAAGTAAACTTAGTGTTTGTTGTTTCTTTCTTTGCATTCATAAGTTCTTCTCATTTAGCTCCCACCTAAAAGTGAGAACATGTGGTATTTGGTTTTCTGTTCCTGCATTACTTTGTTAAGGATGATAGCCTCAGGCTCCATTCATAGTCCCACAAAACACATGATCTTCTTCTCTTTTATGGTTGCATAGTATTCCATGGTGTTTATATACCACAATTTTATTTATCTAATCTGTCATTGATGGGAATTCAGATTGATTCCATTTCTTCGCTATTGTGAACAGGCTGCAATAAACATTCATGTGCATGTGTCTTTATGGTAGAATACTTGATATTCTTCTGGGGATATACCCAGTAATTGGATTGCTGGCTCCAATGGTAGTTCTGCTTTCAGCTCTTTGAAGAATTGCCATACTGTTTTCCACAATGGTTGAACTAATTTACACTCCAACCTACAGTGTATATGTTCCATTTGCTCTTCAACCACATCAGCATCTGTTATTTTCTGACTTTTTAATACTAGCCATTCTGACTTGTGTAAGATGATATCTCATTGTGGCTTTGATTTGCATTTCTCAAATGATCAGTGATATTAAGCTATTTTTTCATATGCTTGTTGATTGCATGTATGTCTTCTTTTGAGAAGTGTCTGTTTATGTCCTTTGCCTACTTTTTAGTGGTAGTTTGTTTTTACCTTGTAATTTGTTAAGTTTCTTTTACATGCTGGATATTGTACCTTTGTCAAATGCATACTTTGCAAAAACTTTGTCTCATTCTTTAGGTTATTGTTTACTTTGTTGACAGTTTCTTTTCAATGTAAAAGTTATTCAGTTTAATTAGATATCATTTTTCTTTCTTTTTTTTTATTGCATTTTAGGTTTTGGGGTACATGTGAAGAACATGCAAGATTGTTGCATAGGTACACACATGGCAGTGTGCTTTGCTGTCTTCCGTCCCCTCACCTGTATCTGTCATTTCTCCCCATGCTATCTCTTCCCACCTCCCCACCCCGCCATCCCTCCCCCATTTCCCCCCAACGGACCCCAGTGTGTAGTGTTCCCCTCCCTGTGTCCATGTGTTCTCATTGTTCAACACCCGCCTATGAGTGAGAACATGTGGTGTTTGATTTTCTGCTCTTGTGTCAGTTTGCTGAGAATGATGGTTTCCAGGTTCATCCATGTCCCTACAAAGGACGTGAACTCATCGTTTTTGATGGCTGCGTAATATTCCATGGTGTATACGTACCACATTTTCCCTATCCAGTCTATCATCGTTGGGCATTTGGGTTGGTTCCAGGTCTTTGCTATTGTAAACAGTGCTGCAATGAACATTCGTGTGCACGTGTCCTTATAGTAGAATGATTTATAATCCTTTGGATATATACCCAGTAATGGGATTGCTGGGTCAAATGGGATTTCTATTTTTAGGTCCTTGAGGAATTGCCACACTGTCTTCCACAATGGTTGAATTAATTTACATTTCCACCAACAGTGTAAAAGTGTTCCTATTTCTCCACATCCTCTCCAGCATCTGTTGTTTCCAGATTTCCTAATGATCACCATTCTAACTGGTATGAGATGGTAGATACCAGTTTTCAATTTTTGCTTTTGTTGCCATTGCTTTTGGTGTCTTTGCCATGAAATTTTTGTCTGTTCCTATGTCCAGGATAGTATTGCCTAAGTTGACTTCCAGGGATGTTATAGTTTTGGGTTTCATATTTAAGTCTTGAGTTGATTTTTTTTTTTTTTTTTGAGATGGAGTTTCGCTCTTGTTACCCAGACTGGAGTGCAATGGTGCGATCTCGGCTCACCGCAACCTCTGCCTCCTGGGTTCAGGCAATTCTCCTGCCTCAGCCTCCTGAGTAACTGGGATTACAGGCACATGCCACCATGCCCAGCTAATTTTTTGTATTTTTAGTAGAGACGGGGTTTCACCATGTTGACCAGGATGGTCTTGATCTCTTGACCTCGTGATCCGCCCGCCTCGGCCTCCCAAAGTGCTGGGATTACAGGCTTGAGCCACCGCGGCCGGCCCTTTTGAGTTGATTTTTGTATACTGTGTAAGGAAGGGGTCCAGCTTCAATCTTCTACATATGTCTAGCCAGTTATTCCAGCACCATTTATTGAACTGGGAGTCTTTTCCCCATTGCTTATTTTTGTCAGCTTTGTCAAATATCAGATGGTCATAGATGTGCAGCCATATTTCTGGGCTATTTTGTTCCATTGTTTTGTGTGTGTGTGTGCGTGTGTGTGTGTGTGTGTGTGTTTACCAGTACCATGCTGTTTAGGTCACTGTAACCTTGAAGCATCGTTTAAGTCAGATAATGTGATTCCTCCAGCTTTGTTACTTTTGGCTTAGAATTGCCTTGGCAATTTGGGCTCTTTTTTGCGCCATATATTTTAAAATAATTTTTCCTAGTTCTTTGAAGAATGTAAGTTGTTATTTGATAGGAACAGCATTTGAATCTGCAAATTGGAGCAGTGTAGCCATTTAAATAATATTGATTCTTTCTCTCCGTGAGCATGGGATGTTTTCATACTTGCTTTTATTTTGATTTTGGAGAGTCTGACAATTATGTATCTTGCAAATGCTCATGTGTTGGTTCTTGCAGGAGTTGTCTGTTTTTTTCTGAATTTGACTGTTGGCCTCTCTAGCAAGGTTGGGGAAGTTTTAATGGATTATATCCTAAAATATAGTTTCCAAGTGATTTGCTTTCTCCTGTTCCCTTTCAGGGATGCCAGTGATTCATAGATGTGACCTCTACATAATCCTATACTTGGAGGTTCTGTTCATTTTTAAAAATTGTTTTTTCTTTATTTTTGTCTGACTGTCTCATTTCAGAGACCTGACCCAGTCTTCAAGTTCTGAGATTCTTTCTTCGGCTTGGCTTATTCTGCTGTTAATAGTTGTGATTGCATTGTGAAATTCTTGTATTGTGTTGTTCAGCTCTGTTAGACACTTTAGGTGATTTTTTATACTGACTATTTTGTCCTTCAGCTACCATATCATTTCATTGTGATTCTTATTTTCCTTGGATTGTACTTTTGTCATCCTCCTGAATGTCAGTGATCTTTGTTCCTATCCATATTCTAAACTCTATTTCTGTTATGCCAACCAGTTTGTCCTGGTTAGGAACTCTTGTTGGAGAAGTGGTGCTGTTGTTTGGAGGATGTATAATACTCTGGCCATTTGAGTTACCAGAGTTCTTATGTTGGTTCTTTCTCATCTCTGTGTGGGGGTGTTCCTTTCACTGCAGTGTAGATTGAGTCCACTCAGTAGAGTTCCTTTCTGGATGTTTTGGCTGGGCTAAGGCTTTGTGTAGGGTCTTTATCTGAAGCTGATGTCTTGTCTCTGGTTTGAGTGGGGGCTGTGTTAGTGAGGTATTTTGGCATTGAGGCTTCGGGGTATGATCCAGCAGTTGACACTTAGGCTTACTGATCAGTTGGTAGACTCTTGCTTGGTTGTATGGCTCTCTGCTTCCTCACAGCTGTAGTTGTGTTCTCTCCCAGTGCTCTGAAAGTGGGGGTTCCTCTGCCCCTTGAGTGCTGGCAGTAGTTCATGACTTGGCACCCCCGGGCTGCCCACAATGTTTATATTCCTTCCCTGGCTTAGAGGCAGCAGAGTAAAAAAATCTTAGTAGTGGCTGCAGCCAAAGATTGTTTGCTTGACTTCTGGGGGCTCCACCCCAATGAGATTCAGGTCAGCAATCACTCAGTGCAGTCAGCACTGAGTCGAGAAAGGTTTGTGCTGTGGGCCCAAGCCAGGGGTTCCCTGTCTGGTGACAAGCTGTGTGTGTGTGTGTGTGTGTGTGTGTGTGTGTGTGTGTGTGTGTTGGAGGGGTGGGACCTGTTGGAGATGGACTAGCCTCCTCTCCTTGGGTTAACTGGCAGCTTGTTGGAGGTATGGTTAAGGCACTTAGGATATTTCCTCCTTCATTAATCTGAGGGTAGCAAGGGCAATTCCACTGCAGAGGAAGTGGTAGAGAGGCTTTCAGTTGTCCCTGGAGGCTCTGTTCAGGGAGCTGCTGAGTTGTTAGTGGCTCAGTAGTTTTGACAGGGGCTGGCTGGAGGCCCAGGGCTGTAGGACTTGCCTGGGAAGGAGATATGGCAATGGGCACCCATGTAACAGTCTGGCCACTTTTCTGTAGGGCTGCTGCAATATGCTTAGGGCCTGCTCTGGTCCCCAGTCACCTTGGATTTTCCAGGACCTGGAGGTGTCACTAATGAAGGCTGTGAAACAGCAAAGATGGCAACTTGTTCCTCCCTCTGCAAGATTTGTCCCAGGGAGGTACAGACCTGTTGCTGGCCCAAAGGCACCTGTCAGAAGTAGCTGGAGATCCTGGTTGAGAAGTCCCTCCCAGTGAGGGGGAACAAGATTGGGACCACTTAAAAAAGCAGTCTGACCACGTTTTGGTAGACTAGCTGTGCTGTGCTGGGTATTCACTTCAGCTTCCTGTTCCTTCAGACACTTCGAAGCTCAAAAGCTAGAATGGCTAAGTCACCAAAACAGCAAAGATGGTGGCCCATGCCTCCCTCTGGGAGCGTCGTTCTAGGGGGAATTCAGATTGCTGTCAGCTGGAGAGCTTGGGCAGAGGTGGCTGGAGGCCCCAGTTGGGAGATCCCGCCCAGTGAGGAGGAACAAGACCAGATACCGCTTAAAGCATCAGTCTGGCCACATTTTAGTAGCACTGTGCTGTGGGATCCCCTCCTCCCTGGGTTGGCTCAGACTCTCCAAAGCCTGAAGGCTGGAATGGCTAAGGCACCCAAACGTCAAAGGTGGCAGCTGTCCCTCCTGTTAGGAGCTCTTTCTTAGGGAGATGCAGCATTGCTACCAGCAGCTGGCTGGAATTCCAAGCCAGTGAGTCTTATCTTGAGAGGTGCCCTGGAAGTGTGGCCTGTGAGCTATTCCTGCTCAGACCCTGGGATTCATCCTCTTTCCTAGGGGTATGTACAGGAGTCTAATCTCCTACTTTGCCAGAGCTGCAGTTGTTTTTGCTGGAAAGCCGAAGTGTCTAAAGCTCTAGGGCCTCCACATATGACTGGGTGGCTGCTCTGCTGAGACTCCAAGTAGTTCCGTCTGTCAGACTGAAGATTGAAGGCCCTGGTGCAGTGGTGCACAAGGAGACCTCCTGATCAGAGGACTGCAAAGATCTGAGAGAGAAGCATCGTTTCCTGGTTGCTTACTTACACATTGCTTCCCTGGGCAGGGGAAGGTCTCCCAGCTTTGTGCTGCCCCACGGTGCGCCATTGTCTTTATCTTGCTTTCCTTCATTGTCTGTGGGTCAAGTTGTTTTCTCGATTAATTCCAATACAAGTGCCCGGATGTTTCAGTTGAAGGTGTTGCATGGACTCGCCCTTTCTGTTCCTCTGAGAGCCACACACTCTAGCTGCTCCCAGTCGGCCATCTTGGGCACTCCCCCTAAATTATTAACATGCATTAATTGGTTTGATTTTATAAAGACTCATTTGAAAATATATTTTACACGTTAAGAAACAGAATTCATACATCTAAGTAGGTTATCTGAAGTTGTGCAGTTCAGAGATGAAAGAACCGGTGTTCAAGCCCCAGTGTTTCTTACTACAGAATCCATGCTCTTAACTCTCTGCAGATACGGCCATCAAAATGTTAGCTGTGATGATTTCCTATTGCTCATTCTTTTCGATGGGTTTTTTACTTCCTCTTGTTTTAGCATTCTGTATTTTCAAATTTTAATTGAAGAAGCATGTGGTAATTGTTAAATATAAGCAAAATAAGAGACTAAAAACATTATGTCTGAAAAGCAGCAAAATGTTATGTGCAGCTAACTAAGAAGATCTGAACTAAGTATTTGATGTAAATGTAAAATTGTGGGGCAAGGTTATGTGGTGCTTGAGCAAAAGAGTGGTCCACTTGGCCTAGATCCTTTGCATCCTGGCTCAGAACTTATCCTACTTTTTGCATAAGCCCAGATCTACTTCTGCTACACCTTCAGACTGTATTGTCTTAGCACTGCATTCTACTTAGTTTATATCAACATTGCTTTATGTTGCTGTAATATATGTTCCCTGGTAGGAATCTTAAATTCAGTTGTGTTTGAACTTTACTGAATTTATTCCTTCATGAATTTATTCATTCATTCATTGGCAGTTACTCAATTCAATTCATTAATCTAAAAACAATTATTTGGGTTTTAACCATGTTCAGTGCTTATGCTAGGCAGTGTGTATTTTTGTACACATTGTTAGTTGATTATACCCCGTCTCATTCCAATGAAAATTAGGGACAGCAAAAAAATAAATAAATAAAATAAAATAAAATAAAAAGAAAGAAATATGTGGCACTTGTTCTCAAGTAGATCACAGTATGGATATAAACTTAATAACTATCATATATAAATATTAAAAGGACCTTATGGATGTACAAGTGAAATGTGTTGGGCATACAGAATGAAAAAAAAAAAAAAAGAGCACATCTTCGATCTTGGCTCTGTAAATCAAAGAAACCCTGATGGAAGGGATGTAACTTACCTGAGCCTTGATGTGTCATCATAATTTTTAGAGGCCGAAATGCCAGGAAAACATTTCAGGCATTCTTATGCAGTACTAAGGGGATTGATTCTTGAACTGCAAATCCTTCAGCTCTATGTTAATGTGATCCCTGAACCCCAGCCACTGATTTGCATTTAAATGAGTCTGAGGTCCTACTTTCTGTCTTGGTTTTGACATCGATCCAATGGAGGGGAGAGCAATGCTTTCATTCTGCCCTATTAGAAGGATTAACTAATAAAAATGGCTTCATAAGATTTATATTCTATAAAAGACATTATTTTGTTGTAAATGTTTATGGTTATTGTCTATTTTCAGCCCAGCTAATCTACTTAAGGACAAGAGTCACATATTTCAACATAGCTGAAAATAGACTCCAAAGTAATCATGGCAAAATTGGATTTTAATATGACCCGCAGAGTGTGTGGTCTTGTTAAATTTTTATTACCATGTCTTAAGTATACAGGGTCCTTAATGTAGCTCTTAAAAATAAAATCAGTAGTAATTTTACAGAACTCCAATATTTACAAGCTAAGTAGTTCATCTCATTATTCAGAGCAGAGTGGAATACATTTTCACGGAAGAATATAGTTCTCTCAGCTTTGCTCCAGTGAGTGACCTGTCACTTAGAAACCAACTGCCACTTTTAAGGCCTCAATGAAAAAGGATGTGAACGATAATCTTTCCACCAATAGATGGAGCCACATGAACACAATTTTTAAATAATCTGCTGAGTTATTTCATCTCAAATCAGCACTTAGATACACCTTTTTCTTGTTTTGTCGGTCCTTCCTCCCTTCTTTCTTCCTCATTTCATTCCTTCTTTTTTCCTTCCTTTTCTTTCCTTTTATCTTTCTTTTTCTCTTTCTCTTTCCTTTTCTTTTTCTTCTCTCTTCTTTCTTTCCCAAGAAGACAATTTCTCTCTACCATTTTTCGTTATTTCTTGTTTTCCTTCATTGTTTCCTTTCTCTTTTATTCATTCTTTTTCTTTTTTCCTTTCAAATAATTAAAAAATTATATAAATATATGTTCTTTTAATACCAAATTGTCAGAATCAGAATTTTATATTTTAAGGTGTTTTGGTGATGTTTTAGTCTACTCCCTTCTGCATGTGTTACTAAGATCAAAGTCTTTGGGTTTCAGAGTTCATCAAAAATCTTGCACTAGGTATATAGCCGGAACCTTGAAAAAAATTATTATTTTTATTTTTTACAAAATAAGTCTGCTGCTTTCTGCCCCATCAAGAGAGTGTTTTTCTCTCCCTAATAAGTGTATTAAACATCATAGCACTATTCCTCAATGCTAATTATCTCACAAGCTGCTCACCTTTCCTCAAATAAAAAATAATAATTTGAGGGCAGGGTGATAATGATTGTAATTCAGTTATTTGCTCAACATATACTTTTTAAGCATATCCATGGTACCAGTAATTTATGCTGGGCATTTGTCTCTAACAGCTTTTTCTTCTATCAGCTATTAAAGTAGCAGCAGCGTAAGAGCTGATACCACTGAGAAATGTGGGAGGAACAAACGGTAGCTAAAGAAATTAGAGAAAATAAATAGAAATCTGTGTAGTTAGACTAAAAAGAGGGAGGGAATTCAAAAATGGCCTTTGTCATTTAAGCTGTCTAGACTTTAGGCCCCCAATATCACTTAAGTCTTGGCCTTAATTACCTGAAATGTGTCACTTTAGTTTCCTAGAGAAATCAGAATCTTTAGATCTCCAAATACAAAAAAAGAAAAATTCCTGAATTGACATCTTGAGGGTTCATCTTGCAAAATGCAAAATAATTTATGGCAAATTATTGGGGAAGTAGAGCACATTGTCTTTGTTCTTGAGGAACATAAAACTAAAGTGAAATTGGAACCAACACCGTTGGAAAGACATAAGAACACAAAGATTGTCATGGAAACATAGCGCACATCCTTATACGTTGTTTACACATCCACACACATTGTGGTTGCCCTGAGATAGACTCAATTTATACACTGAAGTTAAATGCCTTTATGGAAGGTTAGTTATGGGAGGTGATCAGCAGTGTTCAGGAAAAAAAAGGGCTCAACTCGATGACAGCAAAGACTAATGAATTTGAATGGAAAAGTCCAGTGAGTTTGATGGGCAGGGTTCTGTGCAAAAGTAAAGAGCCATAGGTCAGCTATAGCGACAAATCAGCTGCTCATTTACAATGAAGGTAAATAATGTTTCTAGTCAGTGTATAGAGTATCAGTTGGGACAACATGAGACAAAATGTTCTGAAAAAAGTAAACGGAGGTAAGAGGAACTAATGTTTTCTAATGACTTAAGTAGTAATTTGGAATCCTACAAAAAAGTACTTTCCTTTTACATTTTACTACAGAATTTGTAAAACCTACACAAAGGTAAAACAATATAATGAACCTCTCTGTTGCCTATTACTTACCTTTTGATAAATTTCAATAGTTCACCAAATATTTGAATGGATATTATTGCCACTAAATATAGGAATTATTTAACCTTCTGCTGGTGATATGTAATTGAACAGATTGTCAAACAGGAATCATTTGAAAGGTTCATTTTAAAGCCAGGATGGGTGTAAACTTTCCAGGTAAGTCAGATCATTTCTGTTTTCAAATTGTCTCCCCACAGATCAGAAACAGGAACATAGTGAGAGTCAGGTTTAGGATGTGAATGTCTTGCCACAGAAGCCGACAGGAAGTAGTAAAGCACTCACTGTACAGTTCCTCTCAGTGGCACAGATTGAAATATCGTTTAATTATAACTAAAGAAACCATATATTTACAACAATAATGGCTGGCTTGTAAGAATGTTTCATATACTGAAGATGGAAATAGAACTCTACCAGAGGGTGTACTGGATATTTGACCCATGCTATTTATTTACATCTCACAAAACCCACTGAAAGAAACTCTTGTTTTCCCATACTAGATGCAAGTTAACTGAGGAATAGATCTGTAAATTCACTTATTCTTGCCACACAACCAGTAGTAGTAGATCTAGGGCTGCAACCAGCTCAGTCTGATTTCCAAGTGTCTTTGTTTCTCCACATAGCCAGGAAACTAGAGAGAAAAACCAGGTCTTACTGTACATCATGCTGCCTGTGGACCCAAAGTCAGAATGACTCCTAGGAGTGATTAAATGGACCATGCCAAGCAGTTTAGAGTGTTCTAATATTCAGAAGATGAATATGCAGTGCAGATAGGAAATTATCTTCTTCATCAAGAAGGCAGACTGCGGCACAATTAGAAGCCTGTGTCATTTTACTTCACCACTTAATGTGCTGCTTTATCTTTTACCTTTGGTTTGGGTTTTCCATCAATTTTCTAATAAGATGTCCACTTGGTAGTGAAAATGAATTTGTCCACACGTCAGTCAACATAGAACAGGGCTCAGAAAAGTGGTCCTACATAGTGATGGAAGCAGTTCCCAGACAGGTAGACCTAGTGAACTAAACAGGTTCAACCAGGAGCAAGCTAAGGGATGGGGAGTGAGGATAGCTAAGGCTGTGGCTCCATTCTCAACTGGACTTTTTCTTGGTGGGTCTTCGTTCTCGTTCCCTATTATGAGGATGGATTCCTCGTGGACTCCAAACAGTTCCAAACAGGAAACCTGGGTTCCTCAAAATGTGATTTGTTTATAAGTGGTGATATACACGATTTCACATGTACATGGATAAATTAAGAACAGTATGGATATTGTGTTGGAAAACACATAAAACATGCCTGAGCAAGATATTAATTGCCAAATAAGGATAAATTGGGAGACAAGGAAAGAAATGACGGGGATGTGAGTATAGAAAGATGGAGAATGAAACTAGAAAAGCTGATACCAAAATGTGACAGGCCATATGTAAGCAGCATTTCATAGAACTTCCTCAATATGTAAGTGAAATTATTTGAGGTCTGGAGAAGGCAATTATCCAGGATCGCACAGGAAGTTAGTCATAGAGCAATGACTAGAACTTGGGGCTTTTGCTTCATAATCCAGTGACTTTTAAAAAATATTCAACGTCTCCCTTTTCCTTACAAAAGAAATATTTTGTTACCTATAGGTAATGTTGTACAATTTCAACATTATTCAAATCTTTATTTATATATTATTTGTTGTTTTCAATTTGATTTAGAAAAAAATTTGTTTGGAAGATGTTCAAGATTTTCATTTCATTTGAAAGAGTGCATGAATAGGTCCAAATGATTGCTATCAGTTTTAAAAAATCGTTAATGTAATTAAAGTAAAATATTTTTGAAAGGAAAATGGTGAGGTTTTGACAGAGAGACAATGCTGTTTAATAATAAGAGGAGAGCAAAATGTCACGGGAACTCGTTTTGAATCCTGGTCCTCTCCAATCCACAGAAACAAGATACTTAGATTCTTGGGGTCTTGGTTTCTGTAGCACCGGGACAAGAATAACCTTCTTGTGAGATGTATATCAATATTACAGATAATAAAATTGCCAGTACAGCTGCTGACACCCCTTAGTTATTCAACATGTGGCAGCTATTGTTATGTATGTGATGGGGGCTCATGGATAGTAAGAGAGAGGAGAGAAAAGCTATGGAATGATCTCAAGGTCAAGAACAGGAAGCATCTGATGTGGTCCCAGCAGAAAGTGAATAAGCAGGCAGGTATGGGTGAGTTTGGGTTTTCAGAATCACTTCCAGAGGAGGTGGGATGTATTTGTGTTCTCCTTACATCCTGATTCACATTCTGAAAAATGAAACATGTTTATTCCTTTGGGGTATTGACTTAATATTTCTGCAGAATACTGAGAATTTAAAAGGAAATTTCTAGGCCAAGACCTAAATCCTAGTATCTGATTTTCATGAAACTATAGTGTGGACAGCTTTTAGTGAACATTTTCAGCATCTGGATTATATATTATTTCAGCATATCCTAGAACTTTTATGTTTTTCACATTTAGCAAATCACTTTTTAATAGTATTATTTCCATGCATCTATATTTCTTTGCATAGCAGAACATAGAAATGCAAATTGCTTTTCAGGGGAGTAAATATATTTACGACTGATGCTACAAGCACACTCTTCTCATTTAATGTACATTATTCATAAATAAGTACAAATACCTTCTTTACACAGGTACATCTCTTGGGAGTTTGCAGAATAATTTCACACATATTTCATTCACTTTTCATAACAATACTGTGATTTAGGTACTAATATTCTCATTTTCTAGGTGAAGCAACAAAAGCTCAGAGTTTAAGTGGTTTGGGGTAACATGGCTAACAAGTAGTTGATTCAGGTAATCTGACTCCAAATTAAATATACTCTTTACTCTATATCTTTTTTTTTTTTCCATTTCTATCATTCAATGTAAAATGAAACTAAAACATGTTTGGTCCTGCCCACAAGGAATTCCCAATTTCATTGGTCATGGAGCACACACACACACACACACACACACACACACACACAGTCAAGTGAAACATGAACAGGGAAATAGATTGAGATCACTATGAGTGGAAGTGGTCAGGAACATATTGTAACATATTGTACACTACGGAAGAAGAAAGGTAAGAGTATTTTTAGAGAGAGAAAACCAGCCACCCATTTTGGATGACTGTAATAATCAAATTGTCCTCCACCTCCAGGCTGTAACTCTCATCTGTAAACATTCCAAAAGGAATAGGACATTGAATTCTTGGCTGGAAATGAAACAAACAAATGAATCATTTAAAAATTCAGGGTTGGAGTAGGTTTTCATCTGATTAGAATGAGAGATATGTACGTTAATGGGCTCCCTGCTGACGGAGTACCACACAGTAACTGAATCTGGGATATCTGCCACATTTTACATTATTCTATTGGCAGCCACACTCATGACCAGTTTGAAAAACCAAGCCATAACTTTTTTGAGCCATTATGGAAAGCATGGTGGAGGAAGAGACATGGGCAAAGACAAGGGCACTGAATTAGAATTTAGAACTGGATTTGTCTTTGTGTTGTAGCAGCTGGATGAGTATAACTTTGAGCAACTGACTTCAATTCCCCACATTCCAGTTTCATAACCTGTAAAATGGAAGTAAGGATACCTGCTTAGCCCACCTTTCTTTTTTAAAGAAGGAACGACGACCCATATGTGAAAATGCTCTGAAAATCATTAAATATATAACATTACACAGATGTGCAATATTTTTCATGATATGTGATTTCCAAGGGATCCTTCTTATAAAATCCCCTTCCTGTATAAAGAAAATGTGGCACATATATACCATGGAATACTGTGCAGCTACAAAAAAGGACAAGTTTATGTCCTTTGCAGGGACATGAATGAAGCTGAAAACCATCATTCTCAGCAAACTAACACAGGAACTGCATGTCCTCACTTAGAAATGGGAGTTGAACAGTGAGAACACACAGAAACAGGGAGGGGGGAACATCACACACTGGGGCTTGTCTGGGGTGGGAGGCTAGGGGATTGATAACATTAAGAGAAATACTTAATATAGATGATGGGTTGATGTGTGCAGCAAACCACCATGGCACGTGTATACCTATATAATGAACCTGCATGTTCCGCACATGTATCCCAGAACTTGAAATATAATAATAAAAACAAGAAGCTCTATGACTGAAGAAAAATTATTACAATTCGAAAAAACCCTTCTCTCTTGCAATTAAGTAAGCAACCACTTTGAAAATATTTTTGCCTTAGCATAATTTCCAAATTTCTGATATATACAGAGATAACTTCAGAAGTATTATATGCAGAAACTTGTGAAAAAGAGTCATTTTCTTCAAAGCCCACTCTTCTATGAAATTGTTGGTTGTTGTTTTTAGTAGGGCTGACTGTGTTAGGTAAGCATGAACATTCTTACCAGCTATATGGGGTAAGGTGGAGGGGTTAGGGTAGAAGTCAGTGAAGGAGGTGGAAAATGAAAACATAAAGGCTAAAGAATATTGTTCCCTGAAAACCTGTTAAAATAAGCAAATAATAACCAATTCTGTGTGACATTTCACTCTCTGTCATCATCACCATGCTATTCAAAACATGCTTTGTGCATGGGCCACCATTGGTAGCTTGTTAGAGGTTCACATTCCCAGCCCCTGCTCCAGACCTACCAAATTACAGTCAGTATTTTTTTTTAAAACAAATTATGTAATTTGTATGCCTAGCTTATTCAAGTTTGAGATTTGCTGGCTTATGAGGTACATCCAGCTACATAATGCCATTTCCTTCTTAAGTCTATTTTATTAAAAGCAGTATTGTTAATGCCTTGTCCTTAACAAGGCCAGTTGTGGTAGCTGAGGGATTTAAAAGCAGACTTTCTGCCAGGTGTGGTGGCTCACACCTATAGTCCCAGAACTTTAGGAGGCCAAAGTGGGCAGATACTTGAGGTCAGGAGTTTGAGGGAAACCTGTCCAATATGGTGAAACCCCATCTCTACTGAAAATATAAAAATTATCTGGATGTGGTGGCATGTGTCTGTAATCCCAGCTACTCAGGAGGCTGAGGCACGAGAATTACTTGGATCTAAGAGGCAGAGTTTGCAGTGAGCCGAGTGAGATTGTACTACTGCACTCCAGCCTGGGTGACAGAGCAAGTCTCTGTCTCTAAAAAAAAAAAACCACCCAAAAACCAAAACAAAAACAACAAACAAAACAAAACAAAACAAACAAACAAAAAAGTAGACTTTTCTGATTCTAAAGCCTAGGCTTCCTCACTAGAGATATCTTTTGTTTTATACATCTCTCTTGTATATTAGATATGAGGATTACCCTGAAACTAGGTGTGACCTCCAGTAATCCCTTCTGGCTTTAAGATCCACTGATTTAGTTAATATACCCTACTCATATAACCCTATCTCATGATGCAGAAAAAAGCCACTGAAGCAGAGGAAGAACTGCTTCCTTTTCTGGGACATTCAGACCCTTTGGGTTTGTGCCAAGATTTCAGGAGAAGTTCCCATTTTATATTCTTCTTCTTTTGCTTGGATGATTGAGGACCTTAAATGATGTCAGACTTTCTGAGGGCTTTCTGTGAATTCATTCTTGGCTGATCTCATCATCAGAATGCCACTATTATAGGGTACCACCCCTGGAATTGCTCAAACCCAGCGGCTGACTAGACTTCTTTAGGGTGCCTCAAGGCAGCCACTTGAAGGGCCACTGGAACAGAGTCTATTTCTGTTCTTTGGTGCAGGCCTGATTCACTTGCTTACTACAAGTGCTTGAAATATACTGCTGGGTGTCCTTCAGCTTTCTCTTTCTTAACAGATTCCCAACCTTATCACAGAAAATATGTTTGTGATAGCAGTAAACAGGAAGTGGTTGACAAAACTGTATCATCAGTGATTTCTCACAGCTGAAAACTGTGGAATTAACCACATCCTACTACTTCTTTTTTTTTTTTTTTTTTGAGATGGAGTCTTGCTCTGTTTCCCAGGCTATATAGTGCAGTGGCGCCATCTCAGCTCACTGCAATCTCTGCCTCCTGGGTTCAAGCAATTCTCCTGCATCGGCCTTCTGAGTAGCTGGATTACAGGCCTCCACCACTGCGACCAGCTAATTTCTGTATTTTTAGTAGAGACGGGGTCTCATCATCTTGGCCAGGCTGATCTCGAACTACTGTCCTTGTGATCCACCCACCTCAGCTTCACAAAGTTCTGGGATTACAGGCGTGAGCCACTGCACCCAGCAGCCACACCCCACTTAATGTAAAATACATACTGTATATGGGCAAAAACAAAACAAAACAAAATACAACCCAAAAAATGAAAAACTCAAGGAATAATAAAAATACTATGATTATGCCCTGAAGCTTTCTGGCATACCAGATGTGCCAACCTTAGTTTTATCTAGCAATGAGGCTCATATCATGTCCCTTAAAATCCTCCTGAGTGAGCTCAGTTGGCTTTCCAGATGGAGACCAATGGCCCTAGAATATCTCACCTCCTTTCTGTCTATCTCAAGGATGCAGCACAGAAGAATTTAAGGTAAGATACATATGTACATCCTCAATGAGTAGATAGACTCAGTCACTCATAAAATGAGAACAAGTCCCCAGATACTTGTTTCTGTTTAGTGCATTATGGTGAGAAACGTCATTTTATTCCCTGCTAATTCTTTCTAGCCATCCCTGGAGCCCCAAACACCTAATAAACGGCATTTACCTGTTGCACCATTATTCTTTCTATCTACAGATGCTCACAGATCTTTGCTTATGGGATTCTTTCAGCCTGAACGTTCTTCACATACTCTGCCTTTCTAAATCCCAGGACCCTTTCAATGCAATTCTTTTCCGAAGCCTTACTAAAATTAAATCTAACACCAGTTTATAGCTTACATGTTTCCTAGAGCACCTGGATGTTCTGCCTGTTTTAGAGTTTTTTTGTATGTCATTGTGAGCCTCTCTTACTGGGCACATATCAATCTGTTTTACTAGTTTACATTTTATTTGTTTATATGATTTTATAAGCTCTTATAATACCAATATATTACACATTGTAAAACAGATGCGTGCAATAATAAATCGCCATTTAACTGGGGAATGTTTCTCTTAAAGTTAAGGAAAAAGTGTTAGGCCTTGCTCCTCCAAAAATGTCAGGCGGATCACCTGAGGTCAGGAGTTCGAGATCACTTCTCCACTGTGGAGTAGATAAGCCATGGTTGTAACCCTCGAACTCTGTGTTCCTTTGAGGTTGCCCCTGAATCCAGGGCATATAGCCAAACCAGTAGGACTTGCTCTCTGGCCTCTATGAAAAGAGTTCTTCACTTCAAAAGTAGTTCCACCCTTCCTCATTTCACAAAACCTAATGCTTTGCTATAATGCTACAATACAACATAAACGTGTAGTAGACTCCAAGAAGGTTTTTTTTTTTTTTTTTTTTTTTTTTTTTTTTTTTTTATCTTTAAGAAATTAGTATTTGTGACACAAGTGCTAAAAAATTTTGAAAATTAAAGAATGGATAGTTGTATACATCTCATTTTATCCGTGTCTATATTTTAAGTTTTTCTCTATACTGCTACGCAGAAAAAATATTTCAAACAATGCTAACAAAAACTAGTAATTATTTCATGACCGGAACTGTTACAGGGAAGATTGCTTGAAAGGACAGTTCCTAAAAAACATGTAAAGATTCCGTAAAGAATTCTGATGGGGCAGAAATAGCATATTTAAAAAGGAGGTAAAAGAGGGGAACGTCACACACGGGGGCCTGTCAGGGAGTAGTGGGCTAGGGGAGGGATTACACTGGGAGAAATACCTAATGTAGATGGCGGGTTGATGGCAAACCACCATGGCACATGTATACCTATGTAACAAACCTGCATGTTCTGCACATGTATCCCAGCTCTTAAAGTATAATTAAAATAAAAAGAGAGGTAAAGAAATTGAAAAGACGAGCTTGAAATGACAAAATATTGTAGTGAGGCTAAAGGCAAGACTACTTTGAGGACTACAGAATCACGTATAATACTTCACAAAATAAAAGGGCTTTTGCAATAGTCAGATTCAAAGACACTCTAAAGACCTAACTACTTTGGGAGGCCAAGGCGGGTAGATCCTGAGGTCAGGAGTTTGAGAGCAGCCTAGCCAATATGGTGAAATCTCATCTCTACTAAAAATACAAAAAATTAGCTGGGTGTGGTGGCGTGCACCTGTAGTCCCAGCTGTTTGGGAGGCTGAGGCAGGAGAATTGCTTGAACCCAGGAGGCAGAGGTTGCAGTGAGCCAAGATCATGCTACGCTACTCCAAGCCTGGGCAATAGAGCAAGACTCTGTTTCAAAAAACCAAAGCCCTAACTAAATTTGGGAGGCCAAAGCAGGCCGATCTCTTGAGGTCAGGAGTTTGAGACCAGCCTGGTCAACATGGTGAAACCCCATCTCTACTAAAAATCCAAAAAATTAGCTGAGCATGCTGGTGCTTGCCAGTAATCCCAGCTACTCAGGTGGCTGAGGCATGAGAATTGCTTGAACGTGGGAGGCAGAGGTTGCAGTGAGCCAAGATGGAACCATTTACACTCAAGCACCAACTAATTCTAAGATGATGATGGTCTCTGCTTGAGGTACATATTGTTAAGTTAAGAGAAAATGGATATGTTCTCTTTGGTTTCCTTTTCAATAAATATTTTAAGACCAGCCAGATTTGTGAAAATCTAGACTTCATATATTTGTCTCCAGAGGGATAGGAGGAATAAATCTTTAGTAATTAAATACATGAGTAGAAACAAGAAAGATGCAAATTACGAATCGATGTAAATAACACTTTCTAGCTTTCTTTAGTACGTTTTACACCCTTTTACGACAGTTGACATTTTGGAAGTTATTGTCTGCTCCATCTTTTTTGTTTGTTTTAATAGAATGTTAGTTATTTTGTGTTTGACATCTTTGCTCATGATTAGATTCAGGCTATAGATTCTCAGCTAGAATGCAGCATATGTGATACTGTGTTTTTCTTCACACATATGGCAGCACATTATGTCCAACTTTCTGTCATAGGTGATGTTATATTTGGTCTTATGGTAATGATGGTGTTGATTTCTCCACTGTATAATTACTGTTTATGTTTTCTCCCTTGTAGTAACTAATCAGCAGTCAGTAGAGAGACACTTTAAGACTATGCAAATATCCTGTTTCTTGTCAAAATTTTCCCCTAGATTTAGCCCTCAGTCCGGATTCTTGCCTGAGCTAATCTTTACCATGATGGCTGAAAAATCTTGTTTCATGTAATGCTCGTTATACAGAATTTGGAATATATAGAAACTTAAAATGCATAAAGGAAAAAATCTAAAAGAAACTTCTCAACCTATTATAAAAATAAATGTATGTGAAGCAATTTTTTCATGTATTTCTTTTCTTTCTTCTCATGAATGTGTATATAATCAGCATCATATATTTTGTGATTTGATGGTGCAGCATTGGCACTTACTACACACTTACCAGTTCACCTTTGTTAGTCCATTGTAAGCAAGGGATCCATTTCTTGTTGATCAATTAATTAATCTATTTTAACATGGAATCTTATATATTAATTTTGATGATTTATAATTTATTATTGTTCTTACTTATTTTGGTGCTAAAGAGTGTTTTATGTTTGACCATTGGGAGTTCCTTCAGCATGGCTCCTGTGTACCTCTAACATGCAAGATCTTTCTTCATTTCACCTGTCCTTTTGCTTCCCTCTCTTTTTTTTGTCTTTTTCTTTGTTTCTTTCTCATTTTCTCTCTCTTCTTCCTTTCTAGAACTTTAATAATTTTGACGTAATAAGATGTTCCAGACTCATCTCTCACACTGATACTGTCCTAGCCCTTAAATCAGCCATGTGTCTTAGTGGCTCTGGTTTAATTTAGTGAGAAATTGTATTAGTAATGAATATCTGGGCACTAACTATGTTCATTGCTGTGGAGTAGGATCCACTATGGCCAGTGCTGTCTTATCGGGGATTAATGTGGAGTGAAAACAAAAAGAAGATTCCCCAAGGTCAGAGGCAGGATAACATCACTTGATATAAGCTATTTGTTAGGAGACAGAATTTTCAGAGTGGAAATGATTCGATTCTGGCAGATAAAACTTATAAAAATTGATGCGATAAGCCAAGTGTGTAACTGTGTGTCTCAAAGTTTTAGCAGTGTTTCAAACTCCAGTCTAGGTGATCTATGTGCTATTGTAGAGAGGCAATGTGAAAACATAATCGTAATTTTAGTAAGCAGAAATCTAAGTGATTACTTGTCATGTTTAGAGAAACTCTGTGAATTGAAGAGTGTGGCAGTATTATCTAGATCAGCGGTCTCCAACTTCTTTGATTGTACATCCTAGAAGTAAAAAATTTAAATATGCTTCTGAGGTACAATACCAAGATTCATCAAAAGAGGCCTCAATCACTATTATTAAATAGAATGAAGCTTTGTAAAGTAACAGGTCAAGAATTAATTGCCTTTAACATGCATGTATTTCCAAATCACTGAAAGATAAGGTATACAGAATATTTTTATTTTATATTTGCTTAGTATTTGAATTTCTTCTATTAAATAAAATGTATAGGGGGCCATTGATTTGAACTGAGCTGCTGCACCAGGCCAACAGACCCAAATGGGGTCATTCATGCTGAAGTTTCACATCACCAAACTGAAACTAAGTTGTCTATCAGACCTTCTAAGAAATCAGGAGAGGAAGAGGGAGATAATAGCCAAATCCCCAAACGAGCCAGTTTTAGCCAGCATTATTTTTAAAAAGTCTCCTTTGCTTATCTTTTACAAAAAACAAAAAACAAAAAACAAAAAACAAAAAAACTTTAAAATGACCAACCCACCTTTCGTATTCTGTTTTTACTTTCTCCAGCCCTTTTCTGGCTGTAAAAGCAACTTCCTCTGCTCAGCTCATCAGAACACTCATTCTATTTTATGGAATGAAGTGTTGCTTGATCTTACATTTGCAAATAAAGCCAATTAAGATCTTTAAACTAAATTTGTTGTAACTTTGTCTTTTGACACTTTTTAAACACGATGGTTCCATACTATCACCAGCTAGTATCTCAAGACACATTGTACACTTTGGGCAATGCCTACTACTAAAAATAGTGAAAGTCAAGTTTATATATCAAGTTCTCTACTGTGATCCTATTCTTTGGCTTGTCAGTTAAAATTAGATGATGTAAGAGAAAATAAATAGTTTTCTTTCTGCTCTTTACAGTTCTTAGTTGGAATGAACCCTTGAATCAAAAGAGAGATTAACAAGAAAAAACATATGGAAGTTTAATAACATCTATATCTCGTGTATACTTAGGAGCTCCCAGAGAAATGAGTAAATCTCAAAGAAATGCTTTTGAGTTCAGGCTTAGATATTATCACCAGGTGAAACAAAGGAAGAATGGTGTGGCAGAAGGCCAGTTATGAGGAAGCATCTAGGAAAAGTAAGGTAAATAGAAAAAGAATTTTTAATTTAGTAGGTAGAATTAGGCGGATTTAAATCTGAAGATATATTTAAGTTGGTACCACCTCTATTGATACAAGAGTATCTAGTGAGTTAGAGTCGTCTTTCTCTTTCTGGTAGAGAGGGAGACACCTTTACAAATGGAGATTTCTTCATAGATTTAATTTTTTGTTATATCTACTCATGTTTTCAGAAGAAAAACATGAGTGTCTGCAATCTCTGAAAATAATCTTTATGTCAAACAGTCATATTTTGAAGTAGGATATTATAGTTTCCTATTACCATATTTTAAGGGAGCATATATTTGGTCTTCCGTAATCATAAATGTTTCCCTATCATAAGGTGCTTGATGAAGATATACTTTTGTTAGAAGTGTTAATGCTACTGTTGTCACCTGTGTTTTTTATTTTGTTTTTTAATCAAATTTAAGATGGCATTGATTAAAAAAAATCATTTTTCTATGTACACTAAAAAATAGAAGTGTTGCTAATTAAATATAAGATGACACTATAAGAATTCTGATTTTAGAGGTATTAAAATATAAAAAAAGTCTTAGAGTTGATGAATTATAACTATTAATCAGTATTTGTTTGTCTGAAAAATACATTTTCACTCATTTATTTATGAAACCTAGTTTTCTGCATACAAAATTCTGGGCTGATATTTATTTTGTTAAAGCAGGCTAAGATAGAATCACAATCCTTTTTGGCTTGCAGGTTTCTGCTGAGAAATTTGCTGTTAATCTGACAGGTTTTCCTTGATAGGTTACCTAATGCTTTTGTCTCACAACTCTTAAGATTCTTTTCTTCATTTTGACATTAGATAACCTGATGACTATATGACTAGGTGATGATATTTTTGTTATGATCATTTCCACCAGGTCCCTCCCATACACTTTGGAATTATGGGAGCTACAAGATGAGATTTGGGTGGGGACACAGAGCCAAACTATATCATTCCTCCTCTGAACCCTTCCAAATTTCGTATCTTCACACTTCAAAAGCGATTATGCCTTCCCAACAGTCTTCTGAAGTCTGAACTCATTTCAGAATTCACTCAAAAGTCCACAGTCCAAAGTCTCATCTACCTTCTGCCCATGAGCCTGTAAAATCAAGAGTTAGTTACTTCTTAGATACAATGGGAATACAGGCATTGGTTAAATACAGCCCTTCCAAATGAGAGACATTGGCCAAAACAAAGGCTTCATGCAAAGCCAAAATCTAGCAGGGTAGTCAAATCTTAAAGCTCCAAAATGATCTCCTTTAACTCCAGGTCTTACATCCAGGTCACACTGATGTAAGAGGTGGGTTTCAATGGTCTTGGGCAGCTCTTCCTCCTAAGTCCCCACAGTCAATTGTATTATTCTTATGACTTTGCATCCTCATAGTTTAGCTCCCACATATCAGTGAGAACATACATTCTTTGGTTTTCCATTCCCGAGTTACTTCACACTTAGAATAATAGTCTCCAATCTTATCTGGTTTGCTACAAATGCTGTTAATCCATTCCTTTTTATGGCTGAGTACTGTTCCATTATATATACTACAGTTTCTTTATCCACTCATTGATTGATGGGTATGTGGGTTGGTTCTACAATTTTGCAATTGTGAATTGTGCTGCTAAAAACATGAGTGTGCAAGTATCTTTTTTGTAAAATGACTTCTTTTCCTCCATGTAGATACCCAGTAGTGAGATTGCTGGGTCAAATGGTAGTTCTACTTTTAGTTCTTTAAGGAATCTTTCCACTGGTTTCCATAGTGGCTGTACTAGTTTACATTCCCAATAGCAGTATAGAAGTGTTCCTGGATCACCACATTCATGCCAGCATCTACAGTTTTTGTTTTTGTTTTTTGGTTATGGCCATTCTTGAAGGAGTAAGGTAGTATAGCATTGTGGTTTTAATTTGCATTTCTCTGGTCATTATTGATGTTGAGCACTTTTCCCTATGTTCTTTGGCCATTTGTACATCTTCTTTTGAGAACTGTCTATTCATGTTCTTAGCCCACTTTTAGATGGGATTGTTTGTTTGTTTTTCTTACTTGTTTGTTTGAGTTCATGGTAGATTCTGGATATTGGTCCTCTGTCATTTGTATAGATTTTGAAGATTTGCCCTCACTCTGTCTGTTTACTCTGCTGACTGTTTTGTTTGCCATGCAAAAGCTCTTTGGTTTAATTAAGTCCCAACTATTTATCTTTGTTTTTATTCATGATCATGAAGTTCTTGCCTAAGCCAATGTCTAGAAGAGCTTTTCCAATATTATCTTCTACAAGTTTTATAGCTTCAGGTTTTAGATTTAAGTCCTTAATCCGTCTTGATTTAATTTTTGTATTAGGTGAGGATAAGAATCGTTTCATTCTCCTACATGTGACTTGCCAATTATTCCAGTACCATTTGTTGAAAAGGGTGTCCTTTTCCCACTTCATGTTTTTGTTTGCTTTGTTGAAGATCAGTTGGCTGTAAATGTTTGGGATTATTTCTGGGTTCTCTATGCTGTTCCATTGATCTATGTGCCTATTTTTATACCAGTAGCATGCTGTTTTGGTGACTATGGCCTTATAGTATAGTTTGAAATCAGGTAGTGTGATGTTTCCAGATTTGTTCTTTTTGCTTAGTCTTGCTTTGGCTATGCAGGCTCTTTTTTTGGTTCCAAATAAATTTTAGAATTGTTTTTTCTAATTCTGTCAAGAATGGTGATGGTATTTTGATAGGGATTGCATTGAATTTGTAGATTGCTTTTGGAAGTATGGTCATCTTCACGATACTGATTCTACTCATCCATGAACATGGATTGTTTCCATTTGTTTGTATCACCTATTATTTATTTCAGCAGTGTTTTGTAGTTTTCCTTGTACAGGTCTTTAAACTCCTTGGTTAGGTATATTCTTAAGTGTTTTATTTTATTTTATTTTTTTGCAGCTTTTGTAAAATGGATTGAATTCTTGATATGATTCTCTACTTGATCACTGTTGGTGTATAGAAGAGCTACTGATTTGTGTATATTAATCTTGTATCTGGAAACTGCTGATTTTTTTAAAATCAATTCTAGGAGCTTTCTGGAGGAGTCCTGAGGATTTTCAAGGTAAACAATCATGTCACCAGCAAACAGTGACAGTTTTACCTCTTGTTTACTGATGTGGATGCAATTTATCTCTTTGTCTTGTCTGATCGCTCTGGCTAGGACTTCCAGTACTTGTTGAAGGAGAATGGTGAGAGTGGTCATCCTTGTCTTGTTCCAGTTCTTAAAAGGAATGCTTTCAACTTTTTCCTATTCAGTATTATGTTGGCTGTAGGTTTGTCATAGATGGCTTTTATTACGTTGATGTTATGTCCCTTGTATGCTGATTTTGCTGAGAGTTTTAATCATAAAGGGATGCTAAATTTTGTTGAATGCTCTTTCTCCATCTATTGAGATGATCATGTGATTTTTGTTTTTAATTCTGTTTATGTGGTGTATCACATTTATTGACTTGCGTATGCTAAACCATCCCTGCATCCCTGGTATGAAACCCACCTGATCATGGTGGATTATCGTTATGGGATATGTTGTTGGATTTGGTTAGCTAGTATTTTGTTAAGGATTTTAGCATCTATGTTCATCAAGAATATGGGTCCATAGTTTTGTTTTTTGGTTATATCCTTTCTTGGTTTTGGTATTAGGGTGATGCTGGCTTCACAGAATGAATTAAGGAGGATTCCTTCTTTCTCTGTCTTGTGGAATAGTGTCAAAAGTATTGAAAAGCATTGGTAGCAATTCTTATTTCAACGTATAGTAGAATTCTGCCTTGAATCCATCTGGTCCTGGACATTTGTTTGTTGGTAATTTTTAAATTGCCGTTTAAATCTCGCTGCTTGTTATTGGTCTGTTCAGGGTATCTAAATTTTCCTAATTTTAGCTAAGAGGGTTGTATTTTTCCAGGAATGTATCCATCTCTTCTAACTGTTCTAGTTTATGTGTGTAAAATTGTTCATAGTAGCCTTGAATAAACTTTTGTATTTTAATAGTGTCAGTTGTAATATCTCCTGTTGTATTTTTTAATGGAATTATTTGGATTTTCTTTCTTCTTTTCTTGGTTAATCTTGCTTATGGTCTATTAATTCGATTTGTCTTTTCAAAGAACCAGCTTTTTGTTTCATATATCTTTTGTATTGTTTGTTGCTTCATTTGCATTTAGTTCTGCTCTAATCTTTCTTATTAATTTTCTTCTGCTGAGTTTGGGTTTGGTTTGTGTAAGGTTTATTGGTGATGCAAAATGAGGAAACTGAGGCAAGTATGAGAAAATGAGAAGCCAATTTATTCAGCTCCCAGGCGAGGTTCTGTGGTCCAGGAAGGGCCCATAGAAGTAGTGCCCAGCTGCTTAGGTCATGGGGTTTTATGGGGATGGAAGGCAATTGATTAGCTATTGGGGAAACAAAGCAAAGGCAATTTTATTGGCTGTTAGGAAGCAGGAAGTGCTTGGAGCTAATGGTTAAGAGTAGGTGGGTGGGACCTTGGGCCTTGATTGACTGTTGGGGAAACAAAGGGAAGGTAATCTTATTGGCTGTTAGGAAGTAGGAAGTGCTTGGAGCTAGTGGTTATGGGTAGGTGGGTGGAACCTTGGGCCTTGATTGACTGTTGGGAAAACAAAGTGAAGGTAATCTTATTGGCTATTAAGAAGCAGGAAATGCTTGGAGCTAGTGGTTATGGGTAGGCAGGCTTTCTGGGGGCATACAGAGCAGACTGCTACCGGGCAGGGTTTGATGGGGTTTCTTTAAAAAATTTTCCTGCAGAGTTTATCAATAGTGGGCTGGGTGTTGAATGCACAATTTAGTGCTGAATGTGGGCTTGGGTCTGGTATGTGGAGGTGGGTGCGGGGAAGCCATGAGGCAAGGCCAGATAATGAGCTTGGGTGATGACATAGTTATCAGGCGCAGAGAGAGATGGATGTGTGCGTTTTCACCCTCTTCGAGGCAGCCGGCCTTACAGTTTGTTCTTGTTTCTGTAGTTCCTTGAGGTGCAGCCTTAGAATGACAGTTTGTGATCTTTCAGTCTTTTTGATATGGCCGTTTAGAGCTGTGAACTTTCCTCTTAGCACTGCCTTTGCTGTATCCGAGAAGTTTTCATAGGCTGTGTTGTTATTGCCATTCAGTTTGAGTAATTTTAAAATTTCCATCTTGATTTCACTTTTGACCCAATGCTCATTCAGGAGAAGTTACTTAATTTCCATGTATTTGCATGGTTTTGAAGTGGTTTTTTTTTTTTTTTAATTGATTTCTAGTTTTACTCCAGTGTGATCTGTGAGTGCTTGATATAATTTTGATTTTATTAAATTTATTAAGGCTCATTTTATGGCCTATCTTGGAGGAAGTTTCATGTGCTGTTGAATAGAATGTGTATTCTGTGGTATTTGGATGAAATGTTCTGTATGGATCTGTTAAGTCCATTTGTTCCAAGTTATTGTTTAAATCCATTGTTTCCTTGTTGCCTTTCTGTCTTGATGACCTGTCTAGTGCGGTCAGTGGAATATTGAAGTTGTCCACTATTATTGTGTTACTGTTTATCTTATGTCTTAGGTCTATTAGTAATTTTTTTATAAATTTGGGAGCTCCTTTGTTAGGTGCATATGTATTTAGGATTGTAATATTTTCCTGCTGGACAAGGTCTTTTACCATTTTATAATTTCCCTCTTTGTCTTTTTAAACTACTGTTGCTTAACAGTCTATTTTTTTCTGATATAAGAATAGCTACCTCTGCTCATTTTTGGTGTCCATTTGCATGAAATGACTTTTTATACCCCTTTACTTTAAGTTTATGTGAGTCCTTATGTGTTAGGTGAGTCTCGTGAAAGCAGCAGATAGTTGGTTGGAGAGTTCCTATCCATTCTGCAATTATGTATCTTTTAGGAGGAGCATTTAGGCCATTTATACTCAGTGTTAGTATTGAGATGTGAGGTACCATTGCATTCATCATGCTATTTGTTGCCTGTGTACTTTGGTTTTTCGTTTTTGTTTTTTAATTTGTATTTTTGTTTTATAGGTCCTGTAAGATTTATGGTTTAAAGAGGTTCTGTTTTGATGTGTTTCCAGGATTTGTTTCAAGATTTAGAGCTCCTTTTAGCAGTTCTTTTAGTGGTGGCTTGGTAGGGGCAAATTGTCTCAGCATTTGTTTTTCTGAAAAAGACTGTCTCTTTCCTTCGTACATGATGCTTAGTTTCACTGGGTACAAAATTCTTGGCTGCTAATTGTTTCATTTGAGGAGGCTGAAGATAGGGTCCCAATCCCTTCTAGCTTGTAGGGTTTCTTGTGAGAAATCTGCTGTTAATCTGATAGATTTTCCTTCTTAACTTAGCTGATGCTTCTGTCTTACAAGTCTTAAGATTCTTTCCTTTGTCTTAACTTTTAAATAACCTGATGACAATATGCCTAGGTGATTATCTTTTTGAGATAAATTTTGCAGGTTTTTGTTGTGTATCTTGTATTTGGATGTATCGGTCTCTAGCAAGGCTGGACAAGTTTTAATTGACTCTTCCCCTAAATATGTTTTACAACAATAGAATTATCTTCTTCCTTAGGAACACCAATTATTCTTAGGTTTGGTTGTTTAACACAATCCTAGACTTCTAGAAGGCTGTGCTCATATTTTTATATTCTCTTTTCTTTGTCATTGTTGAATTGGATTAATTCAAAGATCTTGTTTTTGAGCTCTGAATTTCTTTCTTCTACTTGTTTAATTATATTGCTGAGACTTTAAGCGATATATTTTCTTGATATTTCTCTCTCCACTTCTCGTAACGTTTTTTGGATTTTCTTTCACTAGACTTTGCCTTTCTCTGGTGCCTCCCTGATTAGCATAATAACCAACCTCCTGAATTCTTTTTCAGGTAAATCAAGGATTTCTTCTTGGTTTGAATTCATTGCTGGTAAACTAATGTGGTATTTTGGGAGTGTTAAGGAGTCTTATTTTGTCATAATACCAGAGTTGGTTTACTGTTTTTTTTTTTTTGTTGTTGTTGTTGTTGTTGTTGTTCTTTTTTTCTCATTTGGGTAGGGATCAAAAGGGAGGTCTTAGGTTTGTTGCAGGGGGTATTCCCTTGATGTAGTACTCTCCCCCTTTTCCTATGGATGTGGCTTTTTATGATCCAAACTTCATTGATTGTTGTCTCTCTTCTGGGTCTAGCCACCCAGCAACTGTACCTGGATTCATGCTGGCACCAGGGGTTGTCTGCAGAGTCCTGTGATGTGAACCATCTATGGGTCTCTCAGTTGTGGATACCAGTGCCTGTTCCAGTGGAGATGGCAGGAGGATGCAATGGACTCAGTGAGAGTTCTTAGTTTTAATGGTTTAATATTCTATTTTTGTGCTGGTTGGCCTCCTGCTGGAAAGTGGCACTTTCCAGAGCGCTTTAGCTGTGGTAGTATGGAAATAAACCAGCAGTGAGTGAGACCCTAGAACTCCTATGATTATATGCCCTTTGTCTTCAGCTATCAGGGTAGCAGGGAAGGACCATCTGGTGGGGGCAGACACTATGCATGTCTGAGCTCAGATTCTCCTTGGGTGGGTCTTGCTGTGGCTGCTGTGGGGGATGGGGGTGAGGCTCTCAGGTCACTGGAGTTGAGTACCTAGGAGGACTATGGCTGCCTTTGATGATTCATGCAGGTTGTCAGGGAAGTGGAAAAAAGCCAGCAGTCACAGGCTTCACCCAGCTCCCATGAAAACTGAAGGGACAGTCTTACTTCCACCATGGCCTCCAACACCCCTGAGTGTGTTTCCAGACAGTGGGGAGCCAGGCTTGAGAACTTGCCCCAGGCTACTCACCTCCCAGCTATAAAAAGGGGCTTGGTTCTTCTTCTGCTTGTGGAGTTTGCATACCAGATTCGTGCCCTCTCCTAAATTCTGACCAGGAGGCTTCTTGTCCTGTTCAAATTCTTACAAAGTTCAGCTTGAGGTTTCTTCTCCCTGTGGTGTTTTCCTCTACACCGTTGGCTGCCCTCCCAATGGATCCCTGTGGTGCCAAGCAGGAATGGTCTGCTTGGGGACCCAGAGAACTCTCCATGCCTTTCTGCAGTGTTGTCTATTTTTCCTTCCCTGTATTTCACTCAGCTCTCTAAATTGACTCAGTTCCAGGTAAGGTTGGAACTTCTCCCATAAACACACCTTCAGTTCCTCTAGGGTGTGTGTGTTCAGGAGAGGCTTTTCCTTTCCCACTTCTGAAGTTGTGACACTTATAGAATTTGGAGTGTCTCCCAGGTCCCGCAGGAGCAGTTTGCTTCCTTGAGATGGTCTGAGGGTCCTCCCAAAATTGCTCGTTTGTTCTTGCAGTCTATGTGGAGCTAAAATTCACAATGAGAGACTCCACACACTGCTCTGTTTGTTTGAGTTGCAGCTTCAATCTAGTCCTGTCTCCCAACTGCTATGATGATCTGACTTTCCAGGAGCTTTCTAATGAGTAACTGTACATATCTGGTGAACAGCCCGAACATTTTAATGCTTTTTTCTTACAGTTCTTATATTAACCAGGGCTCTCCAGATGGACAAAAACAATAAGCTACTTGTGTGTGTGTGTGTATGTGTGTGTGTGTGTGTGTGTGTGTGTGTACATATATATGGCTATTTTTATGTGTGTGTATATACATATATAATCTTCCATTGTTAGATATATCTGTAGAGATAGAGATAGAGATACCTCCCTATTGAAAGGCCCCAAAGAGAAAAGTTTTCTATGTTAATCCAAGCATCATATGAGGTAAGTGAGCTCTAACTCAGTGGTTCTCACTGAGAATTTCTCAGGGTCAGCTGCACATTAGGTTCACATGGTACCCTTTAAAAATCTCAGTGTCCCAGCCAAAATCCAGATCAGGATGGAACTCAGACTTCAAGTGATTCCATGTGCAGCTTAGGCTGAATACCAATGCTCTAGCCATAGTGTTACTCAGTAGCTGTCAAAATATATTCCAGGGACCATCAGCATCAGTCTCACCTTGATTTCTCAACCTTGGCATAGTTGCATTTTGGACCAGATAATTCTTTACAGTGGGAAGCTGTCCTGATAGAATGATCAGCTAAAATATGGGATCCTAGCTGTATTAGTCAGGGTTCTCTAGAGGGACAGAACTAATAGGATGTGTGTGTGTGTGTTTACATATATATATGTGTGTGTCTGTGTGTGTGTCTGGGGGTGTCTGTGTGTGTCTCCTATTAGCTCTGTCCCTCTAGAGAAAGCTGAGAAAAAAGGAGAGCCAGTCTGAGTTCCAAAACTGAAGAACTTGAAGTCTGAAGTTCAAGGGCAGGAAGCATCCAGCATGGGAGAAAGATGTAGGCTGGGAGGTTAAGTCACTCTAGCCTTTTCACGTTTTTCTACCTGCTTTATATATGCTGGCAGCTGATTAGATTGTGCCTGCCAAATTAAGGGTGAATCTGCCTTCCCCAGCCTACTGACTCAAATGTTAATCTCTTTTGGCAACACACAGGATCAATACTTTGTATCCTTCAGTCCAATCAACTTGACACTCAGTATTAACCATCACAAGTCCACCACTTGTCAACTTGAGATTATACATAATCTTCAAATAAAGAAAATAATAAGGTAATAATTACACCTAAGAGTACAACTATCCTTTGCACAACTGGAAACACACCAATCCCCAACCCAAATACTATCACATAAAGTTAACAACACATAAATGTTAATATAAAGTCAATAAATTTTATGTCACATGATAAAATAAAAGGAAATAAAATATTTTCTTAGTACAAGCATATACATTCACAAACATATTTTTAGCAAAAGGAGGAGGAAATGCTCATGATACTTACAGTCTCCGTTTCTGCAGCTGGTCATGTGGTCATAACTGTTATTGATAACTTTTGGCAACTTTCTTCTACTACCCATTCTATATTCCCTTTGGCAACTTTCTTCTGCTATTCATTCTATATTCCCTTTGGTTTCAGCAAGTACCTCAGCAGGTTATGGTTTCTTCCCTCTTGGAGTGACACAAACCTTCATTCCTGAGGGGCCTGGGTCATTTGTAGTCCTGCCTGGATTGGGCTGTTGTAGTTTCCCATTGACTTTACTCAAAGGGCATGGTAATACTAAAAGACACCCTAACGGATCTCCTGTATTATGTGCATACTCTTTTTTACCTCCATTGTGGAGTAGTAGACTGATTTCATCTTGATAGTATGTGTCAAACACATGAGCCAAATCTGCAACTCCCTTCTCAGCCTGTTGACTTAAAGGTTGGAGGAGCCCAAAGTGTCCAGGTGGCAATCTTAACTTCTAGTTTAATGGAATTGTCATTGTGTCTCCTGGTGGCAGCATTCCTCCTTCTGGAACTAACACCTTTAGGCCAGAAGAAGGTAATGTTGTGTGATCAGGAAGCAAAAATTTTGCTAGTGGATCAGTAGGGGTGATGGTGAGTGGTGCCACTTTCACTTCGACCCCTTGATTTCTGGACCTGTGAGTCCCGGCTATGAGACAAACAGTACCATGTATCATACCCTGATTCAGAGCATACATGGCTTTGTGGAGAACATTGTCCCAGTCTTGCAAACTACTGTCACCTAGTTGGCAGTGTAATTATGACTTCAAAAGGCCATTCCACCATTCCATCATTCCAGCTGCCTCAGGATAATGGGGATTATGGTAAGACAGGTGAATTCCATGAGCATGAGCCCACTGCCATACTTTTTTAGCCATAAAATGAGTACCTTGGTTAGAGGAAATGCTGTGTGGCATACCATGACGGTAGATAAAACATTCCGTGACTCCACAATGGTAGTCTTGGCGGAAGCATTGGCATGCAGGATAGGCAAACCCATTTTCAGAGTGTCTATTCCAGTAAGGACAAACCTCTGCCTTTTCCATGATGGAAAAGATCCAATATAATCAACCTGCCACCATGTAACTGCCTGATCACCCTGAGGAATGGTGTTATATTGAGGGCTCAGTGTTGGTGTCTGCTTCAGCTGGCAAACTGGGAACTCAGCACTGGCCATGGTCAGGTCTGTGCCCTTGATCACATCGTGGTCACCATCTGAGATGTGGGTCCCGCCACCACAGAAGTGTGACCTGCAGACCCTGACTCAACGATAGATGAATGAATGCACTCTTACAGCATTACAGTGTTTCAAGTGGGCTAGGGCTGGCCATCAGCTGCTTTCAGAGGGGGAAATACAACCAATTGACCCAGACACTCTGTCTGTCTACACTTTTATTCATAACAGAATAAGTTTACATAACCGTTTTATTCATAACAGTTCTAAGTTAACACATCTGGGGATAATTAACATGGTTAAGAGAATGGTTTTACCACGAAAGCTTTAGGTTTCAGGCCCAAAGTAAATGCTATTACCAGGTAATTCCTCTTTGATCTTCCCCAGAGGCCACCCAGCACAAAATTAACATGAGTAAACAGTTAGAGGGGAGACAAATAGGTGTGGGGTAAGGTCTTTGATCATCTCTATCTCTCCCTAACTTAATGGACAGGCCAACTGCCTTTGGCCTGTCCCAATAAAACCTTTTGGCCTTCCCAAAGGTTTGAGACTAATCTATAACTTTCCCTAATATATCTTTAATATTTTCTGTAATATCTATGCCAACCACCCCGAGTGAATCTCAACGCAAGTCAGCCTTGGTAAGTGGAAGTCCATGTTGCTGAGCACATGTGTAACCTACATTCCTGCCACTGTGACCACTTTGGTCGTGGGCCCATTGGGCAATGACAGAGGAGGCTGGGGAAAGAGGCTAAATGGTGTCCACAGAACAGGTCATCCTAGTCACTTGATCATTAAAAATCTTCCTCTGCCGATGTCACCTGTTGGTGAGCACTCACATGGAATACAAATATCTTCACAGTTTTTGACCACTCAGAAAGGTCTATCTACATACCTCTTTCCAAAAACTCTTTGTCACCAATTTTCCCATCATGCTTCTTCCAAGTCTTTGATCATCCAACCAAACCATTGGCCACAGTGCATGAATCAGTATATAATCGCACGTCTGGCCATTTCTCCTTCCATGTCAAGTGCACAACTAGGTGCACTGCTCCAAGTTCTTTCCACTGGGAAGATTTCCCTTTACCACAGTTCTTCAGGAATGTCCTAGAAAGGGACTGTCCACTTTCAGATGTCTACTTCAGCTGTCCACTTTCAGATGGTGCCTGCATATCATGAAGGACCATCCGTGAACCAGGCCCTAGTCTTCTCTTCCTCTGTCAACTAATTGTAGGGAACTCCCCATGAGGCCATTGGTGCAGGCTGGGGAAGAGAAGGCAGAGTGACCAGAGTAGAGACTATGGGCATTTGAGCCACTTCCTCCTGTAACTTACTTGTGGCTTCAGGACCTGCTTGAGCCCAATCATGTATATACCACTTTCATTTGATCATGGAATGCTGCTGTGCATGACCCACTTTATGGCTAGATAGATCCAAAAGCATCCAGTTCATGATAGGCAGTTCAGTTCACATGGTGACTTGATGACCCATGGTCAGATCATCAGTTTCTACCAAAGTCTAGTAACAGGCTAAGAGCTGTCTCTCAAAAGGAGAGTAGTTATCTGTAGAAGATGGCCTTGCTCCAAAACCCTAGAGGCCTCCTCTGTGATTCACCTATGGGGGCCCGCCAAAGGCTCCAAACAGCATCCCTCTCTGCCACTGACACCTTCAGCACCAATGAATCTGCTGGGTCACATGGTCCAACTGCCAGAGCTGCTTGCACAGCAGCCTGGACCTATTGCAGAGTCTGCTTCTGTTCCAGAGCACACTCAAAACTGGCAGCCTTTCAGGTCACTCAATAAATGGGCCAGAGTAACACACTCAAATGAGGAATAGGTTCCCTCCAAAATCCAAGTAGTCCCACTAGGTGTTGTGCCTCTTTCTTGGTTGTGTGAGGGGCCAAATGCAGCAACTTATTCTTCTCCTTAGGAGGAATATCTGGATAGGTCCCACAGCACTGAACCTCAAGAAATTTTACTGAGGTAGAAGGTCCCTGAATTTTTGTCAGATTTGTTTCCCATTCTCTGGCACCAAATGTCTCACAAATAAGTTCAGTGTGTTTGCTACTTCTTGCTCGCTGGATCCAGACAGCATAATGTCATCAGTGTAATGGATCAGTGTGATAACTTGTGAAAGCAAAAGGCAATCAAGTTCTCTCCAAACCGGGTTATGCACAAAACTGGAGAGTTGATAAACCCCTGAGGTAGCACAGTAAACATATATTGCTGGCCTTGCTAACTGGAGGCAAATTGTTTCTGATGGACTTTATGGACAGGAATGGAGAAAAAGCCATTTGCCAAGTCAATGGTTACATACCAGATACTAGCACATGTGTTAATTTGCTCAAGCAGTGAAACTGCATTTGGTACGGGAGCTGCAATTGGAGCCACCAATTGGTTAAGCTCACAATAATACGCTGTCATTCTCCAAGATCCATCTGTCTTCTGCACAGGCCAATAGACAACTTGAATAGGGATGTGATGGGAATCACCATCCTTGCGTCTTTTAAGTCCTTGATGGTGGCACTAATCTCCGCAATCTCTCCAGGGATGCAATATTGCTTTCAATGTACTGTTTTTCTAAGTAGAGGCAGCTCTAATGGCTTCCATTTGGCCTTTCCCTACCAGTCAGTGAGCCAGTGTGAGGGTTCTGCTAGCTACTAAGTATGTCTATGCCAATTATGCCTTCTGGCACTGGAGAAATTACCACAGGATGAATCTGGGGACTGACTGGACCCACTGTAAGTTGGACCTGAGCTAAAACTCCATTAGTTACCTGACCTCCGTAAGTTCCTACTTTAACTGGGAGACCACAGCGACATTTTGGGTCCCCTGAAATAAACATCAGCCCAGAGCCAGTGTCTAGCAGTCTCCGAAATATCTGATCATTTCCTTTTCCCCAGTGCACAGTTACTCTGGTAAAAGGCCAGAAGTCTCCTTGGGGAAGGATGGGAGAATGGTTCACTACAAAAATTGTTGGTAGTGTAGTGGGGTCTTCCCTCAGGAGGACCTGTCCTTCTCTTTATTCAATGGGTTCTGGGTCTGTACACTGGTTCAAGTCTGGAAATTGATTGAGGGGCTGTGATTCTCTGTTTATGTAGTTATAATGAAATTCCATCACATAATGAAATTCCAAAAACTATAGAAATAAATATTTTTTAAAAGAAATTTATCAGGCTTGCCTACTTTGGCTATAGGATTCTAGTCCTCCACAAACTTCAAAAAAAAAATGGTAAAATGCTCATTATTGAAATATCAGCAATAAAAAATATTTGCAAAAAAAATTCTTTGTGCACTTTTACCATCACCCAGAGATGTCCTAAGTCATACTTGGGGGCAATGTTTTTGCTGTTAGAATTGTCATGTGCTATTATTGTTGAGTGAGGATATGGCATAAGAGGGCAGGCTCTGGAGCTAGGGTTCCTAGTTCAGGTTCCAGCTCTGGCACATGAGCTGAGTGGTCTACCATCTCCATACGTCAGTTTTCTCATCTGTAATATGAGCTAATAAAATTGTGGATAAAGACAATCACTGCAGGCTTACAGCAAGAACGACCTTCTTCTAACCCCTTATGTGGTATAGGAGGCAGCTGAGATCTAGAGGGGGGTTGACTCAGCGCCAAGACCAGACTCCTGTGGTTTGATTTCCATTGCAGAGGTTTCTCCGCTATATAATCTGCCTCCATATATTCACTTAATTTTTTCTTACTGTCCTATTTTTTACTATTAAAAATTTCAAGCAAAAGAAAAAAGAAAACAATGTGGCAAGAGTTTATGATCATAATTTAGATTGAACAATTGTTAATACTTTGCCATAGTTGCATAATCTATTTTTTGACCTAAGCAGTTTGAAGTAAATTAGAGGTATCAGTGTGTTTTGTCCTTGTTATGTAATTTTAAAATGTAGATATTTCCCTTATGTAACCACAATACTGTTATCACACCTAAAAATATAAACCGGATCCTTAATATCATCTAATACCTAAACTGTGTTCAAATTCTATCCCTGCAATTATTTCCATTAAGGCTAGTTTTTTCACTTGGGATCTAATCAAGGCCTGTGATTGTTACGGCTCTTAAATCTCTTTTAATTTAAAACATTCTTGCTTTTAATGCCATAACATATTATTTCACTTTTGGAGTTTTCTACTTTCCACAGGCTTTGTCACTCCCTGTTGTCTGCTCCTTTCTGGTCTTCATAGGTATTTGAGTTCATAGCACATAAACTAGATTCCAGTCTTCACTTTGCCACTTATGATTGTTTGGTATTTTTCTATCATTTAATTTTTCTGAGCCTCAGATACTCAATCATAAAATGTGGGATGTGACTAGCTCACAAGGTTTCACATGAAATAATGCATATGAAAGCATCTCTTATATTGGTAATGTGTTCTAAAAGTGTAAAACATTTTCATTTTAATATGAAAGTTCAGATTATTAATTTATAAATGCAAAATCCATCCGGGAAATACCTAAATTTAATTATTTGAACAATTACCAAATTTTTCCTAAAATGTAGCCTAATTTAAAATTAAAGGGAAATGGAAAAGAATTGGTGCATCAAATTGAGGAGAATAAATTCTTTGAGGAAAGATACACCCACAAAATACTGAGAATTTAAAACATTCGCAAAGACTAAAGGACAGAATGAAAGAAAATTAGAGCAAAGAAACTAGAGTTAGAAACCACATATTCTTGCCCCAGCTTTACAGGTTCGTATCTGTGTGAATTTATGAATAGTGATAATAGAAGTGAATATTTCAGTGCTTTACATATATCATTTCACTTAGCATCACAATCCTATAAGGTAGATAGTGCTACCACCCCCATATTACAGATGAAGAAATTGAGGCACATGCTAGTTAAGTAACCTGTGTGCAGTAATGCAGCTAGTGAGTATAAGAAGTCATCTCACTTCTCAGTTTCTTGAAATAAAATGTGAAAAAATAAAAATTTATTTTATAAAGATGTTTTTAAAGCATGGTAGAGCTAGATGGAACCTATCATAAATGCCAAGAAGGAAACATGTTTTTATATACCTTATATAGAATGCCTATAATAATCTAGAGGCCATACCCATGTATTTTATCAAAATTTGATTTCCAGTGAAAATATACACACAAATATCAAGCTGTTTAATAGTTTAACTGTGTTAACATATGTATCCACCTGACATGTATATGTATTCCAATATTATTTCGCAGGTTTCTTTAGCTAATGTAACCTTCATCTATGCATAGCACAGAACCACACAATGAGGCACTTTATGTGACTTTGTTGTTATTGAGGCTTCAAAATATGTTAGTAACAGATAGATCTCATCTCTTCACCCTCCCCAGCATTCCTTTAATGCTAATATATCCATTTTTGACAATCAGTAAGTAAAGCACAAAGTTGTAAGATATTTGGTCTGAGTTCTAACACCTGCTCTCACTAACACTTCGAGTAAACTTTTTAAAAGTCAATATCCTCCTCTGAGTTTTACTTCTTCCATCTATAAAATTAGAGGGTTGGGCCTAGTGACCTCCAGGTCCCCCTTCTGCTTTTGTACTCCGGAGTTTTATGAAATCTCACTATAAAGTGAAGTGTCCTTTCATTGTTATTAGCAAAGTGTTAGTTGAACTCCCCATTAAAAATAAACGAGTCTCCATAAGTTCCCAACAGGACTAACAGGACAAAAACGAACCACAGATTACTCATTCTTATTCCTGAAGTTGACATGGTTTATGCCTGAATGCAGGCCTTATGTGCTTTACCGGCTCCCAAGTGCTCCACTCGAATTGCCGAACTGAATGCTAATCAGGGACTCCGGCTGTGCAGGGTGAGCCTTGTCTGATTACATCAGCAGGGTGGGCTGGGATGCTCGATTCAGTTCAGAGTAGTTATTCAGCAGTTCAGTGACACATAGAAGGTCATGGACTTCAAAGAGAATGCTGAACGCAGAGATGAAGGCCTGTGCAGAATGGCCCAGTTAATGATCACACTTCATAATTTCACGGTGTGCTGATTCTCCCAGACACTGTGCTCAGCCTGACTTTTGCTGGCTTGGCTGAGGAATCAGGAGCCTTCGCTCCAACGTCCCTCCCTTGATTTCTCAGCAGGTTTAACTGAATATCTTTCTTTCTGTAGTTTTTTTTCTTATGCATGAGAACTTAGAGAATAATCTTTATCATTTTGTAGGACTTTGTTTCATAATTTTTCAAGGGATTTTCACATCCCTTAGTCCATGTGGCAGCTAACTGAGCCTGTGAGGGACACGGGACAGACATGATGACTTAGACCTTAGAGACAATGAACTGTCAGAGAGGGGAGAACGTGCCCCGAAAAGCATGGCTAGGAAGTGACACCTTGACTCCCAACCAGTGTTCCTTCTCCTCTGCCATAACCCATCAACCTGTCAGTAGAGAAAATATTCTTAAGGCTTTGCATCCTTTATGGATTCTGGAGGAAGTGGTATAATTTCTGCTTTTATCAGATGGATTTAATAACATTTAATAATGACCGTTTCTTGCTTCATTGTGTTATGCATAAGGTTGGTACTATGCTAGTGCCTATCCAATTTCCTTTTTTATATAGTGGTTTTTCAGTGTTCTGGAGAAGAAGACTGGAAGTTTCTCAGAGGCCTCTTGAGACCATCAGTGTGGTTAGGGGAGAGGGGTGAATAAGTCAGACTATAGGCTTTATCCCTGCTCCAGCTGGAACATCTCTACCTTCATCTGTTTAACAATTTAACTTTTTAAATATTTTGTTTGGTTGTTGTTGTGTGTTTGTTTGTTTGTTAGAGATGGAGTGTCAGCCACCAGGCTGAAGTGCAATGGTGTGATCATAACTTACTGCAGCCTTGAACTCCTGGGCTCAAGTGATCCTCCCATGTTACCCTCCCAAGTAGGTAGGACTACAGGTGTGCATCACCACATCTGGCTAATTTTTATTTTTAAATGATGTTGTACCGATGAGGGGGTCTCACGATATTCCAGGTTAGTCTTGAACTCCTGCCCTCAAGCAATCCTGCCTCAGCCTCCTCAGTCTCAGGAACTATAGGCAGTAGCCAGCACACTCAGCCTTCATTACATTGTAAACAAAGGAATATCTAGCCAAGATGTTTGAAAACCACAGAATTATCATGTTCTTTTCAAAAGGGGGGATATTGAATTGCAGCCATAAGTTTTAAAGAGACGGCAGGAAAGGGCACTTAACTTTGTCACAGGGCAGGTCTTTGTGAAAGTCACAGCTCCCTGGCCATGAATGAACCTGTGTACCTTCTGTGAGCCCTGGTTTCCTCTGCTATGAGGTGACAATAATAACACTTTCTGTTTTAGTTTGCTAGGGCTTCCATAACAAACCAAGTGGCTTAACCAACAGAAATTTGTTGTCCTACAGTTTTGGAGGCTGAAAGTCCACAATAAAGGGTTTCGCATGGTTCTTCCTTAGGGCTGTGAGGGAGGAGCCTGTTGGAAGTCATTCTCCTTGGCCTGTAGATGACTATCTTCTCCGTGTGTCAATTTACAGTATCGTCCCCCTATGTAAATCTTTCTCATTATCCACATTTCCCTTTTATATGAGAACACTGGTCATATTGGATTGGATCCACCCTAGTCTAGTCTGACCTCATCTTAACTAACTACATCAGCAACAACTCCATGTCCAAATAAGCTCACATTCTGAACTACTGCGGGTTAGGACTTCAACATATGAATCTTGGAGGAACACAATTTCACTCATAACATCTTCTGTATAGAGTCAGGATTAGATTATATACCTAAAGCATTTTATGGATTATCTAAGATACAACAGGTATTTAACAGACATGAGTTTCCTTGACTTTGTACTATGCAATCCCTATTGCTGGCTTTCTTTTTCAAACATTCATTTCTTTTTCTCTTTGCTATCTTTTCTAACTTTATCTTTCCCCATAGCCTCCTATTATGATTTTTTGACTTCTCACCTCTTCTGCCTATTTCCAGGGGGATTTCCACAACATAGGAGGAAGTTTATGTGGCCCTGATTGCACCTTTCATGGAAGACCATCCTTGAAATGAGCACTAGTTTGATATTTTAAGGATTCTCTCTCTCTCTCTCTCTCTCTCTCTCTCTCTCTCTCTCTCTCTCTCTCAGTTAAGGTTGACTGATTTGGCCTCCAATACTACTTTGTCTGAAAGAGGTCCTGCTGGCTAGAATAATGGTTGTGAATTCATAAAGGTTGGCCACAGGGAAAAGCTTCTGAAAAAAAAAATTCCCAGAGAGGTAATATCAGAACTTTCTGAGAAAAGTTTATAAACATGTCTGAACATGAGGGGGTGGTTTGAGCAGCAGATGCCAGATTCCAAAGAAAGAACAGTTGCAATGGAACAAAAGTTCACTGGGGCAAATAAAGGAAATACAACTGCATTTCTTTTCTATTCAACGTTGCCTAAAACCAACATGTCAGAGGTGCCTCTGCCCAGTCTTTTGTTATTCACTCCTCACTTGAAATGCGGCTCTCTTTGGCAATCCACCTGGCATATTATTTACCAAGAGAATTGCCTTAAAGTGGCACACTTTAAAACTTCAGTAGGTCATTATAGGCACCACTGTGTTTTAAAAGCAGCACAGACTATAGGCTGAAATACAAAAGTTAGAGGGCAAAGATTGGGCAGATCCCAGTCCTGCATCTAATTTACTGAATACACCTGACTCACGTCGAATGGCCAAAAAGAAGTATAATATTATGGGTGGTGGAACTGTTTTTTGCTTTTAATGCATACAGGGGGCCTCAGGACAGAAGAAGGAAATTGATGCTGAGGTAGTTGCATTTTCAAGATGAGACACACTGAGATAACAATTTCCTGACCGAATGCTCAGGTTGCTGTTTGAGAAAACTGAATCACTGGATTGGGAGTTTCTTTTATAAGCCTGTCTCTAGGATCTTGAGATCTGCATGCCTAGATCTCTGGATGTCTGTGGGTGGGAGTGGATGCTTTGGAAAGGCAAGAGGAACACTTAGATGAAGGGATTGAGTGGGTGGAATTGAGGCTGGAGGCTAATCTCGTTATGCAGGTGTGTGAGCGTATGTGTGCCTGAGTGTGCTGATTTAGGCTTGGCTAGCTCAGCTGTTGTTTTGGAAGGCAAAAACAACAGCTCTAAATTCCCCAGGGTATCATCAGCCAGTGTTCCAGCTCTACAATGGTGGTGGTCTTGGGAATCACAGCAGACCACCCACAAAGAAAAGAAATGAAAACAACATCTAGCCCTTCAAGCAGGTTTTGCACTTATAATTTCAAAACATTAAGAAGCAGGAAATATTTTACAGTTTATTGACATGAAGTCCTTGGAACAGGCATTAGCAGCACTCTGAAAGAAGTAACGCTAAACTTACATGAGGCATAATAATATCAATAGTGTAGGGCAGTAACAATAGTAATTTCTACTCTTTATCCTTCTTTGAAGAAGTTTTTCCCACGGAGGTTTCTTGAGGAGGAAAATGCCCTTGGTTTGGAGTGACTTAAATTACTGTTTTGACTCTGGCATTAGCTCTATCATTTTGTACAATTACTTTTACTTCTTGAGTCACATTTTCTCATCAGTAAAAATGAGGATGAGGTGTATAGTGCTGACACAGGGAAGCCCTCATGATTGATTAATCATATATTTATGTAAAACTTTGATAAACTGAAAATGGGAAACAATTATACTATTATTATGTTTATTTTGCAGAAGTCATGAAGATTCTCACAGAAATAGAAGAGTAATAACTTATTTTGCTTCTACTTTAGAAAACCAGGACTCTCTACAGAACACTTTACCCAAATTGCAACTGGCTTTTCATAATCAACATTAACAAAGCCACAAAATAAGTATTTCTCACTACACTAGAGTTGCAAAGAAGTATGGGAGACTAGCTGGAGAGGCAGGACATTCACACAAGAATCAGGCAAGATGGAGAAATATTAATGTGCAAACTCATATTGATATGTAAGCGTGAAGATTCCTCATGTCTGATACCGGACTTATTTTGAAACCCTGAAGACAATATGTCCTCCTAGGATTCTTCCCATAAACACCTCCTTTTACACATTTCAGAGGAGTTTTTGAGCATTCAGGGTTCCTACGTTGCACCCTCTTCCACACAGATGAAAGTAACGAGTTTCATCTGGCATCTCTCTCTGCAATAAACAGTCCTCTATGGCTCAGTGAGATTTATTATTTCCCTCTATCCCACTTTTGAAGAAAGTAGTATGGCAAGAATAGCCAAAAAGGATGGTAATCACTTACCTGCGGAGACCTTGAAACAGGAAGAGATGCTATTTAGAGATATGTACAGCCTTTCTACAATACATAAAGTTCTGAGATTTTTAAGACTTTATTTATCATCAATATCTCTAAACATAAAAGTGGAAGATAGCAAAAACTATCCGTTTTTCAATTCTGCATAAAACATGGTCCAAGCAGTATCAAAATATCCAAGAATAACCCCCACGATGGCTGTAAGCCCCAGTAAACACTGGTTTTAATCATCATCATGTGATGGTACCAGTGGTATGCAATGAAGCCTAAAGCTTTTTCACACCCTTCACTCTCTCTTGTAAAAGTGGTTAAGAGGCAGGGCGGCAGGGTGTGGCGGTTCTCATACCTCATGATCCAAATGAAAACTCTTTCCAAATAAAGATGCCTGTGCCCTATCTCCAGAATTTTTTTAAAATTTATTTTGTAGCCTTGGGAAAAGTTCTAGGAAACTGATTTATTAATACATATCCCAGGCAAATCTAATACAGATGGTCTGGACCTCACACTTTAAAGAATACTACTCAGTTATAAAAAGGGACAAATTATGTCATTGCAGCAACTTAGATGGAGTTGAAGATCATTACTCTAAGGGAAGTGGTTCAGGCATAGAAAACCAAATAGCATATATTCTCACTTGTAAGTGGGAGCCGAGCTGTGAGGACACAAAGGCATAGGAGTGATATAATGGCTCTTGGGGACTTGGGAGTCGGGGAACGTTGGGACACACGTGAGAGATAAAAGATGACATTTTGGGCCGGCGAGGTAGCTCAGGCTTGTAATCCCAGCACTTTGGGAGACAGAGTGGGGAAGATCACGAGGGCAAGAGATAGAGACTATCTTGGCCGACATGGTTAAACCCTATCTCTACTAAAAATACAAAAAACAGCTGGGCAGGAGGCTGAGGCAGGAGAATTGCTTGAAGCTGGGAGGTTGCAGTGAGCCAAGGTCGTACCACTGTACTCCATCCTGGCGACAGAACAAAACTCTGTTAACAACAGCAACAATGACAACAAAAAATGACATAGTGGATTCAGTGTGCAGAGCTTAGATGACAGGTGCACTAAAATTTCAGAAATCACCACTAAAAAACTTATCCATGTAACCAAAGTACATGTAACCAAAGTACTACCTGTGCTCCAAAAACTACTGAGATTTTTAAAAATGCAAAAACACTCTCAAAAAAAAAGGAAAGAAAGAAAGAAAGAAAGACAAGAAATACTAGCTTGGAGCTAAAATCTCAGGATTTCAAGTCAGAAAAATCTAGGTTTAAATCCAAAAGCCTGTGATTCTCGGATCTTAACCATTGGGTGAGTTGTTCTGCCTGCTTAAGCCTTAGTTTTGTTAAAAGGAAAAAAAAAACCTAGACAAGTTTAAATTTAACTGAGTTTATTTGAGGAGAAAAGAAAAGCAAACAAACAAACAAAAATGTTTCACAAATCAGGCAGCCCTCAGAACCAGAAGGTTCTAATGATACCTGATCTGCAACATGTTTAGGCAGTTTTTAAGGATAGAAAATCGAATTGAGGCAAGAAAGACAACTTAATTGGTTAGAGTTTATTTGAATTAGCTGGCTCCCTACAACTGAGGAAAGCTCAGCTACTGTAACTAACCAGGATTCAGCTATCCATACATGAGTATCCTCCCAAGTTAATTCATTTTATTAGCATGAAGGACTCCATATTGGTTTTTTCTGTTGGGCCTAGTACAGGAACTTAGTCCAAATCAAAGGCCTCCTGCAAATTTTATTCAACACCTTTTTTTTCAACTATAAAATGAGAATAGTGACACCTCAGAATGGTGGTATAAGTTTTAAGGGACACTAGGTAGAGAGTTTGGTTCTATAACTGCAACATAATAGGCACAAAATCCACGATGAATATTATTTGATATAACTTCAAGCTTAAACTATGGCAACTCTTACAAGGTTTGACATTTTGAAGTCTTTAAATATATTCCTAAATTAAAAATAATAATGGCATTATTTTCCTTACAATGATGGCAAAGCACAGTGGTATAATGAATTTTTTGTATTTCTTCTCTATCAATGACAACCAACTACACTGAAGAATGGCAATTTAATTTAAGCACTGGGACATGGGACATTTGTCCTTCAGGAATCTGTAGTTTCGTAAGTTCAGTGCCAATAAAGGTTTGTGAGACAGTTATGCAGAAGTGTTGAAAAAGATTCTGACAGTCACCATAGTATGAGCCAGTGAATATAACCCAGCCATCTGAGTGTCTGCTCTGGCGTTCAGGGCCAATACCATTTCTCTTTTTTCTCCCCCACAGGAATGTATGTATCAAATGAGGAAATACAAGTGAAAGCAATTTGAAAATTGCTCAACACTTTTCTATTATGATCAGGCTTGTTCTGAAAGCCAGAAAAGATAACACACTAAAGAAATAATAGGCCATCTCATAAAGAAGTTTCAGTGTTTTGGACTGATGGTAAGTATAGTTACATGGCACCATCTGTTGGGTAACTGAAAAGCTGATATCCACATGGCAAGAGGAATCATCTGATTCAAGAATAAGATAGAAGAACCAGATCAGACAGTTTTTAAGGTTTCTTTCTATGTAGATATGGGATGATTCTTAAAAAACAAACAAACAAACAAACAAAAAAACCCAAAAAATAAAAAACAAAATGAAACAAAATTTCTAATGAGACATTCAAGAAAATAGAGATGAAAAACTTCTTCCAAGTTTTGTGTTAAATTGGCACACTTTCTAGAAATAAATTCAAAGTAAAATATGGAGTTTCACAAACCTGTATTTTTTGGGCAACAGCTCAATCAAGTAAGAAAACAAAGCCAAAATTACGGACCAAGTTGTTTACTAAATGAAAATTCTAGCCTTTATTATGGCTGTGGGATTTGGCTCTCCCAGAGCTATCACACCTGGCTTGTTGAGCAATAAATACCTGTGGCACCATGAGTCAGATGGGGCATTAACTGGCAAGTCAAGAGAACTAGGAACACCACTGAAGTGATGTCTTTCCACCTGCAAAGGAACAACATTTGCTGTCCACAAACTAATTAAGCATGATGTGGATAGAAAAGGGGAAGGAGGAGGGAGTACAAGGTTTGGGACTGGGCGCTTCTTGGCGGAAAACATTTCTGTTGACAAACCTTCAGTCTGTCAGGCTCCACTTCATGTGCTCTCTCAATACGTTGTATGCCTTTGTACAACTTATCAGATCTGTGTTGTGTATCTTTTCTCCATGAGGCAGGAAATATACCTCATTCATTCCTTATCTTTAATGACACACACTGTCATTGCATAGAACTCAGCATAAGGCTGTGAATTGAGTACAATAGCACAGATTAAAAAGTATCCCAGGATCTAAAATATTGCCAGTTAGTGGCAGAAAATCCATGTCCTGTTGTAAACCTCTGGGAAAAGAATTATACATTTTTAAGGACAATAATCAGGGATATTGTAATATAGGACTACTGTGAAATCTGGCAGGCAGAGCTCAGAGTAGCATGAAGCTCTTTCAATGCTGAAGCTTTCTCCTTGAGCCAAAGAGGAGGCATCTCTGCTGGTAGCAAGACAAGGACATTGCTCAAGTCTTTCTAGTTATCCTGCCCAAAGAGATAAATGACGACACTTCCTAATATGAAAAGCAAGCCTTAATCCCTGAGTGCATGGAATTCTGCCTTCTTCTAAAACTATTTCTTCCAAGTAGTATTAGGGGCCATATTTGGCCAAGTCTCAGTCAACGATTTTCCTGATCTGTCTAGATCATTGGTATTTGCTGATGGTTGCTTTCTTTCTGAAATCTCCAATCCATTATGTTCTATGAGAACATTGTCTCCTGCTATTCTTCTATTTTACAGGTAGACATTTCCTCTAACTACTTTGAGATTTTTTTCTCCTTTCAGCAAGAGATGATTATTTACCACATGGCTAGTGTTTGGCTCTTATTTCTTCTCTCTAAACAATTTCCCCTTTAGAAATGTAATCTGCTCTCAAGACTAACGACATCAGTGTTCAAGAAGTGAGCATGTCTATTCGCGTCTATCCCTGACCTCTACTTTAGTTTCAGTTTTCCAAATGTTTGCAAGACACATTTTTGTAGATGCTCTGTCAGTTCATCACCTTGTCTTGCTCTTGCGTACCACATAAATACTTAAATACAAACTTGGAAAGTCTCTCCTTTGGTCTGCATCTCAATTTTATATGAATTGACTTGGGTCGTAGAAGAAATGATTTAGAAATTCAATGAGGCTTTTAAACTCAGAGTGAAAGAGCCTCTCAAATGAAATTCACAGTATTTCTAATGTTCTTGTCAACTATACATTTCCATCATTTTTGTTACTATATTTCTAATGGTTCAAGCTAAAAAACAATACTCAAATTTAATATTCAACCACCAGTGTTTAAATTATTGGGTCAGGTATGGTGGCTCATGCCTGTAATCTCAGCACTTTGGGAGGCAGAGGCAAATGGATCACTTGAGGTCAAGAGTTTGAGACAGCTTGACCGACATGGTGAAATCCCATCTCTACTAAAAATACGAAAATTAGCTGAGAATGGTGGCACATTCCTGTTAATCCCAGCTACTCAGGAGGCTGAGACAGGAGAATCACTTGATTCTGGGAGGCAGAGATTGCAGTAAGTGGAGGTCACGCCATTGCACTACAGTCTGGTCAACAAGAGCAAAACTCTGTCTCAAGAAAACAAAACACAACAAAACAAATAAATTACCAGACAACTCTTTTTATCCTTACCTATTCTACTATTTGAATGACCATTTTTAGAATGGGCTAAAAGAAGATAAGACTTGAAGTCTCAGAAGGGAACATTTGGAGCCTAGTACTAATAAAAATTGTTTCATGCTCTGCCTTACATATGATTTATTCATATGGGTCTGTCTTTCCAACTAGATTTGAGGTTCTAGAAAGAAAGATTGATATTTGATTCATTTTAGTGTCATATAAAACAGTTAGTGTCTAATATTTTATGTATGCTGAATAAATATTTTCTAGATTATTTAAATTTCAAGTACTAGGTTTTTTACAGATGAGGAACTGAGGTATCGAAGCATATGTCATGTGCCCATGACCAAATGAAGTTTTCTCCAACTTCCTTGTAGCTCCTGCCTGGCGCTAGTCCTCTTCACTGCTCATCTGAGATCCTGAGAAAGCTTTCTATTTCTACCTCCAACCGCTCCCCTCTCACTCATCCTTTGCATTGGTGCTTGACATCATGCAAACATCTCCACTGGCTTGTTCTTGTCCATACCATCATAGTCAAATATGCCACTCCTGTAGCTTTTCACAACTGCTTCCCTCACCTTTTTTGAACTCTCACTATGATGCAGAATGCTTCTGTATTTCAAATGATCACTCTTTCCCTCCCTCTGCCACAGCCATGAGAAGTTCTTCAATTTAAGAACCTGGTGGGGTTCCTGTAGGGAAAATACACAGAAGTGTGGAGATAGCCCCCACTAAAGTCCTTAGAATTTTCTCATTCTCATGCTAGTCTATACTCAGCTTCCAGTAATTCATCAAAATTCCCATTTAATTATTTCTGTTTGTTTATAGCTTTAGTAGTTTCTGCCCCAGGTACGTAGATCTTGACTCTGTCTCCCTGAATTTATCTGTCTCTTCAGGTTAATGCAATGTTTTGTCCACAGTCTAACTTCTTTAATAGATGTAAAAAAAGTCATTAATTTTCTTCTGATTCATCTTTTTCTTGTAGTGTCAGGAATGATGACTTCCAAGCTCTTCACATTTTCAGAGTTGAAACCAAAAGTACTCTGAATCCCTCTTGATTAGTCTAACATTGTTGGATATGGAATGACATAAGAATGAGAAATATATGGGCTGTATCTTGCTTAACCTCACATTCAGCTCTGGGCAGAATAGAGTTAAGGCTCAATACACTGCAAAGCATTAGTGTTGAGTCAACAGAAAAAGACAAACTGTCTCACACATCAGAAAACTGGTACATTTTAGTTAATCAGCAGAATCAGTAAAGATTTCTAAGTGTACTAATTGCATAAATTATAGAAGAGACTTATAAAATTTAAAAAGCATAATAACATTTTGCAGCGTTAGATGTGTGCACCTGCATTCTTGAATAAAATTATAACCTTGCACACAACAGGTAATTATTTACACTGCTTATAAATCTGAAACTTAAATGGAAAACCTATAAATTTTCAACAAACAATAGCACCCACACACCTACTTCATATGTCTGCTCATTCCCAAGCACCAGATTTTATACAACTGCTTAAAATTTTGGCAGAGAGCATCCCAGATGCTGCCAAGATCATGAGAAAGGAAACAGATCTTAACCGAGTCCATTCCAACTTTAAGTATTCAAGATCGTACATTTCTGAATGTTCAGGGAACATAGAAATTGATGGTGAGAATAATGTCTAAGAAAGAGAAAATTTCATCCTAACTTTATGATATACTTTTAGAGTTATTTTTCTGGTTTCTAACAGATGGATTAAGAAACAGTGCAGATAGTGTAGGGGAGAAAAGATTTATTTATTATTATTATTACTGTACTTTAAGTTCTGGGGTACTTTAAGTTCTGGGTTTGTTACATAGGTATACATGTGCCATGGTGGTTTGCTGCAACCATCAACCTGTCATCTAGGTTTTAAGCCCCTCAGGCATTAGGTATTTGTCCTAATCCTCTCCCTCCTCTTGCCCTGCTTCACCAACAGGCCCTAATGTGTGATTTTCCCCTTCCTGTGTATATGTGTTCTTGCTGTCCAACTCCCACCTATGAGTGAGAAGATGAAGTGTAATTTTCTGTTCCTGTGTTAAGGTGGTCCCCAGAATGATGGTCCCCAGCTTCATCCATGTCCCTGCAAAGGACAAGGACTCATTCCTTTTTAATGACTGCATAGTATTCCATGGTGTATATGTGCCACATTTTTAAATCCAGCCTATCACTGATGAGCATTTGTTTTGTTTCCAAGTCTTTGCGATTGTAAATAGTGCTGTAATAAACATACGTGTGCATGGGTCTTTATAGTAGAACGATGAAAAGATTTCTTCCCTTACCCATTGCTAGGCTCATGGCAGAGGCCCTTATAACAAAAGACAGATTAACAAATTAAAAACACACAACTATATTTAAGTTGTATGTGACACATGAACGTTCAGAAATTAATACACAAAGAAAATAGGGAGACCTGTGTAATTTTATGCTTAGGCTTGATGAAAAGTGGACAGTCATACAAAAGTATGATTGGACAAAGAGGGTATGATCTAATGGTGATAAATTTGGGGACGAACTTAGTAAGGCCTGTTTGTCAAGATTCTTCTGTGTCCCAGTGTTTTCAGAGATAAGAATATTCCTTCCCTTTAGGTATTGGGAGGGTACTTCTTAAACGAGTGCCTTATGCATTACTTTAGAGAAAGATCAGATCATTCTTTTATGACCTGCTTCTGGGAAGAAGGTCATGAGAAAGTCAGAGAGACCTTCCTGCTTTTGTTGTTTTCTCAAATGCCACTGTACCATATTTGGGGGTAGCGTGTCCTAAACCCCATCAATAGAAAGAAGACACTTGGCCAGAATCTAAGATATGACTCCGTACTCCATCCCTGCATCATTCATGGGCTAGAATTCCATTAGGAATCCAGTAAAGTACCAGACCATGTATGTTAAGCAGTCATTCATTCCCAGTGGCTGTGGAATGAAAAAGTCTGGCTGTAACTATAGGAAATAAAAAGAACTGGCTTGAGGAAGCAATTTAGGAGCAAATTTTAAAGGGAGTTTATTCTCCCAGGAGAGAGACTGTTCTCACTATAAAACAAGACCCACAGAAGTAGGAAATGTCCAAAGCCCTTTGCACTCACACTTAAAGTTCAAAAACCTTTATTGTAGATGACCTTTATTCTAGGAAAGGAACATATATCAAAAGAGTCTAGATTGAGAATCAACAAAGACTAATGTAATCTCCAATTAGATCAATAAATACCACATGCTGGGATAATACAAGTTCTCTGTATGCTCCTTTCTAATGATCACAAATACTCATCTGAAAGGTAATTTCTGTGTAACTTACGGGATAATTATTTTCTTACTTTCTTTACAGTTTTGCCATCTAAATACATGACCTTAAGATATAATGAAATTTTGTTGTTACTAAACTTTATAAAAATTGATTAAAACTGTACATATTTTTGATAGCTTTTTTAAACAATAGTATGTTAATCACATTTATTCATATTGCCATCTATATGTTCAGTTTTTTTCCTAAGATTTTCTATTGTGTGACTATACCACAATTTAAACATCTGTCTTTTATTGATGAACACTTATTTATCATAAACTATGTCCCAATGAATATTCTTGTACATGTACCCTATTGTAAACTTGCAATAATTTTAAGTCTTATTCTTTATTAAACTTTGCAAAGACCAACTCAATGAGAAAAGCGAAAGCTGTTTACTCAGAGATTACTATATCAAGGAAGTCAGCCATCATCAGAGTGGCGGAGACTCAACGGCAGGTACAGAAATCGAAAATCTCTATAGTGGAAAAGGGGAAGTCTTCAAATATGCTCTGCTGGCAGGCTGTTGTCATAGGGCAGCTGTAGATGGAATAATTAGAAGTGAGACATCCTATGTAATTTATTAGGGGTATATATTTAGCTTTGTCTGGTTGGTCCTAAGTTGAAAGTGGTGACAAAACTGTTAGTTATTAATCAAGTCCTACCCATTTAGGACTGGTTGTTGCAGAAGTTAGTTTTGAGCTTTTTGGATTGTTACTAAAGATAGCAATCTGGCTGGTTTCCTGGTCTGGTCTGTTTACTGTACCTAAGGGGGTTGATATTCTGAGCAGGTTGCTGCAAGCTGGGGGTCAAAGTTCTATTTTTATATTTCATCCAGCTATTGTTCATTTGTATATTCAGTCTTTCTCTTTTGTGAGTTTTGTCCTCTGGCTTTCCTGAACTTCAGGATATAATAACAAAATATATTTTATATCATTTTTGTGATAGTTGGATAATGCTGATATATTTGATATCTGGCTCACTGTTCAACACATAATTGTTCTTTCCTCTTTACACCTCTTCCAATTTAATGGATGCTTGACAAGTGTCTACCAGTGAACTGCAAGCAATATTGCTTGAAGTGTGGATGTTGTAAAAAATTCAGACATCAAAATGGCTACTGGAGTAGCCATTTCGATGCTCCTTTCTATCCTGAGAATCCATATCTGTGTTGCTAGTTGTAACATTTCTGTGATTTTTTTCCAAAGATAAAAGTCCTTGGATGAATTAGTACGTTTTCCTAGTGTCACATTATTAGCAAATGGAAGACCTAAGATTTAAATCTAGAGCCATCTGATTCCAATGTACATGCTTTTATTTGCCTTCTTTCCTCCTATATGTAAATGCCTCCCAGTATTTTAGGGGCATTTTCCTAACTTATCAGAACACAGAGAATTTTTTTTTTTTTTTTTTTTTTTTTTTTAGACAGTTTCACTCTTTTGCCCAGGCTAGAGTACAATGGCACAATCTCTGCTCGCTGCAACCTCTGCCTCCTGGCTTCAAAGTGATTCTTCTGCCTCAGCTTCCTGAGTTGCTGAGACTACAATTCATGAACCACCGTGCCTGGCTAATTTTTTGTATTTTTCCTAGAGACAAAGTTTCACCACCTTGGCCAGGCTGGTCTCGAACTCCTGACCTCAGGTGATCCACCTACCTGCCTTGGTCTTGAAAATAGCTGGGATTAAAGGCGTAAGCCAAAGTGCCCAGCCAGGGGTACTTTTCATTTTTTTGAGACATAGTTTCACTCTTGTTACCCAGGCTCCAGTGCAATGGCGAGATCTCGGCTCACTGCAACCTCTGCCTCCTGGGTTCAAGTAATTCTCCTGCCTCAGCTTCCTGAGTACCTGGGACTACAGGCACGCGCCACCATGCCCAGCTAATTTTTGTATTTTTAGTAGAGACAGGGTTTCACCATGTTGACCAGATGGTCTCGATCTCTTGAACTCGTGATCCACCCGCCTCGGCCTCCCAAAGTGCTGGGCATCCAGGGATACTTTTAAGGTCGTAATACGTTGATAGAAACCCAACAGAAAATATTCAGAGATTCAAAGAATAAATGAAAGTTCATTACATAATAAAATTTTATCATTTGATTGCCACTTAACATGAAAAACCATTTTATACATATCCAATGTAATAAAGAGCAGCAAATGAACTGCACAGTAAGTAAGCTGATGGTCATGAATTAAGCTATTCCAAACATCATTAATGCTTACATCTTAGAAAGAGCCTGACCATCTCTAACACCAGTTTTAAAAACAATGGCTGTTGTTACTTAATTTTACTTTGAGGTTGTGGTTGTTCTGATTTTACTGCATTTTTGCATATTTCATTAGGTCACAATATGAGAGCTTCCTTTTTTTTTTTTTTTTTTTTTTTGAGACAGTCTCCCTGTGTCGCTAGGTGCTAGGCGGGAGTGCAGTGGCACGATCTTGGCTCACTGCAAACTCTTCCTCCTGGGTTCAAGCGATTCTCCTGCCTCAGCTTCCTGAGTAGCTGGGACTACAGGCATGCACCACCACGCCCAGCTAATTTTTGTGTTTTTTAGTAGAGATGGGGTTTCAACATGGTCTCGATCTCTTGACCTTGTAATCCACCTGCCTCGGCCTCCCAAAGTGCTGGGATTACAGGCATGAGTCACCGTGCCCGGTCTCCATTTTTTTTTTTAAGTTTTCCCCTCTAAACCACAGAATTGGTTTTGTATAGTTTGGTTGTTCAAAGTATACATAGAGTATATTGTATTTTCTAAACAATAAAGAGATACAAAATATGTTTGAAACATTATTATATAGTATTAAAATTATATTATAAATGAAAAATGTTGCTTTCATCTGTTTTTAAATAGCACTTAGTATTCCCTGGAGGGTATTTTAGGAAATACTATTATAGCAGAGCTAGGCACTATGCACTCAGCATCAGTGACTATTTGAAAACATTGAACTTTTTCAATTATTGAAAATAATTTCATGGTTTTTAGAGCTAAGATGTCTCTATTTATCCAACCAGTTGTCAAAGCTGAGTTGGGTTTTAAAACAATGATAAATTAACAAGAGGCTTTCTGTATCTTTAAATATTCCAAAGAGAATGTCTATCTGTGTATACTTTTAACATGTAGTAGTACTAAAGTTAGTTGATACTCATATCACCAAGAGTTTTTTTTTTTTTTTAACCTCATCACTTTTAGAAAATGACTGCTTGCATATCTGATCTATAGAAATTATAGCGCATGAAATTATGACGGTCTTTGTTTAGCATATTAAAGCTTGCCACGTTATTAATGCCATTTCAGAAAAATTCAGACCAGCTACTGTCCACCCCCATGAGCTCAGGCCTGCTTTATTCCAGTCACTTCTTTAAAAAGTCTGGCAGAGACTGCATCTCAGAAAGGTCCTTGTCTTTAAAATGGCATTTGGCTTACTGCTGTAAGCCCTACTCAGGTGTGACTGATAATCCACTGCTATTACTCATACATACTGGAGTACAGTAGAATTATTTAATTGAAAGACATACAAATTAAGGGATGATATAGCTTAATTTTATCTTGCTTTATAGAGGTTTAAGAAGCAATATGAGCTTTATCTAGACTTCATTTTGGTATACAGTGTTGTTGAAACAGGAAGTTATAAAATTAAAAAATGAGACTATATTGATGTATTACTATGCAATGATATCTGAGAAATCACATATTAATATAACCAGTAAAAACAGAACTGAAATTTAGTGTTCAAGGCAAAAGGAATGCACCTGAAATTTGTGGAACTGGGTTTGAATCTTAGTTTTTCGAGGTATGATCCTACTCAAATCACATCACTTCTGTGAACACCAATTTTTTTCTTTTATATAATTGCATTATAAGGTTTCTTTTGTCTATTTCACAAAATTTTAGGGAGAACTTACAGTACAATTCAAGGTAATGTTATAAAATGTTAGTGAATACAGAGAATGTCACAAGCATTTTGCTGGATGCTTTCTATATAATGTATACACAAATGCATTGTAAATTGTGAATTACCACACAAATGTAAGGAAATATTGTGATATGTAGAATAGTACTTACAACTGAGAACATGTGACATTTGATTTTCTTTTTTTCTTTTTTGAGTTATTTCACTTAGAATAATGGCTTTCAGCTTTATACATATTGCTGTGAGCTGGACTGTGTCTTCAAAATATGTCTATTCTTGTACATAATGTCACGAATATAATTACCCTGACTATGATTAAATGCAATAAAATTGTTTGGAGCTAAAGATATAGGAAGTGAGAAATGAGAAGATGAGAGCTGATGAAGAAAGAAAGGAAGATTGAGGGAAAATGTGACTGATTGAGAGCAGGGTGAAGGATTTGCCTGGAGTGAAAGGGAAAGAGTACAAAAGAAGAGGTGAAGTTGTTTTTGGCTCTTATGTACATCAAATCATGCATGGGATTTGAAAGAAACTGAATTTTGGTGGCCAAAGACCTATAGAACTAACAAGATGATACCAGCAGAGGAATTTTGCAAGATGCTAAGTTTGGGCTGGATGTCTAAGCTAACATCCAGGTTGCCATGCGCATTAGTCTGTTTCGGTAACTATAATGAAATATCATAAACTGGGTGGCTTATAAACAACAGATATTTATTTCTTACAGGTTTGGTGTCTGGAAAGTCTAAGATAAGGCACCAGTAAATTTGGTGAGCGTTAACTTTCTGGGTCATAGATAGCTGTCTTCATGCTATACCGCCACGTGGTAGAAGGGACGGGGGTTTTCTGGTGTCTCTTATATAAAAGCCCTAATTCCATTGGTGGAAGCTCTGCACTCATGACCTAATCAATTTTCAAAGGCCTTCCTTTCAAATGTTTCCACATTGGAGAATAGACTTGAAACTATGACTTTTGGGAGAAACATACATATTTAATCTATAATATCTCTTTATTAGGCACAAATGCACTGACATTAACTATTAAGTAAGGCCAAAGACTAAGAGTGTGTGTTGGTGCTCCCTAGCTTTCACTCACAAAGGAAGAATCTACTTAGCCTCTTGCCTTTCCATTTCCTGCCTGCCCACTTGTCTCTTATCCTTAGAATTGGACACTTTTGTCTCTGTGAATTTTTCTCTTATGTGTTTGCCAAAATAATAATCCTTTTTTTATTTAATCCAAATATATTTTACATTTAGCTAAAATGATACTTCTTATACTTAGAAGATAATTTAGCATTAGACAGAGCTGATTTTGAGCTCATGGATAACTTAGAAATGCCAGTATCTCACAGAACATCCTCCATTGTTACCACAACTATGTGGGTATGAGGACACCCAGACTAAATTCGGCAGCAACTCAGCCAAGAACAATTCTCAGGGCTGCCAGTCTGAATGTGAGATATCACAACTATATCTTGATTAAAGTAATAAATATAAAAACTACCTCTGTGACTGGCTTTTCTCCCTCCCTTTAAGTTTCAGTTGGTTACTTCATTCTTTTCTCCTTCCTTTTTGCTTCTGTCTTCCTTTTTTCCTTTCTTCCTAAATTGCCCAATTTTTTCACTAATTTATTCGGCATTCATTCAGCCAAATAGTTGGCACTATGCCACTGTTTCAGCTACGGCTAAGCATTATATTCAATAATTCAAAAAAAAAAAAAAAAAACCTTTTCTGCTATCATAGAGTTTAGGTCTCGTGGCAGAGATGGAAATTCATATAAAAATCTTATAAATAAACTTCAAGTTACACTTTGATAAGCGCTTTAGAAAGAGGTGGAAGATAGTTTCACATCATATCATACGGAGAAGAGAAGGTTTTCTTTGAGAAGTAATGATGGAGTAGAAATCTGAAGAAATATGAGTTAATTCAGTTCAAAGAAAAAAGTTCTTGTTTTTAAAATTTAAGTTTAGGGGTACATGTGTAGGTTTGTTATAATATATAGGTAAACTTGTATCACAGGGGTTTATTGTACAGATTATTTCATCACCTGGAAATTTAGCCTTGTATCCATTAGTTATTTTTCATGATTCATTTCCTCTTCCTACTCTCCACTTCCCGGTAAACCCCAGTGTGTGTTGTTCCCTTCTATGTATTCATATATTCACATCATTTAGCTCTCACTTAGAAGTGAGAACATGTGGTATTTGGTTTTCCGTTGCTGCACTGGTTTGCTAAGGATAGTGATTTCCAGCTCTATCCACGTCCCTGCAAAGAACATGATCTCATTCTTCTGTATGGCTGCATAGTATTCCGTGGTGTATATGTACTACATTTTCCTTATCCAATCTGCCATTGGTGGGCATTTAGGTTGATTCGATGTCTTTGCTGTGGTGAAGAGTGCTGCAGTGAACATACACATGAATGTGTCTTTATGACAGAAAGAATGATTTATATTCCTTTGGATATATACCCAGCAATGGGATTGCTGGTATGAGTGGTATTTCTCTTTTTAGGTCTTTGAGGAATTGCCACACTGCCTTCCACAGTGGTTGAACTAAATTTGACTCACACCAACAGTGTATAATTGTTCCTTTTTCTGTACAACCTCTCCATTATCTGGTTTTTTTTTAAATTTTTTACTAACAACCATTCTGATTATTGTGAGATGGTATCCCATTGTGTGTTTTATTTGCATTTCTCTAATGATCAGTGATGTTGAGCTTTTTTCTTATAATTGTTGGAGGCATATATGTCTTCTTTAGAAAAGTGTTTATGTACTTTGCCAATCTAGATGTTGTATATTAGACCTTTGTCAGATGCATAATTTGCAAAAATGTTCTCCCATTCTGTAGGTTGTCTATTTACCCTGTTGATAGTTTATTTTGCTGTACACAGCTCTTAAGTTTTCTAAGATCCCTTTTGTCAATTTTTGCTCTTGCTGCAATTGCTTTTGGCTTCTTCATCATTAAATCCTTGCCTGTTCCTATGTCCAGGATGGTATTGCTTAGGTTGCCTTCCAGGATTTTTATAGTTTTGGGTTTAACATTTAAGTTTTAATTTATTTTGAGTTGATTTTTATATATTGTGTGAGGAATGGACAAAGTTTCAATCTTCTGCATATGGCTGTCATTTATTCCAGCACCACTTATTGAACTGGGAGTTCTCTCCCCGTTGGGGCAAAAAAAAAAATTCAGCTTTGTCGAAATCAGATGATTGTAGGTGTATGCCCTTATTTCTGGGCTCTCTGTTCTATTCCATTGGTCTATGTGTCTGTTTTCATGAGAAGAGCTTTCAAACAGAAAGAAGAACATGTGCATATACCCAGTGGCAGGAATATGTATAACACATCCAAGAAACAAAAAGAAGACCAATGCAGCTAGAGTACCAAGAAAGAATAAGCATGGAAGCGCATGATGCTGGAAAGTTAAGTGGGGACCAAACAGTGCAGCTTAACATTAAGAATATTTGTCTCTATCCTAAAAGAAATAGAAGGACATTAAATATTTTAAAAAATGAGAATACTTGATTAGACTTCTATTTTGAAAAGATGCCTTTGGTTTCAGTGTAGGAAAATAGAGAATGAATTGTCAGTTTGTAATTAAGATTACAGAAATGACTCAAAGTATTAAATTCAGGGAATTAGTTATCTAGTTTATCATGTGGATTAAAAAGTCAAAGTGAGGTAAGCAGAATTAGCAACAGCTTGAAGTCCCTAACATCCCCAGGCTGGAAGGTCAAAGGAAACAGGTGGTAGACTGGTGTCCTGGGCCCACAGTTTCCTAATGGAACCTAGAATCATAAAAGGTAAGAGCTATATCACAGAAAAGATAGAAACAGTGCCAGAGATGTTGCCTAGGGATGAAAATAACTGGCTTGTCCTTACCATCCTCCAATTTCCTGCAACTATCTCCCACTGGGAGAATCATCAGTAAGCCAGCTGACACATATCTGGGTTATCAAAGTGTGGAATGGTTAGTCTCCCTACATTGTCAAGCAGCACACAGGAAGAATGAAAGTCTGATCTAAGGACTAATAGGTCCAGAATTAGCAGAAAGGGCAGGAGTGAATGGTGAGGTGGGTGGTACAGATTTGGAGGCATTGAAATAATTCAGCAGCTTAGACTAAACTAGGGGCAGAGAAAATAGGGAGAAGTATATTTAAGATATATTTAAAACAAAAAAAATCACTAAGACTTAGTGATGGATTAAATTTGAGAATTAAGAAAATAGGAAGTATAAAAAATTTCAACTATTTTCCTTGATTGAGTTAGTTTTGTGGTTTTTGCAGAACTATAAAGCTGTCACTCAAAAAGAATTCCTGAGTATTTAACCAAATTGCTACTCCAAGTTATAATAAGAAAGGGTAGCCAGCAATTGTCTAGATGTCATGCAGCAGAGAAAGAAGGAGATTGCCTGCTACCATGGAAACATTTGTTATTGTCACCAGGTGGCACGGGAAAGAACAGGAAGTTCTATAACTGAGGAACAGAGGATTTATGGAACAATATTAATAGATCTCCCAGATATCTCTTTTACTGATTGTAAAAACCAACTCAATACAGAAATTGAAAGGATACCATACCAGATCTGATAATAGGCCTCTGTGTGTGTGTGTGTGTGTGTGTGTGTGTGTGTGTGTGTGTGTGTGTAGTGTGAAGTAGTTGAAAAATACCTTGAGAATTTCTACAAAGAGCCATATAGGTAGTCCAAAAATAAGTATCTCAAGGCATCAGAGCAAGGTGAAGATGAAGCTGTGGCATAGAAGAATATGTGGGCCAAAACATGAATGGCTTCTGGCTTATGCTGTGCAGTTACAACTGCATTTAAGTGGGTGAGGTGGAGTGGACAAGAGAGCTCAGTAGTCACTAGACCTGTTCTCAACAGCTTTTACCTGACAAGTCCTCAGGGGAGAGTCAGGACCTTGACACAATATACTTCCACTTAGAATAATTTATACATTTTTAACTTCAATAAAAATATAAGCAAAAGATAGCTAAACCAATTTTATCAAAAATAACCAAGCTATATAATGGTGCACTACTTCCATGGCTCAATGAGACATTAATTAACTGCCTAACATATGCATGGCTTTGTGCTAGTTTCTTAAAAGGCTACAGAGAAATACAGAGTACATTTGATAACACATGCAGCAAGATTCTTTCATTTTTAATTTTAGTAACACAACTGATTAGCTCTAGCAACACCGAATTTCAAGCATATCCACTTGCTAGTATCCATCTACTGGATACCTACTAGTATCTCATATATAATAAAACCTCATTCTAAATTCATGTGAAAGAAAATCTGTTTTATGGATGAGAACAGTTAATGTGTATATGTAGAAACCATAGGATTTGAAAAGATCCTGTGGACATTATCAAATAAGGATGCAATGAAGTGTTTGAGGTAGACAAAAGCATTATTAAAGAGGTAGCTTGTTTTGGAAAAGCCTCAAAATGCCATTCTGAGAAGCACAAAATCTCTAAAGATCAACAAAATAATTCTAGAAGACACATTTTTGTTCCAGGAATTAGGATATAATCAGGTATTTTCACAGAAAAATAATTTAAAAATTCATCAAGGAACAATCAGGTGACTTGCCAGAGATAGAAAACCGAAGAGCAAGATGTAAATGTCTTGATAGGAAATGTATGAGGGGCAAGTTGACCAAACTGTTGAAATTGCGATCTTTGATTTTTTGGAGGTAATTAATATCCAACTTTAATTTTACATGTATAGAAACATGAGACTCACACTGGAAAACAATGGAAAGACTTAGAGATAGAACCAGTCCCTTGCCTAAGATACTAGATACCTACTTTTAGGGTCCAAGCAGAAATTTTGGCATCCTAAACAAGAAAGAAACAGGGATTCAAATTGAAAGAGTTTATTTGGAAGTAAGACAGGATCAGAGGGAAAAAGGAAAGGTGGGGTTGCTGAGCACATAGAGAGTATTGTGCAGTTTTTACTCGATGAACAGGTCCCTGACCTTGATCTTGAGTTTTCAGCTTCATCCAACTCATAGACTGCCAAGGGAAGACATCTGTTCTGGAGCTTTGTTCATCTTGTTGATGAGTGGGAACAGGAATGGCAGAAAGGAAGGTGTAGAGTATTTACTAGTTTGGGAGAGGACTCTTTAAAAATCTTTGTTTTGAAAGTTGGAGCTCTGCAATTTCTGGTGTTTAGTCAAAGTCTGGTACATCTGCTAGGAATTAATCTTCTACTTATTTTGTATTGAAGAGTGGCTTCCTGTGCCCAGAAATAAGTTGGAGTCATGAATGACTGAGTGGGTTTCAAACTGGTATGCTATAGAAAAGCATGACAACAAAATCAACATAGTTGCAAATAAGTACTGACTATGTGGCCTTTATGGGTGCTAAGCATGTCTTTCCCATCTTATTAGACATGAACCTCTTTATCTCTTACAAAGTAGACTATCACCTTACATTGTGGATATCAGCTACTCAGTGACTCTATTAATATGTGAAAATTCAAAATTCTGAAGGGAAAAATTCAAAATCATCCTTCTGACTATGGATAATGTATTGGCTGTCAAGTTTAGAGTTTGCCAAAAGTCAGACCCTTAAGGAATTTATGCACAGACAGTTCCCAGCTTCTGATGGTTTGACTTACAATGGTAAAAATTAATACCCATTCACAGTAGAAATTGCACTTCTTTTGCAATGCCGTGTAGTGGCAGTGAGCCACAGTTCCCAGTCAGCCATATATTAAAATTTATGATATTTTCAACTTATGATGAGTTTATCAAGATGTAATTTCATTTTTAAGTCAAGAAACATTTGTATTCCATAGAGAAACACAATAATCTTTTAGGAAAATAAAATATTAATGATGAAAAAACATGAATTTTAAATAGAAAAATTTAAATGGATGATATTAACAAAACAAAGTTAAATACAAGATTCATTATTATAAGCTCAATCATTACAGATGGCAGTGCAGTTGGACATCATCCTCTAGATAGCAATTTTACAATACATATGAAGTGCTGCAAAAAGTTTAGTAATCCCATTTATTGAAAAGTGCCAGAGAAAATGTAAGAGAAAGAAAGGGGCTGTATGCAAGAAGATTATTATCAAATTAAATTAATTAAAATGTTCAATTATGGGGCAATATTTCAGTGAAATAAGTCTTATCTATTTAATGGACTATTGCCTAGGTAATAAAATAGTAATTACAGCTTCTAAGTAGCACCATAAATATGTTAACATAAAAATGTTGAATGGGAACAACAGAACACTAAATTAAAAGCATATATATTATGGTTAGAGTAATAAAAAATTATCTGCACATGGATAAACACTGAAAGATATGACAGAGAGTCACTTTTTTACTTTTAATTTTGTGGTAACAATATCTGCTTTTTCTCACTCTCTTCTATACACAGGAGAGATGACCAATCCAGTTGATGAGTTTGAGGGAAGGAGTCATTGCACATCTATATCCTCGACTTTTCTCTTTTCTGGGCCCAGTGAAGACACAGGCTGCAGGCATTTCTGCCTTTGCTACAGCATCCTTCTATGGGTAAGCCTTCTGGGACAGGCCCTGGTGGTTGTGTCTCTGTCTGGTTTTGGTATTATGGAAATGCTGGCCTCATAGATAAGTTCAGATATATTCCCTCCTATTTATTTATTTATTTTTATTGATTTATGAAATAGGCTGTGTATAATTGATATTAGTTCTTAAATGTTTGGAAGAATTCTGCAGTGAGTCTGTCAGTTCCCAGGCTTTACTTTGATGGGATTCTGTTTATTACTGCTTTGATTTTATGACTGCTTTGATTTTATGAGTTATTTGTCTGTTCAGGTTTTATTTTTTCATGATTCAATCTTGGTAAGTTTTATGTTTCTAGACATTTACCCATTTCTTCTAGGCTTTCAATTTTGTTGGCATACCTTTGTTCACAATTGTCTCTGTTGATCCTCTGCATTGCTATGGTGTCAGTAGTAATGTTTCCTTTTTCTTTTTTATTTATTTGGTTTTTCTATTTATTTTTTTATCAGTCTAGAGAGATAAAATTTGTCAGTGTTGGTTCTCTGATAAAACAAGTTTTTGTTTTGTTGATCTTTTCCTCAGTCTCAATTTTATTTGTTTCTACTTTAAACTTCATTATTTCTTTTCTTCTACTATTTTTGGTTGCTTTGTTTTTGCTTTTCAAGTTCCTTGAGGTTATCATTTGGTTGTCTATTTGGAGTCTTTCCATTTGTTTTGCATGTAGGCATTTATTGCTATAAACTTTTCTTTTATGGCTGCTTTTGCTGTATCCCATAGGTTCTGATATGTTGTGTTTCTACTTGTTTCCAAAACAAATCTTTAAATTTTCTTTTTAATTTATTCATTGATTCATTGGTTATTTATGAACATATTGCTTTGTTTCTCAGTATTTGTTCCACTACCAAAGTTTCTTCTCTTATTTATTTCTGTTTTTACTCTATTATCATCAGGAAATATGCTTGATATGATTTACAATTTTTAGAATTTATTGTCTTGTTTTGTGGCCTAACACATGGTCTATATTTTTGAAATGCTGAGAAGAAAAATGTATATTCTGCAGCAGTCAGAGGAAATTTTCTGTAAATGTCTCTTAGGGCCACGTGGCCTAGAGTATAGTTTAACTCTGTTTCTTCATTGACTTCCTGACCAGATGACCTGTTCATTATCCAAACAGAAGTATTGAAGTCTCCTACTATTTTTGTATTATAATCTATCTCTCCCTTTATATCAATCAATATTTGCTTTATATATCTGAATGCTCTTGTTTTGAGTATATATATATATATATATATATATATATATATATATATTATTGTTAGATTCTTTTACAGATTTATTATATAATGACCTTTATCATTATATAATGACCTTCTTTGTCTTTTGTTTATTTTTGAATTAAAATCTATTTTATCCAATGTAAGTATAGCTCCTCCTGATCTGTTTTGGTTTCCATCTCCATGTAATATGTTTTTCCATCCCTTTACCTTCAGGTCTGGGTATGTCTTTGCATGTGAAGTTGTTTTCTTGTAGACAGCCTATTTAGGTCTTATTTTTAATCTATTTAGCCACCGCATGTCTTTTAATTGTAGAATTTAGTTCATTTACATTTAATATTATCTTTAATAGGTAAGGCCTTTTTCCTACCATTTTGTTATTTGTTTCCTAGTTTTTGTGTAATTCTTCTCTTCCTTTATTACTGTATTTACATGTGGTTAAATGATTTTATTTGGTAGTATATTTTAAATCATTGCTTTTTAACTTTAGAGTGTCTTATACATTTTTGCTTTTTTGTTACCATGAGGCTTACTAAAATTATCCTATAGTGTCTGGGTGTGGTGGCTCACATCTGTAATCCCAGCACTTTCGGAGGCAGAAGTGAGTGAATCACCTGAGGTCAGGAGTTCAAGATCAGCCTGGCCAACATGGTGAAACCCCATCTCTACTAAAAATATAAAAAATTAGTTGGGTGTGGTGGTGGGCATCTATAATCCTAGCTACTCAGGAAGCGGAGGTAGAAGAATTGCTTGAAACCAGAAGGCAGAGGTTGGAGTGAGCTGAGATTGTACCATTTTGCTCTATCCTGGGCAACAAAAGTGAAACTGTGTTTCAGAAAGAAAAAAAAATTATTCTATAATCATTATATAGTTATAACAAATATTTAAAACTAATACTGACTTAACTATAAATGCAACAACAGCAACAAAAAGAAATTAAACAACTTTCCTAGCATAAACCTGGTATACATTGTGAATTAATTCCCTTCTTCCTCTACATTTTGATTTTTTTGGGTCACAATTCACATTTTTATATTGCTTATTGTTTTACAAATTTTTGTAGTTATTCTCACATTTAATAGTTTTATGTTTTGGTCTTCTTACTAAATATATAAGTGCTGTAAACACTGCAATTACAATACTAATATTACAATTACATTGGCATCCTTTTCTTTCAGCTTGAAGAACTGCCTTTAGTATTACTTGTAGGATAGGTGTGGTAGTGATAAATTCTCTCAGCTTTTGTTTGTCTGGGAAAGTCTTTACCTCTTTTTCATTTCTGAAGGATAAGTTCACTGGGCACAGTGTTCTTATTTAACAATTTTTCCCCCTCAGAACTCTGAATATATTATCCCGTTCTCTCCTGACCTGTAAAGTTTTGGCTAAGAAGGCTGTTGCCAGGGATATTAGATCTTCCTTTATGTTTTTTCCTTCTTTTCTCTCACTGCCTCCAGGATCCTCTCTTTGCTTACAACCTTTGAGAATCTGACTATAATATTTCTTGGGATATTCTTATTTGTGTTGAATCTGATTGGTGACCTTAGACCTTCCTGTACCTGACTATTTATATCTTTCTGCAGGTAAGAAAAGTTTTCTCTTGTTTCTTCCAACCATTTTGTCTTTCTCACTTCCCTCTTTAACTCCAATAACCTAAATGTTGTTCTTTTTGCCATCCAATAGATACAAAAGCTTTGTTTTTTTCTTTATATTCTTTATTCATTTTCTTCTTCCGATTATGTGTTTTCAAATAGTTTGTCTTCAAGCTCACTGAGTCCTGTGTTTTCTTTCTTTCTTTCTTTTTTTTTTAAATCAATTCAACTGTTGATACTCTGTTGTAGTGTTTCATTTCATTCACTATATGTTTCAGCTCCAGGATTTCTGGGGGTTTGTTTTGTTTTGTTTTGGTTATTGCAATATCTCTGTTAAGTTTCTCTGATAAATTTCAAATTGATTTTTTTCTGTTTTCTTGAAATTTGTTTTCCTAAAACTGATTTGTTGAATTATTTGTCTTAGGGATTACACATTTTGATTACTATAGGGCTAGTTTCTGGTACCTTATTTTGTCTGCTTGATGAGGTTGTATTTTCCTGAATATTCTTGATGTTTGTAGAGTGTGATGGTGTCTATACATTGAGTGTTTAGGTATATATTTTAGTCTTCACATGCTGGCTTTTTATGTGCCTGTCCTTCAGAGGGCCTTCTGGAGATTCTAAGCTGATTGTTGTGCTTCCTGAGCCTGTGACCACAGTGGTCATCTTAGTTCTAATGGATTTTCTAACCCCAGGATTGTCATAAGTCTCACAAAGTATCAGAGGTTGACATGGCTTTCCAGCCTAGATAGAACTGGGGAATATCTAAGTAGGGTACTAAGGCTGTGTGAGAATGGTGCCCAGGTACCTGAGGCTGGAAGACTATCCCAGTGGCATAGATAGGCATGCCTCCCAGCAGGTCTTTGCACAGGCAGGAATGGTTTCCAACTACAGCAAGAAGAGCTGAAGATGGGACTAGACTCCCTTGGGATCTACTACAGGCTGAAGAGTCATCTCTTCTGTCCAGGCAGTTATATATTTCTCAGCAAGTCCTTGTACAGATAGGATAGATTCCTGTTTGTAGTGAAAGGGACCAAATCTAACACTGAGCCTCTTTGGGATCTGCTGTGGAAAAGAAGTTGGCCAGTGTGCTTCTCTGGAAAGGTTAGAATCCCAGGCTGGGAAATACGAGCAAGTCTCCTCTGAGTTGTGTGAGCAGCTCTGAGCTGGGAGGTCACCTGAAGAAGCCTGGAGCAGTACCACAGGGCAACTCTTAGGTTCTACTGCCAAGATCAATGTTACTGAGCCAACCAGTCTTTTTTACAGGGACTATTGTGTTCTGTTTCTTCAGGACCACATGGCAGCTGGTTTTAGTTGTAGGTTCAAGGCCAAACAGGGCTGTAGCCAAGCTGCTTGGGGGACTAGACTATTAACTGGACTTGAACCTGGAAGCAAGCTCAGCAGATCAGCCACCTGGATGTTGATCTGCACTTACTTATAAAACAACCCTCCAAGGTATTGAGAGCTAGCAGGGTTTCACAGACTCCTACCTGAATCCTGAGGCTCCCACAGAGAGATTTTTGATGCTAGGTAGATGCAGAACTTTCGTTGTTTCAGGGATATTAGCAGGTTACCTTCTATTTCACCATTTTGGTGACATCAGTTCTTCTATGATTCTTTTCATTACATTTACAAGATTGTCTCATTTGTGCAACAAATTTAATCTCACTGGATCTGAGAGACCCACTGTTACCATGGAGGTTTATGTTGAAAATAATACCAAAAGTAGATGAATGTAAATTTAAACTATCAGATTGTATAGGCAATAAAAATGTTTTATCTTTTTATTTTCTTAGTTATTGAGCAGAAAGTCTGAAAGTATCTGATTATCTTTTGTTAGAACAGTATATTTTAAAAATATTAAAAATGTAATTTAAATGATCAATAACTCAAAATTAGTCATTAATGTAACTATATATTCATTGTTATCACTGTCAACTAAAACTGAGTAAACTGAAGATTACAGAGGATTAATGAACACATCAAGGTCACAGAAGTAGTAAGTGGAAGGGTACTTAATCATGAGGCTATTCAAGTGTCATTGTGAATTTATAAACTGGTTACAGAAAGAGTAGAGATTGTTTATGTCAAAGTAGGTGGTTCCCTATTCTTAGAACTATAGATAGCATTGCTGTTTATCAACACTGACAAGCTTGACACATAATCTAACTCTAGTGCAAGTTTGTGACAAAAGTCTCTTTTGAAAGGTCTTTAGACACAAGTGTCTCTTTGCTGGGATCTGTGAACTGAATCATGATTACAGAAAGGATGACAAACATTCTGCAGGGCCTCAGGTTGAACTTCAGCAATTATGACAGTTTTCACAACTGCTTAGTATCAAGACAGAGAATCTGAAAGGTGGTTTTTGGGGACTTCACAGAAAAAATATTCTCTAGTGATAAATGGAATAACACCTGATAATGTGCTGAAAGATTGTCCAAAGGGTAGAGCTTACCTGGAGGAATTTTCTGTTTTGCCACCTTGCATTTTAGAGAGCTTTTGTCTGTGGAGGTAGAAAGGATGGTCACTTGTCAAGGATACTGGGAAGAAAATTAGGTTTAATCTAAATGTACCATTTGACCTCCAGGATATCTTTCAGTCCTAGGTGAAAGATAATTTTAAGGAAAATAAAATCCACTTTCACATCTCACCATTTTCATTTTCATAAGTTGTCATCCTTGCATCAGCTCATCTCTGAAATTCTACAAAGAGGTAGCTGATTAAAACAATTTATCTTCTTTTGCCAACTATCTCATCTGTTTAGCAATGAATATCTTAAAATAGAGGGGTGATACAACTTTTATCTTGCAGAAAGGATGTGGGAAACTCAGAGATAAATAATTATTACAATTCTAATTTATTAGGGATAAGTGAAAGAAAATTATATCAAAGTACTAAAAGAAAAGAAGAGGAGTTAACTGCTTTTTAGTTATTTACTAAATGCTAGCTTTGGGCTAGGTACAGTTCTAGAAATAAGGTATAGCATTGAATGAAAACAAAAAAATTCTATATATCTGTGGGAATATAAAAAATGTACATGCCAATAACTATGTGTCCATAGGTGAGAAGAATTATGAAAAAAAACAAGAAAGATGTTAGAGAGTGAGGGGCTGGGTTATGTGATGTTTTTTATATGATGGTCATGGGAAGCTTCCTGGATGAGGTGACATTTCGGGACAATGATTGCTATGAGAAACCATAGCATGTTGGATATCCAGAGAAAAACAATCTAGGCAAAGGGTACAGCAAATGTAAATGGTCTGAAGTGAGACTATTCCTTTGATATCTGAGGAAGAGCAACGAGATCAATGTGATTGGTGAAGAATATGTCAAGAAGAGGAGATGGTATCAGAGAAACAAAGGGTCATGAATTAGTCTGTTCTCATACTGCTGTAAAGAATTGCCCAAGACTGGGTAAATTATTTAAAAGGGAAATGTAATTGACTCACAGTTTCACATGGTTGGGAAGGCTTCAGGAAACTTACAATCATGGTGGAAATAGAAGCAGTCAGGTCATACATGGCTGCAGGTGAGAGAGCATGTAAAGGAAGTGAAGGGGGAAGAGCCCCCTATGAAACTATCAGATCTCATGAGAACTCACTATCATGAGAACAGCATGGGGTAACCACCTCCATAATCCAATCACATCCCACCAGGTCCCTTCCTCAACACTTGGGGATTACATTTTGAGCTGTATTTGGGTAGGAACACAAAGCAAGACCATATTATTTTGCCCCTGGCCTCTTGCAAATGTCATGTTTTTTTTTCACATTTCAAGACTAATTATCTGAGACAAGTGAATTCCCTTCCACTGAGAAGCCTGTAAAATCAAAAGTCAATTCCTTCCAAGATACAATGGGGATATAGGTAATGGGTAAATACACTATTTCAAATGGAAAAAATTGGCCAAAACAGACGTGCTATAGGCCCCATGCAACTCCAAAACCCAATAGGGCAGTTATTAAATCTTACAGCTTCAAAATAGTCTTCTTGACTCCATGTCTCACATCCAGGGCACACTGATTAGGGGGGTGGGCCCCCACAGTCTTAGACAGCTCCTTCATGGGCTGGTATTCAGTGGCCTGTGGCTTTTCCAGGTATGCATTGTAAGCTGTGGGTGGATCTATCATTCCAGGGTCTGAAGGATGGTGATCCTTTCTTCATAGCTCTGCTAGGCAGTATGGACTCTGTGTGGGGCCTCCAACCCCACATTTATTTGCCTTCTGCACCATCCTAGCAGAGGTTCTCCATGAAGGCTCTGATCCTGCAGCAGGCTTCTGCCTGGGCATCCAGGCAGTTTCATGCATCCTCTGAAATTCAGGTTGAGGTTCCCACACCTCAGTTATTGACTTCTGTGGACTTACAGGCACAACACCACCTGGAAACCACCAAGGCTTGGATTTTGCCCTCTCTGCAAAAATAACCCAAGCTGCACCTTGGCCCCTTTCAGCCACAGCTGGAATGCATGGCACCAAGTTTCAAGGGTGCATACAGCAGTGAGGCCCTGGGCGCAGCCCATGAAACCAGTTTTTCCTCTTAGGTCTCTGGACCTGTGATGGAAGGGACTGCCTCAAAGAACTCTGACATGCCCTGGAGATGTTTTCTTCATTGTGTTGGCTATTAATGTATGTCTTCTCATTATTTATGCAAATTTCTGCAGCCAGCTTGAATTTCTTCCCAGAAAATGAAGTTTTCTTTTCTATAGCATCATTAGGCTACAAATTTTTCCAACATTTATGCTCTACTTCCTTTTTAAATATAAGTTCCAATTTCAGATCATCTCTCTTAAGTTCAATGTTTCACAGATCTCTAGCAAAGGGGCAAAATGCCACCAATCTCTTTGTTAAAGCATAGATAAAGTGATCTTCATTTCCATTCCCAATAAGTTCCTCATCTCCATCTGAGACCACCTCAGCCTGGGCTTCATTGTCCACATCACTATCAGCATTTTGGTCAAAACCATTCAACAAGTCTCTAGGAAGTTCCAAACTTTCCCACATGTTTCTGTCTTTTTCTGAGCCCTCCAAACTGTTCCAACCTCTGCCTGTTACTGAGTTCCAAAGTGGCTTCTACATTTTCTACATCTTTATAGAAGCACCTCACTGCCTCAGTACCAATTTACTGTATTAGTCTATTTTCACACTGCTATAAAGAACTAGTCAAGATGGGTAAATTTTAAAGAAAAGATGTTTATTGGACTCATATTTCCATATGGCTGGGGAAGCCTCAGAAAACTCTCAATCATGGTGGAAGGAGAAACAGGCGCATCTTACATGGAAGTAGATGAGAGAGTGTGTAAAGGAAGTGAAGGGGGAAGAACACCTTATACACCATCATGAGAACCCTCACTATCACAAGAACAGTATGGAGGAACCGCCCCTATGATCCAACCATCTCCCACCGTATCCCTCTCTCAACTCCTGGTGATTACTATTTGAGATTATAGTTGGGTGGGAACATGAAGCCAAACTATATCAGGCCATGTAATATATAGGACCTTGTAGATCATACTCCAAGGTGCAGAATTTGAACTTTATTCTAAATGTAAAAACCTTAGATGGTTTTGAGGAGAAGAGAAACACAATTATGAATTGAGTTGTAAGATAGTCATACTGCTGTCTGGAAATTAGACCATGAGTGGACAAGGATTAAAGTCCAGTGAACAATGGAAAGGCCCAATAAAATATTAATCATCCAAATGAGAGACTATGGGGATTGGACTAATGTCCAGTTGAGAAGTGAGCAAGATCAGATTTGAGGTAAACTGTAAACTATAGCTAACAGGATTTAATAATGGATTGGACATAGTGTATGAGAGAATGTATTCAAGAGTATCGTCAAGACTTTGGCTCGCTGGCTAAAGAAACAGATACATTTAAGCTGAGAAGAGTAGAATCTCAGGTTTTTGTTTAATTTGCTGTTGGTGGGGTACAAAGAGGCTGAAAGAGGGAGGAAAGGAGGAGAAATGGGATCAATAATTTAGTTTTGTTCATGTTTAGTTTGAGATTCCTATTAGACATCTTAGTGGAAATACTGAGCAAGTACTGTATATCATGTAGAGCTTAAAAAACAAATGAGTCTGGAGTTTTAAATTCAGGTGGTTTTAGATAAGTTTTAGTTAAGAAGCCTTGACAGAATGTCTGGAAGGAGAAACCGGAGGCTGTTGTCCTGAGTATTGCTTCCTGTTGGGATTTACCCTAATCGGCGGGGATTTTTCAGCTAGGGTAGATTTTTGTGTTTGTATTTAACTTAAAATGCTTTCCTCTAAAGTATTTCAAATCTAAACCATGTCTTATAATCTTTACACAGCAAAATGCCGACCTCATGACTGTCGAAGTAGATACTTAGTTCAAGTTAAAAAAGTAACAATTTAAGCTGCTCCTATTAAATAAGTGTTCAGAGCACACTGCATGTAGTTGATAACTGTGGACACTTAATTCATACTTTTGATTGTGTAAGAGGTTAATTGGCACTGAAAGACAATGTATTAATAGATAAAGTGAATAAGCATTGTATAAAACTTTAATATTAAATGTAAATTAATTTAATTTTTAAATTTGTGGACAATGCATGCTCTTATTTATTTATTTTTTTAAATAAGGAGAGTTTTAAAAGCCATTAATAATAAAAACAGGCTCCAAAACACATCCTGTTTAAATAATTAACAAAATAAACTTTCTTCAAAAGTTTGAAATTATTGTTTTATACGTTATTAATATATTCAATAAACATTACTTTTATATTTTAGTTTAAAAACAATTTGATCTGAAGAACATTTTTTACCCTAATCTTTTCCATAGAACCATATTATTGATTCTGGCAATTTACATTGTTCTTATTATGTTAAGTAGTTTAATTTAAACTATAAACCTCATGACTTATAAAAACTGGATTAAATAGAGCTTTTAAAAATGACTTACAAACTCAGTAAGAAAGTAAGAAATATGAGGATTAAAACATAAAGTCTAACACCACAGTTTATTGTTTCCTTCTCCAGAAAACTCAAAATATAATGTGGAGACTATTGCTCTTTTCTAGCTTTATTTTAATCATGTTCTAACAGATAATACACTGAAAACATGGGAATTCAATGGAGGAATTATCTCAGTGCTGGAAAATTATAAAAATTAAGAAGATTTTTCTATAAAATGTTATAGTACTATAGACAAGACACACTCATGTTTGTATTTAATGAATGTAAGTTATCAGATGCCTACTAAGTTCCAGGTACCAAGCAAGATACTTTGTCATTTCTCTGACAATCTCAAGATGAGAATGTGGGGGTTGTCAGGTACACAATAATACACAAAAACAATAGCTGATTACATTAATCAGAATACAGTGATTTAAAATATCTATGACCTGCAATAAACTCAGAGAATAAAAGCATGAATGATACCAGTTTTAGAGGAAAAGAGAACCTTTATAAAAGCAAATTTTCTTTCCTTAACAACTGTATAGCTTAAGTTGGACAGAGAGGGTTAATTCTAACGTTTTCTTGGGAGGATTTATTTATTTATTTATTTATTTATTTATTTATTTATTTATTTATTTATTTTTCAGAGTTGGACTCCCTCACAGTGAGGTAGGAGTTTAGGCTTAAAACGATTAAATAGCATAAGAAAGTTAATCTCAACCTACTTAATTTCCTAGGATTCCTGGCTGCAATACCAGGCTATTTTGTAAATGTACAACCTGAGATCATGAAGAGTTGAAATTTGCTTGTGCAGTTAGCTAAGCAATACAGAAGAAATAGATCAGTACTTGAACTCAGAAGATCCAAGCTTACACCATAGTTCCATTATTTTTGTGAGTTTGGGCAAAACCCTTTCTTTCAGGTCTCAATCTACCTATTTGAATAAAAGGATGTCAGTGAATGTATTAGTCAGAACTCTTTCAGAAGTAAGTAATAGAAATACAAGTCAAAATACCTTAAGAAAATATGAAATTTATATGTGCATAAAACTGAAAATTCTGGAGTTATAACTCACTCTATGTAGGGCTGGATCAAGAGGCTTGCTTTATGTAATCAGGTATTGTACCTCTCCAGCTTTCAGTTCTGCTTTTTTCATAGAGTTGCATTCATTTGTTTTTTTTATTGGCTTTAGGCTTTTTTTTTTTAAATCTTCTTGATAAAGAGTTTTCTTCAGTGATAATTATAGTAAAAGATCTAAAATGCAGCCTCATTGATCTGACTTCAGTCATATACTCTACCTTAATAATTATTAATTAGTTTATTAATTTATTTACTAGTTACTATTTGAGCTCTACTATGTGATAGGCACTGTCCTAAACATTTGTGATACAATAACGAACAAAAGTAAAACACATAAACATATAGCATAGCTGCTTTTATAAAGCATTCATTCTGATGGAACAGTCAGGCAATACAGTAATGCATGAATAAAAAGTATTCCGTCATTCTTGTCATGTTACAAAGAAAAATAAAGCAGGGAAAGAGAACAGGGTCATGGTGGCTACTTTATATAGGGTTATCAGAGAGGTCTTTTTCTATCAGAATATTCTTCTGGGAGAAAACTGATGCTGGCAAAAAAAGCAGTTAAGTTTACGATGTACACTTGCTGCATCTCAGAAATAGCAAGGAGACCAGTATGGCCAGGTCGGGATGGTCTAGGAGGAGAGTAATAACGTATAAGGATGGGAAAGTAGCTAGTGTCAGATTTAATTTTAAGTGAATTGGAAATCTTGGAGGATTGTGAACAGTAGAGTAATAAGATAATTTTCTAACTTACGTTTTGCAAAGATCTTGCTGCTACATAGAGAATAAACTGTAGGACCAAAGACAGAATGGTGCTACTCCGGGTTTTTGCAACAAGGTAACCCTGAGACACAGGCTGTGTCTTACTCAACTCTTAATACTGTTTGGATCAGGATTTGACCCATATTAAACACAAAATAAATTATCTAGTCTATCATTGATGGGCATTTGGGTTGGTTTCAAGTCTTTGCTATTGTGATCCGTGCCACAATAAACATATGTGTGCATGTGTCTTTATAATAGAATGATTAATAATCCTTTGAGTATATACCCAGTCATGGGATTGCTGGGTCAAATGGTGTTTCTAGTTCTGAAGTGCTTCTGCACAGCAGAAGAAACTATCATCAGAGTGAACGGGCAGCCTACAGAATGGGAGAAAATTTCTGTAATCTACTGATCTGACAAAGGGCTAATATCCAGAATCTACAAAGAATTTAAACAAATTTGCAGGAAAGAAACAACCCCATCAAAAAGTGGTTGAAGGATATGAACAGACAGTTCTCAAAAGGAGACATTTATGCGGCCAACAAACGTATGAGAAAAAATTCATCATCGCTGGTCATTAGAGAAATGCAAATCAAAACCACAGTGAGATACCATCTCAGGCCAGTTAGAATGGCGATCATTAAAAAATCAGAAAACAGATGCTGGAGAGGATGTGGAGAAATAGGAACGCTTTTACAATGTTGGTGGGAGTGTATATTAGATCAACCATAGTGGAAGATGTGATTCCTCAAAGATTCTCATTCTTATATGTATACCTTGATATACATATATCAGGAGTTCTCAAAGGTGTATGCTTACTAGGGCATTTTAATATGAAGTTAGATGTTTAAATTTACAGTATAATATTAATATTCCTTTCAAAATTTGTTAGACCAATTGAGACACCATCATTAATCCACATTTCCTACAACATTTGTGTGCATGTCAGACTTAATGCATTTTGCCAATCTGGTGGACATATGAGTTTGGTTTAAATTTGCATTCTTCATTAATTTTACTAATAAGGTTTTATTATTAAAGTTCTTAATAAGACTGAGCATATTTTCATATTTTAATAAGCTTATCTCATTTATCTTTTGCAAAACGACTTTGCATGACTTTTGCTTTTTTTCCATTTGGTTGTATTTGTTATAATTGATTTGTTGGTCTTTTAAAATATTCTTGAAATGAAGTCTTTGTTTATTATATACTACGTGGTGGTTATTCTTCCTAATTTTGGATTCCCTGCTGATGTTTCTATTTTGTCTTTGATGAATAGAGTCCTTCATTTTAATATAATTGTATATAACTAGTTTTTAAGGATTGTTGTGTCTTATTTAATTAGAAAAATTCTTTAATTCATGGTAAGAAATTTATTCTCCTGTATTTTTTTCTGAAAATTTTAACTTTTTAAATATTTGAGTTCTTAATCCATGTAAAGTGAATTTTTGTGTATAGTATGGATTAGAGACCATGTTTGTTTGTTAGTTTTTCTATAAATATCTACTTGCCCCACAGCGTATATTGAAGCATCCCTCATTTTCCTGTTGATCTATAATACTATCATGTCTTACATCAATTCCATATATGCTTAGGTCTATTTGTACTCTCTATTCTATCCCACTCTTCAGTTTTCTACCCACTGAGGATTTATGAAAAAGTTTAATTTTCTGACATATATATATATGTCAGAAAAAATATAGATAGATAGATACCATTCCTTTCTCCTTTTTGCCTTGTTCTTCCTTTGCTTCTTCATCTTCTTGACTTGAATAAGGTGATAAGAGTGAAGGTAGAGTAACCTTCCTGAACCATGAAATAGCCATGAGAATGGAAGCCATACACTGACAATGACAAAGATAGAAGATGCTTGAACAATGATATTACAAATTCACCAAAGCATCTGTCTACTACCTACCTTGGGACGACTTGGTAGGTGAGGTAAACCAAACCTCTATTGGCTCATGCTGTGTACTTTCATGTGACATTCAGGAGGTATGTTGCTCTTCAAGTAAGAATCTGCCATGGAGTGGGAGTAGGGGCGGGGGAGCAGTTTGCTGACAGCTTTCCTCTGTAGTACTGTTGCCATCTGCTGCAACTTTCTAGTTAAAGCCACACTTTTAACAGCTCACAGATAATGAGTAAGTACAGTGGGGGTATTAGGAAGTGACCATTGCCACCCAGTGCAGGACTACCTTATGGATGTCCTTTAAGCAAGAACTCCCCATGGGCTGGCCATAAGGCTTTATGAGAGCCACTCTTCAGCCTGAAGTTTTTCTGATATAATTCTCCTGCTTTCCTACTCTCCATTCACAGGTGTCAGACCAGGCTATATTTGCTAAATCTGGTCCACAGCCTGTTTTTTGTATGACCCAGAAACTAAGAATGATTTACATATTTTAAAGAATAATACAAGCAACAAAAAATAGGAACATATAATAGAAAATTTATGTGACCCACAAAGCCTGAAATATCTTCTTTCTGGTCATTTGCACAGAAAGGTTTGCCAATCCCTGCTGATCCCTGGAAAAGATTTTTTCTATCTGCTCCTGCTGCCTTTTCCTTTTTTTTTTTTTTTTTTTTTTCTTTTTCCCCCACTACACATATTAGCCATCATGCTTTTGCAAGTCTAACTCTGTCTTGGCATCCTCTTTCCCAGAATACTTAAATTGACACATTTGGTTTCCATCACATTAAATTATAAAGATGCAGTCATCAAAAGGGCAGCCTCAGGATCAGAATGCAGGGCTGGTCTGTGACCCTAACACACCAGATTTCTTTGATGATACTCTCACAGAGAAAAAAAAAATGAAAAATTTTAGAGATAGTAAAAGAAGAATTCAGTAATGAGAAAAATAAATTTGGTTTCTGCCATTATTAACCAGTTAGCCTAGTGATAATGTAACGATCGATTTAAATGTCTAAAGACTGGGGCACATTTTCAACTTGACTCAATCCTGTGAAACAGATGTTTTGTTACTCTATTCTCTGGAAATCCTTTCCTTCATTCTCATTCTTAACATGTACCTGTGTTTTTATTGCTTACTGGACATCTCTACTCTGATGTGCAATAGGCATTTTAAGATTACTGCATCTAGGTTGGCTGTGGCGACTCATGCCTGTAATCCCAGCATTTTGGGAGGCAGAGGTGGGTGGATCACCTGAGGTCAAGAGTTCAAGACCAGCCTGGCAAAAATGGTGAAACTCAGCCTCTACTAAAAATACAAAAATTAGCCAGGTGTGGTGGCTCATGTCTGTAATCCCAGCTACTCTGGAGGCGGAGGTGGGAGAATTTCTTAAACTCCAGAGGTGGAGGTTCCAGTGAGCTATCACACCACTGCACTCCAGCCTGGGCCACAGAACAAGACTCTGTCAAAAAGAAAGCTTATTCTTTACCATTTCTCACCATGAAGGAAAAGAAAAAAGAAAAGAAAGAAGAAAGAAAGAAAGAGATAAAAGAAAGAGAGAGAGAGAGAGAGAAAGAAAGAGAAAAGAGAGGGAGAGAGGAAGGGAAGGAAGGAAAGAAAGATTATCGCATCCAAAATGAAATTTCTGACTTTCTCTTTCAAACCCATTCTCTCTGTCTTCCCACTTTCTTTTTTGTCTGCTCCATCCTATCAATTTCTTAGGTGAAAAGCTTTGGAATCATTTTTGACTGATCTTTTACCATCATATCTCACATGTAGTCAATCAGCAAAACCAGTTAGCTCTACTGTAAAATAATACACAAATTCTAACCTCTTCTTCCTACGACATAGGGCAGTTACCAAGCTATCTCTTGCCTGGATTATTGTAATAACCTTCTATATGAACTCATTGCTTCTCTCCTTATATCCACTTATGGTCTATTTTCAACACACCAGGAAGAATAATCCTACTACATCTCAATTTAGATCTGTTTCCTTTGCTCACAACTTAACAACATCTTTTGCTTTCATTCAAAGTAAAAGTTGAAGTCTTTACAATGGTCTGTCATGCCCTATACATTTTAAATCTCTTTTGCTTTATGGTTTCATCTTAAAATACTATCTTCCTGGCTTACTTCATTGCAGCTGCACTGGCCTCTGCTCTTTTTTGAACATTTTGTACGTGATTCTACCTTAGAGAACTTGCACATGCTATTTCTGGAATACTTTCCTACCAGGTACCACTTGATTTGCTTCACGTCGTTTAAATTATTTCTTAAACATCACCTTCTCATTGAGGACTTCCATTGCCACCTTGTTTTAAACCGTTACCTCCTCCAACCTTCTCAATACTCCTTGACTATGTAGTTTAGCTTTATCACTGTTTAATAAGCTATGTATTTAGTATGTCCATTTTATTATCTGCATTCCTTATCTAGAATGTAACTTCCTGAAAGGAAGGAATTTTTGTCTATTTTATTCATAGCTCCTGGGTTGCAACAACTCCAGAGGCAACTTTTCTATTGTTGCAGAAAATACATTGCACATATTAGATTCTTAAAAATATTATGTGAGGCCAGCATGGTGGCTCATGCCTATAATCCTGCACTTTGGAAGGTCGAGGTGGGTGGATCACTTGAGCTCAAGAGTTGGAGACTAGGCTAGGCAGCATGGACATACCCCATCTCTACAAAAAAATACAAAAATTTGCTGGGCATGGTGGCATGTCTCAGTAGTCACAGCTACTCGAGAGGCTTAGGCAGGAGAATTGCTTGAGCCTAAGAGGTGGAGGTAGTGGTGAGATGAGAGCATGCTACTGCACTCCAGTCTGGGTGACAGGAGTAAAACCCCGTCTCTCTCTCTCTCTCATGATAAATAATAACTATTATTTAATAGTCATGTAAATATATATATTTTTTGCATAGCATCATGTAAAATTATTTACTAGATAAATAATAACCAGTAAATAATTTTACATGATGCTATGCAAAAAAATAAAAAAAAGAAGAAACCCCAAAGCCTATATCTGGGAAAGGAAAAAAGGCTAGAGAAGTCACATCAAATTATTAGGAAGCTCGGCTTTTGCATAACGTGACTATTATAATATTTAAAATAATTATTTCTACTTTTTAATATTTTTCTACTTTCTTCATTAATGTTTTAGTTTTATTATCAAATAAATAAATATTGTGGTAAAAATTATCATAAATAATAATTTTAAAAACTACCACTCTTGCTGTATTTCACCCTCATCTTCCAGGAAGTACTCTCTGCTATTTCCCACCCTTGGTTCAGACGTCTGCTTGACTCAGATCACCTACAGGCTGTTGGATTTTTTAAATAGAGTCAAGCAGTCAATAGACATTTAGAAAAAGCACAGCATTAATAGAAACAGGAAATTTAATTCACAAAAATGACTTCAAAAGATAAATAAAAGCCTCTTTAGATGGCAATGTGTTCTATTCCAGGTCAGCTTGTCTAAGAGATATGAGCACAGTTTTCAAACTTCATCTTTCCTAAATTGGTGTGTGTGGGGCTGTGAATGTGTGTTCATTTTTTTTCTCTATTTTGGAAAAGGGGAACAAAGCAATACGTTACAAAAATAACAACATAAGTGAACTAAAATCACAGAAATACTGTTCAATTAAAAATAAATGAAGCAAGCTTAAGGTTTAGCTAAGGACTTTCCTGAAAACTGCAAATTAAAAAGAATAATGCAGGCTTCACTTTATAAATAACCACGTATCCTCTCGAACTCACATTGTTAAAGAGAAGCCTGTTCATTTAAACAGTAATTACTTTGTGTTATTGACTATTCTTTGGAGGTAAATTAAAAATAATAGAGAATGGCAAGAAAGAAGTTCATTTGCCAAAGTAACATGACGAAAGCATCTGAAGACCTCCTCTCTTTAACTCTTCCTTTTCCCCACAAACACAAACAAGAAACCCAAATTCCAAACCAGAAAATAAAGCAAAAACATTAGCGAAGGGGTGAACTGACAGGAAATCTCTGAAATGCCTGGATTAGTGTTACTCAGAAAATGTTTGGGACAAGATTGATCCTGAGAGATGACATAGGCCTGTGGTTTGCAATCCAGACAGTATGTTGAAATCCTCTGGGGTGCTCGTGCTTGGACTCTGCTCTCAGAATTTCTGATTCCCTTAATTTGGGTGGGGCCTTGAAATTGGGAAGTTTCAAAAGCTCCCAGGTGATTCTAACATGCTGTTATGGCTAAGAACCACTGCATGGGTCTAATGCCTTTGCTTTATGAATGAAGAAACAGTGGGTGGGGTTCTCCATGGCTCACCTGGCTCATCAGTGGCAGAACCAGTGCTATGTTTCAAGTTTACTTCTCTTTCCACCTAACATCCTTTATACTACTCAGCCCAGGACAAGGTCTTATTCATTTCAAAGCTGCTTTACCCTGTCTGCATTTAATGAGGCTGTCCCTATGGTAGGTTTCAGTAAACATTAATTAAATAAATTCATATCTACTTTTCAATTGCTGATAATGACCATATTGGAAAACTTAACAATGGAAGTGGAGTATGCAAAACATCAAGGGATTTCCAGAGGTTCAGCATTGAGAAAGTCTCTGATTGCCTATTTTTAGGGCTCAACAAGCCATCCCCACATAACCCTAGAAGCTGCATTGACTTCTATCAAAGTTGCATGGTACCAGCTAAATGAAGAGATTTTAGGGCAGGGTGAGGGTAAATGGGGTTTGTGGGAAAGAGGAGGAAAAGAAATCCAGAGAGGTTAGACCTGAGCTGCATGTAAAAAGAAGGAAACATGTACAACCAGATCATACTAGGAATAATGACAGGCTGAAAAAGGTGGGAATATAGGAACAAAGTGAAGTTTTCCCTTGATCTAAGCAAATATAGAAAGTACTAAACAAGACGAGGAAAGGCTTGAAGAACAATGGCATTCAGATAAAGATGAGCTCACACAGAGGTGATGTCTACTTGGCATGATTCACAATCCAAGTTTTCCTTTGTTTCTTTTCAAGAGCACCAAGTTACTTTATTGCCTTTCAAACTTCCACTAGCCTGGACCTTATCTTCAGATATTTAAATTCTGTAGAAACAGAGTGAGAATTCTGATGCATCTGCTTAATTTAAGAATTCAAATCAAATTGACTGGGAATGATCTTTTCATCTCACCCATCATGCTAATGCCTAACATTCCACATTAGAGCTGCAAGCCTTTACTTACAAGCCTGGTCTCATTAATATGAAAGTTGTCTAGGAACAGGTCACAATTAAGGTTGTATCAGTTATTGATACCTTAAGATAATGAGTGGATGAGTTTAATCACATCATTAAGGGTTAGTTTTGATCAACATCATCACAGAAGTAATAAGGGTTTCCAGTGGCTGTCTTTCACTCTTCCATCTCTATGAGGAACAAAGACACTTCAGTTTGCACAGCGCTTTACCACTCACAAAATATCCTCATATCTTATTATTTATCATTTATTATTGTATGCTCCCTTTTTACAGATGAGAAAAAGTATTAAGTAACATCTCCTGGCATCCTCTTCTATTATCACCCTTGATGAGGAATTCAACTTGAGAGAAATAGGGCATCCTAGCGGGTGGAGCCACTCAAATTTGATAAATGAACAAGAGGCATCACAGTTCTTTCCCAGGAACATGGTGAGTCAGATCCTATCCCAAGCCACCTCCTCTTCCAAGAATGGCAATCTTAAAATAAATGATTAGAAAACAAGCTAAGGATCCTTTTTTAAAATTAAAAAACAGTTTATTGAAAAACAGTAATGCTTTATAGGAATTTCCATTATAAAACTCCAAAATATCTACTGGTCTGTTTCCAGGTGTGGTAGAAGAGTATAAAAATATTGAAATTTGATAGATTCTATTGTAACAATTCTGTTGGTCATTTTGGACCATAACATTTTTTGTGACATTTAGTAACTGATATCCACATGGAATTACATTCACACATCATGAAGATCTATGTATGTAGCAGAAGCCATTTAAATGTTAATTTCCAAAAGCATATATTCTTGGGTTTGGAAGGCACACTAATATTTATTGGGTTCCAATCCTCATAAGACACAGCAGCTGACTTTCCTTATATGGTTTATTGTGAAGTATCATTTCCAAACTAACTATCCTCGCAGCGTCCGCTGCCAGCAATGACGAGAGCTCAGAGAGCATCACTTAACAGATAGCACCTTACCAGTTACTATGATTCCAAAATCTCCCATGCTGTTGGATTTACCAATACTTAAGTTTTTATTTCTTCCCATTACATCTGCTTAGCCACAAAAAGCCTCAGGCCACACTCAGTACAGAAGATAAGACTTCCGTAGAATCTTACTCATTTATGAGCTGAATTTTGCTTCACTGTCTCATCACTTGAGAGACTGGTTAAAGCAAGAAACCCATTTCTTAATATTTTTCTCTATTCAAATATTTGTAAAGCAACACCAAAACCTATGCCGTTAATTCCTTAATTCTTTCCCTTAGTAGAGCACTTTTTAAATTACAAAACCACATTTACATGTATTCTACCTCACTGGATCCCCACAACATCACTGTGAGGTGGGCAGATCAGGAATTACAAACCACCTCTTGCAGATGAAGCAATAAACTGAGGGCAGCCAAGTGCCTTGCTCAAACATAGATGGTGATTGATAGCACCAAGACTCAAATCCAGGTCTTCAGACACCAGTGCCAACACCCTTTCCATTACATCATCTTGCTTAAGTGAAATAGCATTCTGTACAGACTGGAATAGTAAGAGCAGTTGTTAAAATGGAACAGAGCACAAACAACATGTCAGGCACAGCTGAAAGAATGGAAATAGTCTGGTAGAGAGAGGAAGGTACTGAACCACATGAAGGTATGTGTGTAGGTTTTTTTCAGTGACTTCTAAACAGCCAATTGAGCAAACGAAAACACTACATGGGCATATTTCATGTTCAAAGAATACGATTAATATAAACTAATTAATACTTACACTGCCTCTACTAACCGGTTAAGTATCATTATCTCAATTTGGCAGATAGAAAAAAGAGGTAGAAAGATTAAGTGACTTGCTAACAGCTACAGAGAGAATATTTGTCACCAGATTATCACTCCAGAAAGTCTAGCACTTTGTTCAGACAAATAGACCATACCTTATCAGGAAGATGTAAAATACATGATAATTACATGTCGGAAAACAATACAATTAAGGAAGGGGGAACAAAAGGTGGTTGGGGGGGATATACAACTGTGAATAAGTAGTTTAAAAATTCAATCAATAAAATTGTGTTACGACACCTGGGTGAACAGCATGCAGCTACTCAATTGGACAAATATTTTCAAAGCAAACAAGAGTGCTGTGGGTCAGAGTACAGGGATTGTGTGGGAAGGTCGACAGGAATCCATCATTTTGGTCATGCAGAAATATTTGCCTCCAAAGTTCTGACTGGTGAGAAATTCTTCCGTGAGAAATTAAAAGGTAGGCTATGAAATGTGTTAGATTCAGGAGTTAGAGACCAGTGAAATACAAAACAAATAGGGCTTAATGAAAATGAAAGTGGTATTAGATTATGGTAAAAAATACAATAGGTCTATGCGAAGGGCACACATGAATTGAGAGAATCATACTAGGCAAGGCAGGCTAGGTCTTATGGCAAAGACACTGAAAGCTGATGAAGAAGAGTAAATGATATTTGACTATGATATCTGTATATATAGACAAGAAAAACATACCAATAAACTTTTTCATTAATATGGAATTAAATACATTTACCTATTTTTAGAGATATTTTAAGTATGCTAGTATCAACATAATGAGAAGAATATTTTACTATGTTTAATAGAAAAACATGTATATATACATATCTATATATATGTTTAAGGAGCACCCCCTTCCCCAATTTGAGTTTAGTTACTCAGTGGGAAGCAGTAATACAAATGGAAAAATCTTCCCTCCTATATTGAGGAAAGAAGATAAAATAAGACTAAGCCATGTTTAGCAGTGAACATTTTTAACACATGAGTTTTTGCATTTGTTTTGTAATGCCATACTTCAGATTACAATACTCAAAAGTCTAAGATCCTAATGTTAATGATAGTATCTCAATGTCCATTTTTGGTTTGTTCCAACATGCTTGTCTCCTTTTGCCACTGTGTCACACGTAGTCTTTCCCACTTGAAGGCACAGGTTTTGGATAGGGCCGTGGTGTTGGGTAAGAGGTTGTTTTTCGGGGACAGGAACAGCAAAGTAGGGCACCTCCCAGAAGGCAGAGAGAAGCAGCAGCCCAGCCAGTGAAGAGAGCCTGACCAAATTCATACCTAAAAGGAAACACCAATGCACCTGTTAATCAGAGAATTACTGGCAAATTTTCTAATACAATGAAGGAAAAAAATCGATACTCACTATATTTTTTTTCATTGAAAATAACCCCTCAATATCCTTTGGGAAGTACTTTAAGATTTGTGAACATATACTCAAAAGAATGTTTATATTGCAATTGTTGACACTTTGCAATAGTAGATCAGGAAATAAAATGTGTAATACCAGGTTGATTACACAAATAATTCCAAAGACTTTTCCATATATAGGATACTCGTAAAGCATGTTTATATATTTTAGAAGTAGGGTTTGGGTCATGGTTCCTAGGCTAAAACTTAGCACAGCAGGCTTTATCATTAAGTAATAATCATATTCTATTAATAAACTGTTAGAGCAAAATGGAGATAATCAGAGTTTTGAATAGTTGATCTGTTGATCCCAGGTACCTATATAAACTGAAATCCAATTTTTATGGTTTTATAAAGAAAAGGTCTGAGTAGCCCATGAACCATTCTGGATTAAGCTGATCCATTCAAATGTATTAAAGCAGACACTTAGGTGAGGTATCTGTGAGTGATTATGGACAATATGAAAGAGTAGAGAAGGGTTGGTTCTATAGATTATAAGGCCTGAGTCTGAATCCTGATACAAACTTTCAACTGCTGCAATTCTGGGATAGGAGTGTCACCTCTCAGCATCAGTGTCTCCTCCTCTCAAAGCAGGATAATCCCACCTGCCTCAATAGATTGCTTTCAGGATCACATGCAATAATGTAAATAACAATTGCAAAATGCCTGGCAATTTATAAAGTGCTTTCCTGTGTGTTGCTGGTGTTATTACCTTGGTGAAATTTTAGCCTACTGACCTCTAGCAATTTCTGTCCTTACATTGTAAATCTTACGGGATGGGCTCCAACACAAGCATCGCAGTATGTGTTCTCCATATGTGTGTGATTATATGAAAAGAAACACATCTTATCTCTCCAAACACTGAGGATTTTTATCCATTCATCCAAACATTCAACAAACAATAATTATGTTTTAACATCCTGACTGAATGTAGTTATTAGGCTTTAAAGATGTGAAGACAGTGAGATGAAGAGCCTTGTCTCTGATTAAACAATGTTGTTGCATGAGAGCTAAGAATTAGCTCTTCAACTTGCACAATCTGCATCATAAAAAAAGATGACCTTTGTAAAGCCAATTTTACAGTTGTGAAAGAACAAAAAACTTCAAGGTGGTATTTGAACATACTAAAAACATACATCATAGCTTTACATTAAAGATAAACTATTGGGAATGAAGTATTATTATTCATTAACCCCTACAGTAGTATAACTTTTCTCACAATCATAAACTGTGCATTAGTTATAAACAATCATAGGTAGGTGTTGTAAACATCAGAATACACTTCAAAAAGGAAATCTCAAATATATTAACATCTTTATTAATACCTGAAAAAAAAAAGTCCAGTATATCATTGGAAAGTATAGAGCTTAAAACTTTTCTACTTTGGAATGTATTTTGTTATCATCAAGACAGGCTATTAAAGCAATTATCAAACTATTTTTAACATAAGTCACAGATCATTTAAATTGCAGGTTTCACATAAGATTCTGGAAAGCAAATCTGGGAAGCTAAGGCACTAGCAGGACTTTGTAGAACATAAAAAGGGTATTTTCTCAGAAAACAAACTATTTTATGCATGAATAGCATTACCTGGCATTGACTGGGGTCATGGGGTCATAGAATTCTTGAACAATTCTATTGCCATACCATGCTGTGGCGACTAAAATAGCCAGACCTACAGAAATTCAAAACAAAAGACTGTCAATCACCATGGAACATTGAGCCTAAATACACAGCCTGTTAAACCAAAACATATTTTGCATGAATTAAATCTCATCAATAGTGCTGACATTTTAATTTTGGTATTAGGGGGATCAGAAGTCCAGATATAATTGATTTCAAGTATCTACTAAAATACAAAAATCCTAGGATGGAGTTAGACATAATTTATACATTTTATGACATCTTTGTCACAAATAATGCTTTTTTGGAAACAATTAGGCAAGTATATGTTGTACAAAACCACTTACAAATACACTGTTATATATTAGGGTACTAAACTACATTTGATAAAACTATTGTCATTATTAGTATAGATAGAATTACTTGCAAAAGGGGAAGGTGAAAACCCTTGTATGTTCTTGATCAAGCTCAAAATTTACATTTCTGCAGACTCAAAAGAAGAATGCAACCAGCTAGATAGCGGTGAGATTAGGACCTGTCTCGGAACGGACCAGAGTACCTGCATTGCTCCTACCCATTGGCCAAGGGAATACCTGGCATAGGCATATACATTGACCTGAGATTTGTTGAGGGTGTCACATCAGATCGATGTATGCAACCCAATCTCAATTTCCCATGACATTTTATATTCAATGATAGCAGATAAATCATTTAGTCAAAATCATTCACTTCATCATTTATGAGAAATACAAAATACTTCACATTTTCTTATTAAAAAAGTTAAGTAACTTTTTAATAGGAATTCTAAGCATTCATCAATATCGACAGATTAGACGTTTTATGGTACTCTCTCTCCCCAACAACAACAAAAAAATGGTCCAATGTAATTACCTCTAAACTTGACAGAAAACCTATTGCTTTTGGCTGCTCAAACAGACCATGTGAATGGTCTTGAACTTGTGACCCTTACTCTTAAGAGAAGTCCCTGAAACTGAAACAGGAGTGACGTAGTAACCTGAAGGCAAGAGAAGGAAGAATGCAATGCAATAAGTTTATTCACAGCCTTTGGTATAAGGTGAAATTATTGGGAATAAAACACTATCCATGTCTTTTCAGACAGGAGCCAGTCTGTATTTGGCTAAACTGAGAGACTGGTCCTTTTAAACTAACAATATCTTTAGCAAAGCGACAGATACTCTTCCTCAATTACTGGTTAAACTGACACATTATACTGGAGCAAAAGCCCCTACAAGTCTTCTGTCAAAAAGAAAATAAGGCAATAATGTCTATTCTGGTTTTCTCTTTTCTTTTCATTTTCTTTTTTTTTTTTTTTTTTTTTTTTTGAGATGGAATCTTGCTGTTGCCAGGCTAGAGTGCAGTGGCACAATCTCAGCTCACTGCAACCTCCGCCTCCTGGGTTCAAGCGATTCCCCTGCCTCAGCCTCCTGAGTAGCTGGGACTATAGGTACACGCCACCACGCCTGGCTAATTTTTTGTATTTTAGTAGAGACAGGGTTTCACCATGTTGGCCAGGATGGTCTCCATCTCCTGACTTTGTGATCCGCCACCTCAGTCTCCCAAATTGCTAGGATTACAGGCAAGAGCCACCACACCTGGCCTATTTTAGCTATTCTAGTTTTTTTCTATTAGTAGATTTATGTCATTAATTATATCTGTTATTTAAAAAAGAATATAATATACTAATACATATGTATGTACATACCACTTAATATATACAACATAGAATAGTCTATTATTATAGCTATATAATATATATGGAGATATATATAATACAGTGTATATATATAAAGCTATATATACACAAAGATTGCATATATATGTATATATACATACACATACATGTAAATATACATACACTATCATTTTTTAAATATACATTATTATAAAGCTTTGAAATGCTTTCCATGTTTTCTGATTTTCTCAAATGACACATAATGTAACTTATCAATCAACACTTGAATTAAAAAACACACGTTTATTTTCTTTCATTTTCTTTCTCTTGCTTTGTTGCTTAGGCTGGAGTGCAGTGGTGTAATCTCAGCTCCCAAGTTCAAGTGATTCTGACACTTCAGCCTCCAGGGTAGCTGGGATTACAGGCACGCACCACCACGCCCAGCTAATTTTTGTATTTTTATTAAAGATGGGGTTTCACCATGCTGGCCAGGCTGGTCTTGAACTCCCAACCTCAGGTGACCTGCCTGCCTGAGCTTCCCAAAGTGCTGGGTCTACAGGCATGAACCACTGTGTTCAGACTAAAAAGCACAATTTATTTTCAATGGAAAATTTAATATCATTATTTTATCAAAAAATTAAAGATATTTCTGTATTGTTTTCTTTCCTAACTGCTTTAACCTGACCATTCCAACAGGCCACCTCTGCTCCAATTGACCTTTCTTTTCATTGATATATGGGTACATCCTGTTTATTCTAGAATTAGATCTGCCCAGCTGGAATGCTATCCTTATTTTTCTCCAATAATCTCAATCCTTCCATCCCCAATAGACCTGTAGAGTTCACATATTCTTGTGTTTTCTCTCACTGTTCCCCCTCTTTTCCACATAGTATCTGTGGAGACAACACAGGAATTTTCTGAATTGCAAAAACTTCCTCTTTAGTGTTTTCTAAATAGCCAACAACTTTCTTCACTGGAAGATACTGGTTCTAACAAACGTCAACCAAAGACCTGTCAGATGTGAGCAGAGATCTCAAGTTTTCATTCAGTTTGTGTTTGAGAACACGAAAGTCAACTAGACTTCAGGTGTATGTTTGCAGTTTGTTTTAGAGACTGAAATGAAATGTAATGAGTCCAACACAATATAAGGAAGCTGAAAACTAGATTTCAGATCATACCAGGAACAGGCTAGTAAGATAAAGGAGGGCGTTTTGTTTAAATTCTAGATTTACAGCATCTATTACCTGCAAGAAGAAATATCACGCCCCCAATGACAGCCATCCGCATCTTCTGTACCTCATCATCTTCCAAGCACTTCATACACTTCATGCCAACGGTTGCCACAAAGATTGCTATCACTCCCAGCAGGATGCCAACCACCATCAAGGCACGGGTTGCTTGCAATGTGCCTGGTGGAAAACATTTTAAAACATGTAAAAAATATGCTTATACCAACAAGAGAAGAATGGAAGTATATGTCACTGTTGTATAGAAGAGAGAAAACTGGACTAGGAATCTAGAGACCCCAGTTATAGTGATGTTTACACTGGTAACGTAACATATAGCATCTTCTCCAGAAAAGCATATGCCAGACTGGGGGATGAAAAACAGATCCTTCCATTCTAACATTTTACATCTTCGACATTAAATTCAAAATAAACTGGAAAGATTATTAATGATCTAATTGAATGAGGTTAGTTTAACTGACATGTTTAATGTTTACTAATGAAATTTAATTGTTGCTAGGATAATTTTAAGTAACAATCATATGTACTATCCCAGATGTTAACTACTCATAACCAAAATGGTTTACACTATAGTATAGATTTGATACTAGTCACCAGCTTTATGCTCCCATCATCAAGCTTCAGAAAAATTAGGTGAATTGGAAGATAAAAAGTAGATGTTTTATAGATTATCATGGCTGGATAAGCAACATTTGTATCTCCAGTGATGTGAATAGGAAGAGTCGGGGAGAATAAGGAAGCTATTTTCTTAAAACAAAACAAAATAACCTTTGAGATGTTACCTTGGAACATAGTAGTAGATTCATATTCAAAGACATCACCAGGTTTTAAAACTATTTAAGCTGTCATGTCGTAAAATAGCACACGCAATAATTCAATGTAGTATTTCTCAGGATTCCATTAATTTTTCTAATTTCCTGTTATTATTTTTGGTGCACTAACTCATGATCAGATAAACAGAGTTAAGCTTGAGAGATAAGGTCAATAAGTTTCTTAAAGAATACAAGCTTGATGCCATCATTGTGGCATAAAGGCACAGACTTATAAATATGAACTGAAACTATGCTGGTTAGAAGATTTTGTTTAAATTCTAGATTTACGTCCTTCTTTAATTAAAGATCTCTATATCATTCACAGTGAATATGTGACAAGTACTTTTGGGATATATAAGTATTTTTTATCTTTAACAAACTACGTTATCTTGAGCAAGCCACTTAGTATTTTTTGGAATATTTCTATTATATAAGTAAAATGTAAATTGTCTTTATCTAGTGGATTGGAACTTCATGGTCTTGAAAAGTGGCTAAGATGTTGGAAAGATTTTGTATCTCAATATCTAATTAGACCTAGGATTAGCTTTAATATCTTCAAGATTGAGAACTTAGGTTACCAATCATAATTAAAGCTAAATAGTTCTAAAACTTTATTAAATCTTGATTTACTGATTTTCCATCTTTGCTATAACAAGGCAATGTAGGATAAAATTACATAATCTCTCTCTTTCTCTCTTTTTTTTTTCTTTTGAGAAAAGGTCTCACTCTGTCACCCAGGCTGGAGTGCAGTGGCATGATCTTGGCTCACTGCAACCTCCACCTCCGGGGCACAAGCAATTCTAGTGCTTCAGCCTCCTGAGTAGCTGAGATTACAGGCATCCACCACGACACCTGGATAATTTTTTCTTTCTTTCTTTCTTTCTTTTTTTTTTTTTTTGGTAGAGACAGGTTTCACCATGTTGCCCAGGGTTGTCTCTAACTCCTGAGGTCCGGTGATTCAGCCCCCTCAGCCTCCCACAGTGTTGGGATTACAGGTGTGAGCCACTGTGCCCAGCTGTAACCTCTTTCTAAGAAGTATCAAAGGTATTATTTACAGTATTTGAGCAATATTTTGGAAGCTAAGGTAAAGTTTTACTGATTTCATTTAAAAATAAAAAAAGAGACTTCCTGATTCCCCTCACACATTGACCTCCTCATAAGCTTGAATGGGCACACATGCATACTGACCCACACACTTATCTTTAGATTCCAGGTGGTAGAGGAACTGCTGGATAAAACACATGTTCCATGGACCACAGGCTTACCAGGAAGGAGCTGAAGCTGCTTATAAGGTTATTACAAAACTTCTTCCTTGGAATCACAAACCATACTGTGGTATGAAGAGGAAAGTACCGAGGACTTCATGGTTAAGGTATGTCCTCTTTCTGATGGGTGGTTTTGCAAAGGCTATCATTAATGGGAAATAATGAATAAAATAACTAAACCATGTATAACATAGATGTCAGATATAATCCTAAGATTACACTTGGAAGGAAAATATTTCAGGCAGAGATAGGCTGGAAGGGGAGATGCTGAAAGTAGCAAAGATGATCCATGTCTGGAGAATAGGGAAACCACATATCTCAGTTTGCCTGGAATAGTCCTAGCTCCTAAGTTTCAAGTCCTACCTACTTAGAAGGGCCTCAATCCTGGACAAACTGGAAAAGCTGGTCACCCTACCCTAGGATGATAGGATGTGCAAAGTAAAATGAGGTTTAGCAAGGTGGGTAGAAGGCATATGTCACGCAGAGCTCTGCAAATTGGAGTAAGAAGTTTAGATTCTATTCTAAGTATAATCAGAAGTAACATGATTATCTTGAGGAAGAGGTAACATGAATTTTACTGTCAGTATAGAGATGACACAATCAATAAATATTATTTCTATGATAGTCCTTTTAGCATGTATAGCATCTTACATGTCACAGCCTCCTCCATTTTATTTTTTCATAAATACTGTTTTTCAACCTTTTACTAATCATTTTAGATATTTTCTCCGATCTTGCTCCAAGTTTTTCTCTTTGTTTAAGCAGTGGTGCCCAAAACTGGACTCAGTTTATATAATAATTACACTGATCTTTCCTTCAAGTAAAATCAGAAGGCCACTCGTCCAGTGGGTCTGAGCACTTAGATCACAGAGTATTCTTTAAGAGAAGTCTAACTGGACATCTCATGAATCAAACTGTATAAAAGCACTGATCTCCCAGGCAAGGAACACATGTGTATAAACTACTCCAGGGCCCTGCGTGCATCCATCTAGAATGATCTAATATTCACATTTTAATCTCTTAAGTTTTTGCCCATTAAGTTCTCAAGGAAAACACATTTGATTCATGTCAAACCTATCTTGCTGCTTCATCTACAAAGTGTTCTTTCCAGGGTGCTGGGGACTGATATTCTGTTCTATGATTGCTAGTAAACCTACCATGTTTCGTTTCTCTATAGAATAATATATTACTTGCATAACACACAAAAATAGTGGAGAAAATGGAAAACACAATACTTAAAAATTACATAAACCATAGAAATGAGATTTTCTGTTTTGTTTTTTAAAATGTCATTTTGCAAAGTAACATTTTCATTTACATCCTGGAACAATTGACTTATGAAATTTACTTGTTTGTTCCAATATTAGATTTGCATCAAACCCCAAATCTTACTTTGTGTTATTGGAGACATTTACATAAATTCTTAAGTATAGTGATTTGTGAGGAAAATGTAAAAATAATATACACATGCAGTCATACACAAGAAACTGAGATTTAAAATAACATGAAAACTCACAAGCAAGGCATAGGTAATGACACATTACAAGTCAAAGTAAGCAACTATTGTCCTACAAGTTACGAGTGTTTTATGTGCAGATCAAATCTAAATTGCACAGTTTTAAGCTGGAACCAGATGAATACCTTCATATCATGGAAGCATTTTAAGTCAGAGGTCTAAAGTATATAATTGTGAACTCCTGAATGATCTGAGTCAGATATTTATTCCTATTTCCATCTAAAGCACCAAGCACAGTACTTAAAAAGTCACATGGATTTATTAAATTTCACTAAATTTAAATTAGAACATGTCTTTATTCTTTATAAAAAACTGTATCAATATGATAGGTAAAAATACTTATTGTATTGTGTTTAGCTTAATTTTTAAAATAATACGGAGAAACACCTCCCTTGAGACCCTAGTATGCTAAAATCTTGCTACAAAAAGCCAGACTTAGCTCAGGTCACTAAAAACGAGAAACTCATGCAGAGAATACAAATTGTACTTTTTGCATAGTTTGATCTCTCTTTTAAAGTATGCATCTAATAAGCTTAAAAGCTGAAGTTTTATTTTGTTTTCCCCTAGTGGAATGATGAGTAGCAGGACAGAGAAGTTAAGAACGATGTTTAAAGGCTATAAAATAATATTTTGGATGAGATAGATGTGGTATAGCCTTGCAATATTAACTTTGAACTGGTCTGATTAGAACAAATCTAGGAAAAAATGTATTCCTTTTCTTGTCTCTTAAATTTGCAGATAACTCTACAGTATTACAACCACTGATTAAAGTTGTCTATGAGAAACCTGGCTTAGTAAATGTTCAAAAAATTACACTGTTTTTTTTTCTCATCATTATTCAGCAGTAAACAGAGAAGGCAGTCTTTTAATTATATTTAGCTAGACTGATAATCTTGAAATTAAAGACCACCTAAGGAGTTCTCATAATTTTCAACCTGAAAGTATAATTAAAAGTAAATACTTACAAAGATCTCTACTTAGAAGACAAGAAATGAGTTGGAAGTTACTGATTTACTACAGTTAGGTTAATCAACTAATGCGTAGAAAGACAAATGTGGAAATTTTCTAAAGTTTTAAAGTCTTGCTACACAAGCAGCAAATCTACTATCAATACTGGACATTGTTTATTCTATTTTCTAGCCATGTTACCTTAGGTACTATATATCATAAACAAAATACAGTCATCTCTTGGTATACAAGGGTGATTGGTTCCAGGACTACCCACAGGTAAAAAATATGCACATGCTCAAGTCCTACAGTTGATCCTGTGGAAGCCTTTTATACAATAAGTCAACCCTCCCTACATGGAGGCTTTGGACCCCACAGATGCTGTATTCTTGATCAGTATTGGTTGAAAGAAATCCACCTATAAGTGGACCCTTGCCATTCAAAGCTGTCTTGTTCATGCGTCGACTGCAGATTCCAGTTACCTGTACTCCCACGTAGTCTCTCTTTTTATCTGTAGTTGCTTAATAAGTATTAAGTGAATAAATGGACTGATGATTGGGTGACTAAAACAAAAATACTGTACTTCCTTCTCCCCTTCAATTACATGAGCTCAACACAGACCGTCACAGAAGTGTACTCCCTTGACTTTTTCCCTTATGAAATCTTTTACTTTTACTGAAGTTCAAAGTTTCATAAGAGTCCTCATTGTTAGTGTTTCCCTCTTATTGGTGCATGAGGTGGTGGTCACCAGCTGTGACCTCAGAACAGAAGCAGTATCAGGAGTGAAAATGATCCTGGATGAGGCAGGATGTACCACTTTTCAGGATGTCCTCAGAAGTTTTGCTACCTTTCTTGTTTGTTTGTTTCTTAGAGAAATTTTCTCAGAATTAAGTTGATGCTTCCATATTATCTCCACCATACTGACTTAATCATTCCAATCAAGGAAACCTAAGCTATGAGACTTCTCTCTTCCCCGTCAATCACTGAACTAATAACAAAGAATGCTGGCATTGGAAGGAATCTTAGAAATCATCTTAGCTGCTTCATCCCTAGCAGCAAGAACAGGGCCTGGCTTCCATACGTTGAATGGATAAATGAATCATCGATTCATCGCCCCATCCCTCCCACTCTGCCCTATTTTATAAGTGGGGAAACTTCTTGAACCCAGGGAGACCAAGTGGTTCACCATTATACACATGGCTATTTAGTGCAAAACCACAGTAAGAGTAGAGAACTTCTGATCTCAAGCCTGGATTTTTGCTTCAACTTCCATTATTCTAAGAGTCAGAACTAATTTATGAAGTGTATCTGAACACCAATGGCCCTTCGAGTATCCTTGGTTCAGCAGGCATAAAGCAGCCTGGGGAAGCATAAGTGGGTGCCCTCCTCTTCATTTATGCTTCAAAGACTGTCCAAGTCAGTGATTTTGTCTCTCTGATTGAGCCTGACATCATGGTGAGAGGCTGGGAAACTTCACAGCCACCAATACTCATTAAGCACACCTACACACATGTGGATTCATGCAAAGCAAGTTAAACAGGCTAGAGAAGCTTATAAACAAATTACAGAATCTCAGGGTTAAGTGAGATTTAGAGAGAGTCTAGCCAAACCTCCCATTTGTCTGGTGCTTGGATCTTCCCTACAACATTCCTTCAAAATGCTTATTTATTCTCTGCTTTGCACACCTCCCACCATGCAGCCTCCTACAGCAACCTAATCTTCAGACAGCTCTAGCTATTAGAGTCAAGTAAGAAGAAGCAATTAACACAGCACATAAAATTGGTGCTAGCTTCCTGAAAGTTTAAGAATTAGATGAAAACAAGACAAGGTGTACAGGTGAATCAAGAAAAGTCTACTGCAACTGTATCTGGCACTTTTTCTATATTCCAACTTTCGGCTACAAGAATGACCAGGGTCAATAAAATCAAGTACGTTGGGTGAAATGGAAATTATGTCAGCCATTGTAAAACTACAATACACAATGTGACATTTGTTTCCCCAGGAAGTTTCTCAATTACATTTTCATAAACTGCTTGGCAAGAACTACCTAAAAGAAGCCCTGCTCTCATTTTGTATTTACTGCGCACACTATTAGCACACTGTCTTCCTTTAGATATTTTATGAAGGTCATATGCTTTTTACAACTGACCCTACATCAAAGCAGGAAATCAAGATATTTTAATACGTCCAGTGCTAAAACCTTGATAAAACACTGTATCTGTACTCTAAGACATCAAGTGTGCTCTACTGGGAAAGACAGCAAGGTACAATTCCAGGAAACCCACAGCTAAGCTTTTCACCTAAACACACTCAAGGAAATGCAGCTTTTTATGAGGGATACAGCTTAAATATGCACACATAACCCTTTTCCTCTCTAGATGTAACAAAACTATACCAAAACCAGCCAATGAATCACTACCCCAGATTTCTACAGCTGGTGGGCGTGAACATCACTGCTCAGGCAGAGAAATGGAGAAAAGTTTCCTGGACTCCATCCAAAAGCATCCAGTGAGTAATGGCAGGTTAGGAGAGAGAACTTGTGAGTCAAGGGGCTCTCTCCTGAGAACTGGTTTTGAGAGAAAAGCCTAAGCCACATCTTGGATAAATTATGGCTTTCAGTAAAACAAAAGTGGATTCTGATCTGGAATTTTTTTTAAAAAATAGGAAGATATCTCTAAATTGTGTGTGTGTGTGTGTGTGTGTGTGTAGGGGGGTGGTAGGTATTTAGTCCTTTCACCACAGTTTTAAAAAATTCTAATAACTATATTATCCAAAAAATGAAAGTAAAATGTTTTAACACATTATCATGTAAGGATGATCCATTTGAATACTTAAAACATGGATCAATCTGATTTCATTTTTTTATTTAAGGAAGTTAAAAGAAAATCTATTTAAAGATGTTGAAAATGGACTCTTTTGACCAAGCAATGAAACTGATAGTGAGACCTCTCTGGAATTGTTCTTAGAAACTTCTCCAACCTCCAGTTCCTTAATGTGGTACCTAAAATGCCCGACACCGTTTCCTTGAATATACTTATCTCTCTATGGAGAAATGCAATAATTATTACCAAATTTTTCATTTTCTAAGTACAAATACAACCTATGAGGGCAATGAGCAATACATAATTACCAAAGTTATAGATTGGTTTTGGTGTAAAGAGGTCCTAATATGGAAACCTTCAAAAGCTGAAATAACACTCAAAACGACCATGCACATTGAGCAAATGCCACAGGTATTCAAGGCATTTAAACAGATTTGCAACAGGTTTAATAAACGATACAGCTTTTGACATACACTATTAAAAGTTGTTCTTTGATAGGAGGTGAAAAAAACAAGTTAAGTAAACTTGAACAATGGCAACACTTCTTACCCTTAGCACACCATAGGGGCTAGTGGGCAGTCACGTTTATCTAGGCAAAGACTAAGGGACCTTTTCTTCAAGTTAGTTAAAGGAAATAGCAAACACATGATATAAGACAGTTAATGTGATTTCTCAAGGAAGATACTCCAGCGGTGAATCATTATTACCTAAGTAAATGGGAATTTAATGATTTTTCTGACAATACACTCAAAACCAGGCATCCCCAAACTACGGCCCGCGGGCCGCATGCGGCCCCCTGAGGCCATTTATCCGGCCCCCCGTCGCACTTCAGGAAGGGGCACCTCGTTCATTGGTGGTCAGTGAGAGGAGCACAGTATGTGACGGCCCTCCAACGGTCTGAGGGACAGTGAACTGGCCCCCTGTGTATAAAGTTTGGGGATGCCTGCTCGAAACTTTTAATTTAAAAAATTACGTAAAAACAAAGATCCTATTATCCTTCTTCCACCGTGCTTAGAAATATGTCTCTCTAGACAATCCTTTCCAACTTGACAAGGAGTCACCGGACATCCATTACACAGAAATTCCTCTGTGGAAGATAGAAACCTAAAAAAGACACACCTCTTCTTTCTTTCTCACTGCCTCCCACTCCCAGCTGACCTCTCATTTCATCAGCTGTGACTATTTTGCTGCATTTCCCTTCAGTGTTGTTACTTTTCCCTTTGTATCACGTTGGGTAGGTTATTTAGAATCTTTCTTGTCAGCCTTCTGCCACCTGCCACCAACCTTCTCCTTCCAAGATAGCACTACACAGTCAGACTCTACTGAAGACTTTGGGTCTAAAAGTTAAAACTTTGTGGGAATCTCAAGCGGCTTCTCCAAGGAGTCTTGCAAGGGGCCTCCCAGCACTAACTGAATCTTAAAAATTCAAAGAACCAACCTCAAATATGAGCAGAAGACACTTATCGGACATTTCAAGTAGGGATGTAACTTTTACTATGAAAAATCATAGTAAAGATTTTAAAAGTCTATCTAATACTTGAGGATTTTTCAGCTTGCACACTTGAGAAGTTACCAGGCTCCAAACTTTTTAAGCCATCCCATTTTCTTGTCTGAACCCTACCAATCCTTAATTTACCCCTAAAATCTTAGCATGCCTAGGAAAGGCCTAAGAGCTCAAGTTCAAGTCTGGCCTTCACTCTCTCAATCTCGACCCACCAGCATAGGAATTTCAGATAAAGCCACAGCTAGAGTAGCAGAAAAGTGTCACCTAGGGAGTTAGAGGACACACTAGAGCTTATGCCTGGGCATCCCTTTCCTCAAACCAGGATTCTCTTCATTTGCTTATGACAGAGCACCTCATCAGAAGACTCGATCCACTCAAGACTGATAACCAGGTAATCACACAACAAGAATGAGCCCATAAGGGAACGGCAGGGGGACTGGGGCCTCCGGACGGCGGCCGTGAGGTGGGGGTGCACTCACTGCTCAGATTCAGCAAGGAGTCAAAGACTTTGCACTGGATCTGCCCGGTGCTCTGCGACACGCAGGACATCCACAGCCCCTCGTACATGGCCTGGGCGGTCACGATGTTGTCTCCGGCATAGGAGTAAATCCTCCACTGGGGCAGGGCAGTGCTGACGATGGCGCCGACCCATCCCAGGAAGGCGAGGATGAAGCCCAGCAGCTGCAGCCCCGCGTTGGCCATGGCTCTCGCTCGGGCGCCCGCGCCGGCTCGGGGGTGGCAGGTGCAGAAGGCGGAGAGGTGGCAGGTGCGCAACGCGAACTCCCGAAGCGGACCCGGCCCCGCGGAGGAGCTGAAGGCGGGGAGCCCTGCTCGCTGCGCCGCCGCTGGAGAAGCTCCGGGTGCGGGTCGGGGTCCGGGCCCGGGGCGGCGCTGCGGTCCGGATACCAGAAGCTGCGGGGGCTCCCGGGCTCAGGGACCGAGACGCCAAACCGCTGGGCGCCGCGCTTTAAATCAGCTCCGCGCCGCCTCCGCCCCGGCAGCCGGGAGCGCCCCCTGGCGGTTTCGGGGCGGCTCGCCGGGAGGGGGCGGGGAGAACGCGGTGACGGGGAGGGGGGCCTGGGGACCTCCCCGCAGGACCAGGCGCCAGAACCGCGTCCCTGCTCCCTTCTCTCGTGGATCTCCTCGCTCCTGTCAGGCGTTTCCCGCTTTTCATGCACTCGCTCCAAGCATCCAAAAATGACCATGCACTGTACCTGCAAATCCTAAGGACAACGATGAAGAAATGAGCCCTCAAGAGCTGCAGTCTGAGCTGTAATATTTTTTCCCAGTATCTTATTGAAGGACATGTATACCCAACTCCGCATCTCCTCTCCCGTCACACACACTTCTCTCTCCTTTGCTCAGCTTCCTCCCCTTTCTCCTTTCCTCTGCCCCCTTCTGTCAGGGTCTTTCCATGCCTTGTCTCTCCGAGGGCCCACAGAGGTCTTTATGCTCTACAGATTGGGAAACTGAGACCCAGAGAACAACATGATTCACACACACACACACACACACACACACACACACACACACACAGACAGACACGAGCATATCACTACTTGGCTCCCCTCCCAATCTGCTTTCCACTACATATCAAATTGACCCCAAAATATGCCCTTGAATCTGTGACTGTCCTTTCTGATGTATTACAGTCCTTATGAAAACGCAGCCTAGCAGCCCTCCCCCCCCAAACACCAACCTCTTCCCCACAGCAGTTATGTCTTAGGGCAGCAGTTCATTATCACAGGGACCTGGCCAGTGGCCCGCTCTCCCCCAAAGGTGTTAATTTTGTGAATTATCCAATGTTGTTTGTCACAGGTGAGGGCAGGTAAACAGTGTTTCCCCAGTGGAGAAAAGACTGGGCTGGAGTTTAGGAGGTCTGGGCTTTTAGGAAGTTCTGGCTTTCACTGCAACTGGCTATGCCACCCCTCCCATTCTGGTCTCACTGGGACTTTAGTTTCCCTCTATGGGTCTCTAAAGCTTCCTTCTTTGTAGTTAGTCAGAAGTGCTGCTGTGGTTGGGAATAATTGAAATGTTTTCCCAACTGCTTTTTGTGTGTGGTGCGAGAGTGGTGGGAGGGGACGCTTCTATGGTTTTAGTAAAAGCAGAAGATCCTTAGAGGCAGAGATAAACATACGACGGAGAAAAGAAGATACACCCTTGTATACCATGGGCAGCTGCTAGTTACTGACAGAGAAGGAAAAGCACAAATGCTCAAGATGGGAATGGGAGGAAAGGCCAAGCCCTCCCCATCATTTCCACCTGGCTCTCTCTGGATGCCTTTTGGGACAGCTTATAGCTAAAGGACTTGGCCATGCTAGGATTTGGGGACAAGCAATGAAGAATGTAAGACAGGTGCTAGATGAAGACATTTAATTTGGACTAAGTGAGATTAACACAGTGAGGGCTGTCTTTCTTCCATCAGCTCTTTAGAGCAAGACCATGTCCACGCCGTATCCCAGGGCTTGGGCCTGCAGTCAGTGCTACTTTCTAGGTCCAGATGGATGTTCTGTGGGTGCCTGTCACTGTGGATGAAGACGTATCAATCACATTTGATTCTGTAAAAATTCCCCTATCAGAGAAGGTGCTAGAATTTTCTGTAGGACTAGAGCAGTACCATTTGAATCATATAATCTCATCTTTTTTTTGTTCCAAACATTTCAGAATCAAAACTATTATCAAACACCCGGGCATGGTGGCTCAGGCCAAGTGCAGTGGCTCATGCCTGTAATCCCAGCACTTTGGGAGGGTGAGGAGGGCAGATCACTTGAGGTCAGAAGTTTGAGACCAACCCAGCCAACATGGTGAAACCCTGTCTCTACTAAAAATACAAAAGTTAGCTGTGCATGGTGGTGAGCACCTGTAATTCCAGCTACTTCAGAGGCTGAGGCAGGAGAATCACTTGAACCCTGGAGGCAGAGGTGGCAGTGAGCCGAGATGGTGCCATTGCACTGCAGCCTGGGTAACAGAGCAAGACCCCATCTCTAAAAATAAACAAACAAACAAACAAATAAATAAATGACATTATTTGAGTCCAGTAAATATATTTGTGCACAGGCCCTTTTAATCTGCATTAGGACTTATTTCTATCAATCTACAATTAGCAGGGAATGAGAGGGATGAGTTCTGTGGCCAGCAGGGACTCCTGTTTTTGTTTTTTATTCCAGGTCTGTATGAGGCTGATTACTTCACTGCCCACAACTGTGTTTGTGAATTGAGGTGAATGCTGTTTGTTTTACTGTCATCCATGCCCATCTCTGGCATTCTTAATCCTGTCTAGTTTTCTGCTCTTAGCTGCCGTGCAGAGGACAGGGGAGATAACGTCTCAGCATAAATCAACTCAAGAGGAAAAACAGCTCACAAACGCTGGCTTTTCATGTACGAAACCTAAACACTCAAGGCAGCACTGGGACCCAGAAGGCTCTAGAAAGACTGGCAACGGTGTGGTAAGTGTCCTCGCCTGCTGAGTAGTAAAATCTGCTATGTACCCTCAGACAAATTACTTCTTTTCTTCCTCAGTTTCCCTACCAATAAAAGTTATGGGGTTAATTTCTGAAAGCAATCCAAATCTAAAGCTTTATGACTCAAAGTAATGATAGCTGACACGTGTTGTTGTAGATTTTCATCAAGTGTTGAGCTCAGAGTTTTATATGCCATCCCTACATGCAGGTAACAGAGACACACAGAGGTCAGGCTGCTTATCCAGGGTCGTGTTGAGTATGGCAGGGCTGGAATTCCAAATTATGTAATTTGACTCTGGTGCTTATGCCTTTAACTGCTTTCCTATACTATTTCTCTGTGTGACCCAAATCAATTGAGGACACCTTCTATTTTTTTTTTTTTTTTCTTTGGAAGGGCTTAGTCATACTCATGTGTTTCTCATTCCAGGCAGTGGCAAGATAGTTTACTCTGTGACTGTCTCTTCTCAGTATCTGTTGCAGCCCACTGAGATTTTGTACCTTGGAAATTTAGAATCCTGTGGCAGAAAGTTGTTGCTGCTGTGGAGGGAGATACGTGTTAAAACGGCAGATAGCCTGCTGCTTTATTCCATCTGCTTGTGTGGCTGATGCTTGGACTCAGCCATGATCTTGAGAACCAGTAATAAGTAGAAGAGATATACACCAAAAAAAAAAAAAAAAAAAAAAAAAAAAAAAAGATAGAAGGAAAGGTAAGACTAAGAGTCAGAAGAGTGTAGACAAAGAGCCAAACCCCTAAGAGGTAGCATGGCAGATTCTCAGAAATGGTTAATGATGAGAGTAAGAAAGCCTTTGGGATGTAGTTTTTTTTTGTTTTGTTTTTGTTTTTTTGTTTTTTGTTTTTTGCTTAGTGATAGTGTATGTTAATGTTGACTTTTTAGGGCTTCTTAGGTGGTAAAAGCAGAACCAATGAACACATTACTAAGTAAGCAATCTACTGTGTAGTTATTTAGGGCTTGACAGAAGGATCAGAGGACAAATATTGTAAAAATTTAACATGAATTTTAGTATTAAAACATACAGGTTACTAAAAATACAATGTTGCATGACTGACACAACCTTTTAAAACAGCCCTTTGAAACTCCTTGGAGTTTTTGAGGGGGTAGTTAGGGGTACCGGCTAAAAGCACAAACTTTTTGAATCCTGCTTCTGCCACTTAAAGTAACCTTGAAAATTTTTCATAACATTCTTCCTGTGGCTTAAATTTTTTCTTCTTTCAAATGATTCAACCCCTAGTGCTGTTATGAATGTTAAACAAGTTCATACATGCCCATTATTTAGAATAGTAGTTGTTATATAGCAAGCTGACATGAAACAGTACTTATTATTTCAAGCAGAACAGATACATTTCATTTCTAATTTTGCCATTTGCAAATGATCTTCATGTTTGTTTAGAAGGACCCTTTTGTGCCTCGATTCTGTTATAATCCCACTTAATGTCATAGTTAAATCATAGTGAAAAGATATGCAGTTTCTCTAGAAGGTAGACACAATTTTGTGTTCAGAAAAAGAAAAGGCAGCAATGGCAGGGATATGAGCTTTAAGTGAGATTTCTACGTCCCCTCCCTAAGCCTTGCTCACGGTTTCACTCTAAGCCCTGTAGAGTTTTCCTGGTTAGGACTAATGCCTGAGGGCTTCTTCTGAGGAGGGGTTGGCCAAGAGGGGAATGGTGATGTGATGTCAAATGACTCTCACAGATCAACAAGAATCTTTAGAGGGTAATGAGAGAAAAAACAAAGAAACAAACAAAAACAGAGTTTGATATTTTTATTATCGAGTATCTGCCTTGTTATCATGGAACATAAAAACTCCCCTATAGGTTCGCCCCTTAACTCCTAACCTAGCAGATCCATCTCTGCAAAGAATTTGGAAGGGGGTGGAATTTTAGCCATACAATCTTCTATTTGAGTCACAAAATGTTACTTTGAAACAAGTTGGTGGAGGACTGTTCCCTTTATCTTTTTACTTGTGTCATTTGGGGAAGATATTCTTTATCTTAGAGATGCTAGAAACATGCAACTGGTTTGAACAAGAGTCAAGGTCAAATTGGTAATATTTTACTTGTAATTTCTTTAATATAACACTACCTTTATTAGTCGGGGTTTTCCAAGGAATAGACTATATGTGTGTATTTGTGTGTTTGTGGGGAAAGATGAAAGAGAGAGAGAAAGGGAGAGAGAGTCAGAGATTTATTGTAAGAAATTGGCTCATTCAGTTGTGGGAGCTGCCACGTTCAGCATTCGTAGAGCGTTCCAGTGGGCTGAAGATTTGAATAAGAGTTGATTTCACAGACTAGAGTCTGAAATATTTTAGTCTTTAGGAGAATTCATGCTTTTCTGGAAAGCCTCTGTATTTCCCTGATTGAATTAGGCCCACCAAATTACGGAGGGTAATCCATTTTATTCACAGTCTACTGATTTAAATGTTCATCACAGCTAAAGAATACAGCCACATCTAGGACACCATAGCCTAGCCAGATGAACACATAAAGTCAACCATCACACTAACATTTACTGATCATTTAGATTCTAAGGACTTTACTTGTATGAACATATTAGATAACTATCAACGCAGATGAGAAAAGTGGGGTATGAATAATTAAAGTAGTTTATCCCAAGTTACACAGCTGGCAAATAGCAGAGTTGGCATCCGAACTCACTTGTTCTGGTTCTTGATCCAGAAAGTTTAGGCGGTGTGCTATACTACACCTGAAGCAAATGTTTATCTTTCACCTTCTTTGTAAATCCTCAAACTACCTAGTACAGTGATACCGAAAGACAGCATCTTCACCAAGCCTCCAAATCAGAGTCATATCAGAGTGAATAGGAAGAACTCAGTGAGTGAGGGGTCACTAGGTGAATTAGTGAACAGATAGAGGAAGAATCTCTTATCTTTATTATGACAAATCCAAGGCACTAGGAACACTATAGTGAGTGAAAACAGTTTTGACTCTCAAGGAGACCTTGGTTTTTGTGTGGAGAACACAGCAAAACAAAAACAAGTAGCAATGCAATGAAGAACAAAATTTTTTGGACAGGTGCGGTGGCTCATGTCTATAATCCCAACAGCTTAGGGGGCTGTGGGAGAATTACTTGATCACAGGAACTTGAGACCATCCTGGGCAACATAGTGAGAGTCCATCTCTACAAAAAAATATATAAAATTAGCTAGGCATGCACCTATAGTCCCAGCAACTCAGGAGGCTGAGGTGGGAGAATCACTTGAGACTGAGAGATGGAGGCTGTAGTGAACTGTGATCGTGCCACTGCACTCCAGCCTGGGTGACCTGTCAAACACACACAGAAAAAGACCTTAATTTTTAATACTTTGATCTTTGAGGTAAGACAGAATCTAGGATATGATACTGCTTTCTTTCTCCATTAGACATGAAGTTAGACAAGGTAATTCATCTCTCTATGCCTCATTTTCCCCATCTGTAAAAGAAAATAAATATGTGTGTCTCACAAATGTTGTGAGAAGTAAACAAAATTGATTGAAGTAACATATAGTTGATGCTGAATCCTGTATCTGGAACTTGGAAAGTGTCTGATAAATGATAGCATTACTGTGAGACCCCGGGTGCCTGTTCCATTACCGTGGAATAGAGTGTGGTAGGCTGGTTGTGACTTGATCATGCTGAACAAAATATTTGAACTAGACTCTCCACTACATAAGGGAGAGAACAGTCTAGATTATATATATATATATAGAGAGAGAGAGAGAACAGTGTTACAAACTGATAGATAAGTTGCATCTCAAGTGTGACCTCAACATGCATCTTGTTTGAACTGCCCAGTAACTTTCCAAAAACTAAATTAGCTTTTAACTTTGAGAAAATTGAAAGATTTCCGTAAAATCTAGATTCCCTTATGTCTAGGATAATCAAAAGAGATGGCAATACTGTACCACTCTACGGTTTCTGATTTCTCCATAGTATCTGCTTTTTCTACTTCGTTCCTTCATGTTACTTCCTTGGGTCCTGTAGGCATTTGGTGCAATATACGCATAGGTAGTGCACAATGTAAATAATTGAATCGACAGGATTTTGGCATGCCAAGCTAAGTATGGACTTTATCACATAGTAGTCAATAGGAAGGATTCACAGAATTTCGAGAAGACACTTGAGCAAATTTGTTATATTTTCTGGGAGGCAGAGGAAGAGATGTAAGTTAATTTAATGAACAGGCTGAATAGTTTAGGGATGGGCTGATTAGAGTATTTGAACTATGCCAAACATGGAACATTTCAGATAGAGAGATGAGTGCACGTACCAGAGATGGGTGAAAATGAATATTTATACTTTTACGTCATTTTGTATTTATTCTGAGCTAAGAGCCATGACAAATTCAAAAACTTCTGGGATTTTACCCAAACAACACAAGACAGAGACATTACTTGTGTTCCTGAAGGAGAACAAACATTGAATAAGAAGAATGACTCTTATCTCCTCCCTCAGTTTTAGCCATTTCAAAGATGAAGGAGAAGCTGAACCTTTTGGACTTATACAGTATGCCAATCTCTATTATGGTTCTTTCCTGAGGGATTTTCAAGAGCAATAATATTATGCATAATTTTAGCCTGTACGATACACTTTGGCTGTATTGTCTTAGGAGGAATAATAAGACTTGGGTCCAGGAGGATTGATGAGGAAAAGACTAATGAGTATTAGAGATTAGTTTTAATTAACATGTTCATGCAAATGATTAACGTAACCTGTGGTTATTTAAATTTTTTCTCAAGGGAATTAGAAAGACATTCAATGGTTTAGAGAAGGAACAATGCCTGATAAGATTTGCATTTTAACATTACTCTGAAGAGTGAAGATGGCTTGGGGAGAGGGATCTTGGAGAGTTATAACAGTGTATTCCAGTTAGAAGGATGTCAGCATAATCTAGGTGAGGAATGGAGTTCAGGACTGAAGTCCAAATTGAAAGAAAAGCAGCAAAAGAAACAGTTGTCTAATTGGGGGGGCTACTGAAATATTATAGAAGAGACATCTCAACCTGTCTCCTCACATCACTTTACAAGATTATACACAACAGGTTCACTGGTTAGAAATGTTTCCAAAGTTGAGAATATGGTACCTAGTATGTGTGAGTTCCAACTGTATGCTCACTATTGTAAGCATTCTGCCTGAGAGGTTAGAGGCAAAAACTTGAATTACCTTTTGTTTACTGAAAAACTATTGTTTCATTGTGAAATGTTGGTTCTAAGGAATAAACTATCAAATTACTAAATTATGCTGTTTTATAATAACGGTAACTAATTGTGATCCATCTTCTAACTGAAGCTCACTCTGTGTGTGATAATAAAGTTGTTTTAGTCAATATAGCAAACATGGCCAGAAGCATGGGTTGTAGCTTCAGATTGGTGCATTCCAATCTTGGTTTTGCTGGTTGCTTGCTGGGTAATATTAGGCAAGTTACTTATCATCCTCTGGATGCTTCATTTATTTTTATTTGCAAAATAAGAATACTAGTACTACTTCCATCATCTGGTGGTGGTAAAAGGGGGTTATTACATATAATAATTTAGAAAAGAGCCCGGTGCATATTAGCTGCCTAAGAAATTTTATCTCTTATAATAACTGGTATAGGAGGAAGATGGGATGGTCAGAACCAGTACATGACCCTAAGGATAGAGAATAGGGTGAAGTGAGACATTTTAAAATAGAACAAACTGCCTTATTGTGTTGCAAGATGAATTATAAATAATTAAATGCTATAACCACTAGAAAAACAATCAAAACGGAAATTAATTTTCTGAAGGCATGCATGTGTGTATGTAACTTTTAATCTTCAAATTTAAAACTAAAATCTCAAAATAAAATCTACTACTCCTTCAGCCCCATACCTTATCCTGTTTTTTCTCCTACCGAAGACAGGCTCCCAAACAACTGCTTATTCTATGACAGTTGCACAAGGTAGAGGTTAAACCGGGTGGAACCAGAATCGATGGGTAAACGTGAGGAATAGAAAGAGGACAGAGAGCAACGTTGCGAAAGTCCCACAGCTAGGAATGAATTCAAAACTGATTTTCTGTTACTCTGACCTTTGCTACCATACACGTGTGAGGTTACGGTCAGTAGCTGAGCATGGACTACTGTCTGGTTATGCCTGCCCTTAGTGCTGCAGAGACCATCCTGCCTGGAATTTGACCGCAAACAGCGGATATCTTCTTCCAAGCAACCTCCTTCCTCTACGACTGATGTTAATGGTGGCTACCACCATATTCCCACAAGCTTTATCAAATATTTACTGAGTACATAGTTTATTATACACAGCTCCCAGATTTAGACCAGGCAAAAACTTATTTGTTATTTGCTACAGTATTATTTTGTAAAAATTGTCTTTTGAACCCTAGGCAGGATATAGGGAGTAGCACTTAGTTATAATTCAGGAATTAACAGTGTTGTCCAGCTTGATAGCCACTAGTCACATACGGCCATTTAAATTTTAATAAATGAAAACTAAAAATTCAGTTCCTGTGTTGTACTTGACAATTTCAAGTAACTACATATTGACAATGCAGATATAGAGCATTCTGTCATCTCACATACTTACGTTGTTCATCACTGCTAGAGTGTTCTTGACACAGTTCTAAAAATGGATTTGACTACACAGAGAGTCTCTTAATTTTTAAAAAATATCTCTCTAAAAATTAGTGTATTCATTTTCTGTGGCTACTGTAACAAATTACCATAAATTTGGTGGCTTAAAACAGCAAATTTATTATTTACAGTTCTGTAGTTGAGAAAACTGAAAGGGATCTCACTGGGCTGTAATTAAAGTGTCCACAAGGCTATGTACTTTTCTGGGGGCTCCATTTCTTGTCCCGGTACATTCTAGAGGCTAGCTATATCTCTTGACTCATGGCCAACTTCCTCCATCTTCAAAACCAGCAAGTATGGGTTTTTTTTTTTTCTTTCACAAAACCATTTCTCTGGTTCACTCTCTTTACCTCCTTCTGACATTTACAAGGACTCTTGTGACAACACTTGGCTCATTCAGATAATCCAAGATAATCTCCACATCTCAAGATCAATTGATGAGCAATCTTCATTCCCACTGTGCCGTGTAATATATCATACTTATAAGTTTGAAGAATAAAAACATGGATATCTTTAGCAGAGGGAGGTTATTAGTCTACCTACCATGATGAGTAAATATTTTATAAAGTACAGTGATTTTCGTTGTAGAGAGAGAGACTATGTAAATATATTGCAGATCGTTATTCACATATTTCTGCTTTAACAAAAATTCTGATTATATATAATGAAATTAATAAAAATATGATATTAATAGCTTATACTTAATATGCACCAGACAGTAAGGGCTAAGATTTTAAGGGCTGATATGCATAAACTCATGCTTAATGAGTGTATAGAGACATTTATAACACTTTAAGTAGCAGTGTGGGATAAATGAAGACATGGAATCTTCATTGAGAAAATGGGGTTATCTTCCTGGCATAGCAACTTACTCACCTGTGCAATTTCTATGGATTTAAATTTTTCAGGTAGATAAAAGGAGAAGAACAGATAAAATTATCTCTGAAGTCTCTTCCAACACTTAAATTTTGCCACTATAAATTAAGTTAGGAGAAAAGATTATGCAAAAGCAGAACTTTGAGTAATGCAGAATTGCTGTGTATTACTGGAAATTAAGCAAAATAATATGTCTTGAAAGACTGAAGAAAGATTATTTAATCAGTTATAGAAGAGCATGATTTTTTTGTTGTTGTTGTTATAACATATACTATGGCTTAAGAGGTAAAGAAACTGGATAAAAATAGTCAAACTAAGCCGAGAAACCAATGGCATACACTTTGCTTTATTAAGGATTGAGATTTGAAGGAGGATACTAAGGGAACGTTGTATTTTCCAGTTGGGTTAGACTGACCTTAATTGTTAGTCATACGCATAATTAAACAACTTTTTATCCCCCAGCTTTACTATAGTCAGGTGTTTAGGGAAAAAGGAGACTATTCCTGCCATTAGAACAGTTACATCTCTGTCAAAAGCTATCGGATCGTATGTAAATAAACCTTTACACCCAACTAGGTTGATAAACAACTGAGACTTCATTTTCTGTAGACATTAGCATGTAACTCCAAGTGTGAGACAAAGGCATTTTCTCCATGAAATTAGGTAAGTAGAAGATTTTTGAATGAAACAGACCTCAGGTTTAGGAACCCTGATGATCCACAACTTTCAGATCAAGATGTTTTACAATAATTTATTTTCCCTGAAAGGGTAGTAATTCTGACTTATTCAGATTTTTAGAAATCTTTGGATCAGTGGCACTCTAAGAATATTAACAAATTGCCCATGTTGAGTGCCTTAAAGTACTTTAAGTAAATGCACTATTACTCAAAATCTACAGATAAAATTTCATATAATAACAGTAGGAAATTTTTCCTTATAGGGATTGAACACTATGTAACTAAAACTACTCTTTATCTATCTATCTATCTATCTATCTATCTATCTATCTATCTATCTGTCATCTTGCTATCAACCTATTGACCTATTATCTTTTTATGATATTCTGCCTAATGTTCAGCAGACCATTGTGCATGCCACACTTATTAAAATATTATCATAATTTGGAGTTATTTCTCTGATAATGAAAAAGAAAAATATTCTGTCCCTCTTTGCGATTCTGTTTTTTCACTCTATTACACTCATTTACTCATTCAATCATTTATTAATCTTTCATATTCTTCAAAGATGTATTATTTGTAAGGCACTGAAAATACTGTGATAGACACATACTTCAGTGGGGTGAGGGGTAACATGCAACTGACAGAAGCATTGATACAGAACCATGTACATCCTATGAAAATTGTATGTAAAGAGTATTATGGAATCAGGGTAGAGTGGACCTAAAATTTGAGACAAGGAGGAGGGGCTAGAGTTGCCATTAAAAAGATGTTGCTTAAAATGGAATCTCCAAGGACATGAATGAATCATTCATTATTTCTTCCATTCATTCATTTATTGTTCATCTGTGCCAAAATGATGCAAAAACAAAGCCATTCCTGTGCTCAAGTAATTACAAATCTATTTGAGAAATAACGTATAACAAACTAGAGTACAGCATCATTGTTGTTATGATAAAACTATACATGTGTGTTTAGCGTGATGAGGGAACTCGTAATGGGGTAGCAGTAGGATGTGCTCAGATTAGTGAGAGGAATACCAGACAAGACGAAAAGTATTTGAGAAGTGGAAGTATAAGAAATTTGGCTGGAGTACATGCTATACAGGTATGAAGCCATGGACTATGAAGCTGCGCAATGGAATAAAGAGACTAGGAAGGGCCCACTGTGCTAAAGACTGTACTTTACCTCTGATGTTAACGTGCCAGCACTGAATGATTTATGTACACGCACTGGACATGCTGTGTGTGCCCCCCTACATCCATTCTGCAATCTTTTTCACTCATTCTGTTCCGCAGCAAGTGAATCTTTCTACTTGTATTCGTAGTCTTTCTTGCTTTCTGGCTTTGGCCGAAGAGAAGCACCTTTACAAAATCAGAGGGCAGGAGAAAAGTGAAACTGATGTGGTGGATGTTGTTGGTAACCACCACCTCGTCTTCTTTGTTAGGATGGTAACCCATCGCCCAGGTGCTACAGGTGTTGGCTGCTAACAAATCATGTTATTAGCAGCAATGAGGAAAGCCCTCGGCTAGTGAGAGCCATCTCAATTAGAGATGCCTGGGAAGGTATGCAACTCTCCTCTTCACCAGTGGCTGGTAACCAGTGATTAATCTATGCAATGATGTAACATCCCTGTCCCCTTGCATCTAGTCAGTACAACCTCTGTAAACACTTTGTACTCCAGAGCTCTTTGTGGGTTCAATCTAAAGATGAATTCTTTTTTTTGAAATAGAGTTTTGCTGTTGCCCAAGCTGGAGTGCAGTGGTGAGATCTTGACTCACTACAGCCTCTGCCTCCTGGATTCAAGCAATTCTCCTGCCTAGTAGCTGGGATTACAGGCACCTGCCACCATGCCCAGCTAATTTTTGTATTTTTAGTACAGACTGTGTTTCACCATGTTGGCCAGGCTGGTCTCGAACTCCTGACCTCAAGTGATCCTCTTGCCTCAGCCTCCCAAAGTGCTGGAATTATAGATATGAGCCACTGCACCCGGCCCTAAGGATGCATATTTCTGTATTTCTTTATCTAGCTTCTTCCTTTGTACCATTCTGCTTCTCTTGCCTCTTTGAAGGTTTATACTAAGGGCATGCCTTGAATAAATGACTTGCATAAGATTCTGTCTCAGACACTGATTCTAGGCAACAGAGCTTCTAGGGAGCTCAATATCAGTGATGGTTATTGCCAGAAATGGGCCCATAAAGCAGACTCTAACGATTTAATTCTGGAGTTGAATCAGACCCCAGCTGGGTGGTAATGACAACCCCAAACCTAGTGGTAAGTAAAGTGTTTATAGTTTATTGAATGTTGTAGCAGTACAATTGCTGCTTTTACAGTGTCTTTGGCATCTGAGAGAAGTAGGAAAAATAATGAGATTAAGGAATGTGAAATTTGGTATTAGTTGGTTAGTGCCTCTTGGTTACTCAGGAGAAAAAAAATGATGATTAATTTGAAACTAAGTACAAAAGTGAGAAGTTACTTAAAGAAATTAAATAAAATTAATAAGTCTTTAGAGAGTTTCTTCTCTCTTGAAGCCTGGGAGCATGTTGAGCTGGTGAACCAGAGGCCTTAGTCGTGACAATAGCAGAAATTCAGAAAAGCCTAAATTCAAGCCTAGATGAGACTCTGGATGCCATAATAAGGCACAGGTGCTTCAGAGAGTGGGAGTCACTCTCTGAAGATTCAGTGGCTTGCCACATATATGATGCTTTTAGGGATCCAGTGGCCTGGGGCATACTGGGATATTCCTTCCAATGTAAAGGGCAAAGTTATTGCATCTTTTGTATCCTACCATTAAAAAAGAAGCAAAGCACAGCAAATACAACACTTGGGAATACTGCACTGAATGATTTAGCAAGTGCTGTGGAAAGCTCCCAGTTTTCAGTGAGGCCCTGAGCAAGAAAGGACATGTCCAGGCCATATAGTACAAGCTGTCCTACCACATGGCTTATGTGGCCCAACAGATCCTATAGTGACATAAAAATTATCTCTAGGAGATAAAGATTTTGTGTGGAATCTCTGACAGGCCCCAACAGAAGGGTTTCATAACAGACTGCTGAGATTCTGGAGTGAGGCCATGCCATCTGCAGCAGAACATATGATTTAAAATGCAGTTGCATCAAGACATGAGACAAAAGCTGTTCACCATGAACTGGGGCTGGCAGACCAAGTCATAAACTAGAGCATCCACAGCAGCAAGTATTTATAAAATAGAAGTATTACAGAATGGATGACCCTTAAAATGTCCAAAGGGCGTACGTCAGCTGGATGAACAAATATTCCAGACTTCTGTGTCACTAGACAGTTTCACCTGACACCACTCAATCTGCTCACACTTGTAACCTCATAGAAGAATCCTTATGAGCAGCTCAATAGAGGAAGAAAACAACACAGGCCCGGTCCACAGATTGTTCAGCTCAGCACGTTGGTGTGGACTAAGAAAAATGGACGGATATTTATAATATAGCCCCACTTGGGAAGTACTGGAAGACAGTATTGATAGGAAAATATAAAAGTAGGCAGGATTTTGGTTGATGTTACTTGTAGTCCAATTTTGTTGAGAAACAAATGGCTTAAAAGAAAGCTATACACGAATGCATGAGTATTGTTGGATAGCTTGGCCTGAAAAAAGCAAAGTTTTCATTAATATGAAATATGATCCAATAAAGAAGCATGTGGATGAACATATGGAAATGGGCAGAAAATAAGAACTTGCCATTATACGTTAACCCTCGTAGGTTAGAGACACAAAGCAACCAAGTGTGGAGAATGGTCCAATAGATTAGAATCCAACTTCGATAGCTGAAAGGGCTCATGAAGGTAGTAGTCATGGCAGCACAGATGGAGACAATATGTGGACCTATAGGAATGTGTTCTCCTCTCACCAAAGCTGAATGCCCAATGCCATGTCTAACCTATCAACCAACAAATTCCTGCACTGAGCTTTTTATATGACAACGTTCTTTGAGGAAATCAGCCAGACATTTTGGTGGCAAAAGGACTCCTCTCATCCTTACAAAAGTAACAATTAATCCTGAGTAGGAGTGATACACATTCCAAGGATGTGTTTGCCTTTTATACCAGTAGTATTTAAGTCAGCATTACATGGAAAGGCTCACAGAGATACGTTGTATAGCATCTCATACACTATCACTCCAGATCAAGAGAACCCCTTTATGGGAAAGGAACCATGGTAGTGGGAACATGGCAAAGGCATCCTCTGATCTGGTGATGCATTGAATCAATTAGTGGCTACTGATCCTATAAAGCATGGGAAGGCCCCGTTTAGAGTATAGCTATAGTACCACCACCTTGGAGATGGATGCCCATAGATGGGGACACTATATTTCAGAAAGAAGTAATTCATCCTAAACCAACAGTCATTACAAGGTGCCAGGTCCCCACTAGGTAGACTGCATGAGTCCAGTAACCAAGAGATGGAGGAAATGGTAGCCCAATTCACAATTCACCATCACACCAAGAATTGAGTAGGAGACATCGTATTGCCTGTCTATTCAACTTTAGAGCCTGTGGATCCAGGGGTCCGATTTCCCAGAGAAGATATGCTTTCACTCAGGGACACAGAAAGAGTGTCACTAAACCTAAAGACACAGCTGGTACATGATCACTTCAAGTGCTTCAAGTGGACCAACAAGCAAGAAATTATCATACTGCCGATATTGTGTACACTAGGATATTTTAATAGGTTCTGGGGTATTTTAGCCTGATTACCTAAGGAAAAGTACTGCTGTTACTTAATAGGGGCATGGAGAAATACTTTTCATACTCAAGTGAGCTACAAGTTATCTCTTGGTGCTCTCATGCCCAAGTTTAACTACAAATTAACAAGTACTGTATAGCAATTATTGCCTGGCAAGTGCATAGTAACTAGGGAATCAAGGCTCTCACAGATGAGTATCTGAGACATCCTGCCAGACAAGCCACCTAGATGATCTGAAGTCCTAGCTGTCTATAAAAGGAATCCAGAATTGTAGCTGATAGGGATAATGTGTATTATTTGTAGCCTTGAGATCAACTGCAGCAAAGAAGAAGGTTGAATTCATTCTACGAATGTTCCTCTTACAAGTTTTCCCAGAAATTGAGACCAACCCAAATTCTGAAGAAGCTAATACCAGATAGGAAGAACTTACTGTGAGAAGAAAATGGATTTGAGAAGTGCGAGTGGTAGACTTGGAAGTGGCTCTTGGTACCTCTCCAGATCTCCTTGACTGGGCTGGTACACCCATACCCCTTCCGGCCTTGGCTGATAATTGCTCAAGCTGGCACATTTCATTGTAGGGTTGTCCTCAGCTGATTGAAGCTACCTCAACCCCAGATGCTTGAGAAGTTTTACTGTTTTCTCTCCAAAGACTGAACACTGCAGGGATAAGACAGTGCAGCTCTCTTTCCTCTGGCCAAAAAAAAAAAAAAAAAAAAAAAAAAAAAAAAAAAAAAAAAATCTGATTATAATCTGTTCTAGAGAGATACCTCTAAGATTAGATTGAGCCTAAACTTCTCCTGAACCATATTCTTGCTTAACTCCATCCATCCGTCACCTTTTCCTGCTCTTTTTGCTTCTTTAAAGACTTCTCAGAGTATTCCTTCAAGAAACGATCTGCACAAGACCCTCTGTCTAATACTCTGCTTCTAGGCTTCTGGGCCTAATTCAATTACATGTGGCAATGGCTGTGTTCCTCTCTGGAGATCCACAGTCTCACCTAGTGGTCATTTCCTGTATATACATTATTCTTCATTTGTATGTGACGTTCATTTCCTGTCACAATCCTGACTAATGAAGCAAAAACAATCAGTGAGTGAGATGATCAGATCAACATTTAGAAAGCTTAATCTGGCAGCAGTGCTGAGGAGAGAGTGTATTAAAGGCAAGTCTAGCTGCAAAAATATAATTTCACAGATTATAATAATAATCCAGAAAATACTTGAAAAGGGCTGGACATTTAATAATCATTGGAAAAGGCATACATTAAGTAAACTTATAAGATAGGTTGGCAGTAAAATTGATTTAAGGATCAATATGTTCTAACGTTCTACAAGAATTAAAATGACGTATATTACCTTATAAACTCATTAAACAATTATTGTTTTACTACACATGTAAAAACTATTACTACTACTCATGAGAAGCTTGTAGTCTCAATAGTGAATCATGACTATTTTGATAGTTGTTATAAAAGTCAAAAATAAATATTATACCAGAATTATAAGCAAAAAGGTGTGAAAGCAAGGAAAACTGCAGGATAATACTTCCAATTAATATTGATGCCAAAATCAACAGTTAAATATTAGCAAATAAAATTCAGCAGGATATCAAAAAGATTATATATCATGATCAAGTGGGATTTATCCCTGGAATAAAAGGTTGTTTAATATAAGCAAATCAGTTGGTGATTTATCATGTTAACAGACATAAAGACAAAAAGCCTCATGATCACATTTATTGAGACAGAAAAAGTATTTGACAAAGTTTAACATTCTTTCCTGATAAGACTCCTGTCACTTTAGGTATAGAAGGAAAGTTTCTCAACTTAATAAGGGCTATTTATGGAAAACCCACAGCTAACATAATCAATGGGAAGAAACTGACAGCATTTCCTCTAAGATCTAGTATAAGACAAGGTGGCCTGCTGTATTAGTCTGTTTTTATGCTGCTGATGAAAACATACCCGAGACTGGGCAATTTACAGAAGAAAGAGGTTTAGTGGACTTACAGTTCCACGTGACTGGGAGGCCTCACGATCACAATCATGGCAGAGGTGAAAGGAATGTCTCACGTGGCGGCAGACAAGAGCTTGTGCAGCAAAACTTCCTTATTTAAAACTATCAGCTCTCATGAGACTTATTCACTGTCATGAGACTAGCACAGGAAAGACCTGTCCCTATGATTCAATTACTTCCCACCAGGCCCATCCCACAACACATAGGAATCATGGGAGCTGCCAATCAAGAAGCGATTTTGTTGGGGGAACAACCAAACCATATCGTTCTTCCCTGGCCACTCCCAATATTGTCCTAACACTTCAAAACCAATCATGCCTTCCCAATAGTTCCCCAAAACCTTAACTTATTTCAGCATTATGTCAAAAGTCCAAAGTCTCATCTGAGACAAGGTAAGTCCTTTCTGCCTATGACCTTGCATAAAATCAAAAGTAAGTCAGTTACTTCCTAGATACAATCGGGGTACAGGCATTAGGTAAATACAGCCATTCCAAATGGGAGAAATTGACCAAAATAAAGCAGTTGCAGGCCCATGCAAGTCCAAGATCCAGCAGGACAGTCCAATCTTAAAGCTTCAAAATGATCTGCTTTGACTCCAGGCCTCCCAACCAGATCACACTGATGGAAGAGGTAGGTTCCCATAGTCTTGGGCAGCTCTGCCCCTGTGGCTTTGCAGGGTACAACCTGTATCCCAGCTGCTTTCATGGGCTGACATTGAGCATCTGCAGCTTTTCCAGGTGCACAGTGCAAGCTGCCAGTGGATCTACCATTCCAGGGTCTGGAGGACAGTGGTCTTCTCACAGCTCAACTAGGTGGTGCCCTAGTAGGGACTTTGGGAACTCTGACCCCACATTTCTCTTCTGCACTGCCCTAGCAGAGGTTTTCCATTAGAACCCCACCTCTGTACCAAACTTCTGCCTGGGTATTCAGGCATTTCCATACATCCTCCGAAATCTGGGCAGAGGCTCCCAAACCCCAATTCTTGACTTCTGTGCACTCCCAGGCTCAACACCATGTAGAAGCCGCCAAGGCTTGAGGCCTGCATGCTCTGAAGTCATTGCCTGAGCTCTATTTTGGTCCCTTTCAGACATGGCTGGAGCAGCTGGGATGCAGGGTACCAAGTCCCTAGGCTACACATAGCAGAAGAACCCTGGGCCTGGCCCACTAGACATTTTTTTCCTCCTAGGCCTCCAAGGCTGTGATGGGAGGGGCTGCCACAAAGGTCTCTCATATTCCCTGTAGACATTTCTTCCATTGACTTGGTAATTAATATTTGGCTTCTCATTAGTTATGCAAATTTCTAGAGCCAGCTAGGATTTCTCCCCCCAAAAATGGGATTTCCTTTTCTACCTCATTGTCAGGCTGCAGATTTTCTAAACTTCCATGTTCTGTTTCCCTTTTAAAGCTGAATGCATTTAACAGCATCCAAGTTACCTCTTGAATGCTGCTGCTTAGAAATTTTTTTCATCAGATACTCCAAATCATCTCTCTCAAGTTCAAAGATCCAGAAATTTCTACGTCAGGGACAAAATGCTTCCAGTCTCTTTGCCAAAACATAACAAGAGGCACCCTTGCTCCAGTTCCCAAGAAGTTCCTAATTTCCAATTTCCATCTGAGACCACCTCAGCCTGGACGTTATTTTCCATATCACTATCAGCATTTTTGTAAAAGTCATTTAACAAGTCTCTAGGAAGTTCCAAACTTTCCCACATTTTCCTGTCTTCTTTTGAGCCCTCCAAACTATTCCAACCTCTGCCTGTTACCCAGTTCCAAAATCACTTCCACATTTTTGGCTATCTTTCAGCAGCACCCTACTCTACTGATGAGGGAATTGTTAACTTCTCTTCCTGGGACCACAACGGCCATGGTTTCAAAGGCAAGAACTTCCAAGCGACATGCCTTACCTGCCGCCTTTCACATCTCCATCCAGGAGCTTAAAGTTCTTTGTCTAACTTTCACACAGGAAGGTAGACTGCCCAGGTGAGCTTCTTTTGTTTAGAAAGCCTGGGGAAAGCTGTGGAAGAACTACAGGCCAGACAGCCAATCCGATGTCCGAGTCAAAAATCAATCACTACAGAGGAAGTTTGGAAGAACTCCTCTCACTGGATGAGGACTTGAATGGGGCCGGAGTAACTCTCAGATTAAAAGTCCTCCTGCCCCTCACCTGTGTGGACTCTATCTCTTGATCACCTCTCATGACAGCGTGGGAGTTCCACCCCCTCCCCGCCACTTCCCTTTCTCTATCTCTGTGCCTAATAAATCAATTTTCTGCAAAAATTCGTGGGGTCCGATATTTACTTGAACAGGCCCACCACAATTCCAGGGCCTCTTCCCCCATTCCTGGGTGGGGGTGCCAAGAACCTGGAACACCCAGTTACCCTGGTACCAATTTATGTATTAGTTTGTTTTCATGCCACTGATAAGGACATACCTGAGACTGGGCAATTTACAAAGAAAGAAATTTATTGGACTTACTGTTCTGCATGACTGGGGAGGCATCATGATCATGGCAGAAGGTGAAAGGCAAGTCTCACATGGTGGTAGAATTTGGTAAAGTTGCAGGATATAAAATCAACATACAAAAAATCTATGGGATTTATGTATATAAATAATGACTTAGGTGAAAAAGAAAGAAGAAAGAGAATCTGATTTACAATAGCATAAAAAATTAAAATTCTCAGGAATCAATTTAACCAAGGAGGTGAAAGACCTGTCCACTGAAAACTATAAGACATTAATGAAAGAAACTGAAAAGGACACAAAGCTGTAGTAAACAAAACAGCATAGTCCTGGCACAAAAAGAGGCACGTAGACCAGTGGAACAGAATGGAGAACTCAGAAATAAATCCAAACATTTACAGTATACTAATTTTCACCATAGATACCAAAATGATGCAATGGGGAAAAAAAATAGTCTTTTCAATAAATGTTGCTCAGAAAACTGGATTTCAACATGCAAATGAAAGAAATGGGACCCTTACAGCACACACAAAAATTAATTTAGAATGGATTAAAGACTTAAACATAAGAAATGAAGGCATAAAATTCCTGGGGAAAAAAGAATAAGGGAAAATCTCTTTGAAATTGGCCTTGGTAATGATTTCTTGAATATCACACCAAAAGCTTAAGCTACAAAAGCATGAGTAAATAAATACGACTATATCAAATCAACATGCTTTGCATAGCAAAGAAAACAATCAACAAAATGAAAAGACAGCCTACAGATTGGAAAGAAATACTTGCAAACTCTATGTCAGATAAGGAGTTAACATACAAGATTATTTATAAAGATCTCATATGACTCAATAGTGAGAAAACTTCTTACAAACTTAAAATTTGGCAAAGAACTGAAATAGACGTTTCTCCAAAGATGACATGAAAATTCCCAAGAGTGTATGAAAAGGATCACAACGTTACTAATAATTAGTAATATTTGTCATAAGCCTCTGTAAGATACCACCTCTGTTAAGATAGCTGTTATCAAAAAGACAAGAGATAAAAAGTGTTGGCCAGACTGTGGAGGAAAGGGAAGCCTTGTACACTTTTGGAAATGTAGATTGGTACAGCCATTATGAAAAACAGTACAGAAGCTCCTAAAGAAATTTAAAATATAATTACTATATGACCCAGGAATGTCTCTTTTGGGTATATACTCATAGGAGATAAAAGTATCACCTCATAAAGATATCTGCACTCGCATGTTCATCGCAGCATTGTTTATACAATATCTAAGATACAGAAACAACCTGGTTGTGCATCAGCGAATGAATGGACAAAGAAACTGTGGTGTATATATACAATGGAATGCTATTCACCTTAAGTACAAAGAGATCCCGCTATTTGCCACAACGTATATTAATCTGAAAGGCATTATACTTAGTGAAATAAGACAGACACAGAAAGACAAATATCACATGACCTCACCTATGTACAGAATCTTAAAAAAAAAAAAAATGGAGGGAGTCAAATCAATAAATAGAGATAGAAAATAACACAGTGGTTACCAGAGTTCAGGTTTGGGGGAGAAAATGCGAAGATATAAGCCAGAGGATACAAAATAGCAACGTAGGGTGAACAAGTTGAAAGTTCTAATGTACAAATAGAGACAACGGTAAATAATAGTGTATTGTGGTCAAGATTTTTGCTAAATGAGTAGATTATATCTTCACACGCAATAGGGAGAAAATGAATAACTGTGTACGATGATAGATATGCTATTTTTTTCACTGTGGTAACCATTTTACTATATATGTGTATCATAACATTGTGTCATATAAATGTGCACAATAAATTTATTTTTTAATAAAATAAAATATAAAAAACTATTTTGAAAAAGCCTTTGAATGCACATACAAAGAGATAGCATGGGGAGAAATGACAGACACAGGTGAGGAGAAGGCAGCAAACCACACTGCCATGTGTGTACCTATGCAACAATCTTGCATGTTCTTCACATGTACTCCCAAACCTAAAATGCAATTAAAAAAAAGGATAGTCATCAGTCCTACCATTATAAAACACAGAGTTGCCAAATTTCTGTAACTAAATAACGTATTCAAAGAAATTGCTTATATTACCTAAACATCTCTAAACAACTTCTTAAAATTCCCAGAAAAGACATATGTGAATTTTTAAGCATGCATCTCCCAGAGGCTATATTTAATTATCTTAATCAGTATTAAAATTACTACTGAGAAATTTCTATTAAATATTATTTAAACAGTCATTAACATTTGATGGATTTAATGTGCATATAAGTTATTCTTAATATTCATATAAGTATTACAGAGTAATGACTATGTTATGCATAATTCATAATTATAAATAGTACATATTGTATTATATACCATATTCTGTAAATATATTTGTGTAAATGTAAAAATATACTAAATACTGAAATTATATATGTATGTATAATTTTAGCCCACATTTTAATTTTGGCCAAACATTTAGAAATAAATCACTAAATTATCCTTGTCTTCCATAAATAAGTAGCATGAGGAAAGATGTGGAAATGTAAACAAATAACTAAGGATTTCAGATAATCCTGTGATTAGGTTATAGAATAAAGGAGGATAGATGCCTGGAGAGAGGGTTGCAAAAGTTAACTTAGGCCAGACTGCAAAGGCAGCCTTCTTGTTCATGCTACGAATTTGGTTGGGATTTAAGGATACATTAAATATTGGCAGAGAAGGGTTAGGTAGCTGTTTTTTCAGACAGATTGATGCAGAGGAAATAATTCTGTTTACACAGAAGTGTAAATAAATGAGTAAGAAGATTGAACTTTTACTCATAAGAGTATGGGAAAAATAGACAAACTTCAGAAAGTTAAAAATATAGCTACTGTATGACCCAGCAAGATCTCTTTAGGGTACATACTCAAACGAGATAAAATCACCACCTCATAAAGATGTCTGCACTCCCATGTTCATTGCAGCATTATTCATACAATACCTAAGATACAGAAACAACCTGACTGTACATCAGTGGAAAAATGGGTAAAGAAACTGTGGTGTATACATACAATGGAATATTATCCAGCCTTAAGTGCAAAGAGATTCTGCCATTTGCCACAACATGTATGAATCTGAAGGGCATTACGCTAAGTGAAATAAGACAGACACAGAAAGAAAAATATCACATGATTTCGCTTATATATGGACAGAGGAAGAAACAGAGGAAGAGTTAAGCTAATACCGTTGGATAACACTGAAATTTGTAGATTTAAAGGGTAAAATAATTTGACTAAAAACACCACTTTGCACCCTGACACACACAGTGCTGCCACAGAAATCTGTATTAAGCTCCATTTTAAGTTCCTGGTTCTTGCTGTCTTACCAACTTTGATAGTAACCAGGGAGATAGTTGGCAAGAGCTTCTAGGGGCAGGCAGGCAGGATTTTGGCTTGGATGGGTCTTACTAGATAAAAGGTCGTTCACAACCTGTTTGTTCATTTTGTGATATAGCTCAGTTTAAGGACTTTCCTACTACCCGTATCACACATTCACTGCACCTCAGGAATTTGACTTCTCCTCCCTTAGTTACACATTCTCTCACTGCACTTAAGGAATTTGAGTTACTTCCTATCAGTTTTGAATCACCCTATTTGGCAATCCTGGAATTATTTGAAAATGCTCTCATCTCCTCTCTATTATTTTTCCTCTGTAAACAAGCCTAGTGTTTTTCCTGAGCCCATTCTTTCAGTTGTGTTGTCTCGTATTTATTTTTTACAGGGCCTAGCTCTGTCTCTCTTCAGCGTAAGCAGTATAATACTATCTAGAAAGACTCCTTGGTGAGGAAAAGGAATTCTGGTTCTATTTCTGCCATTGATAGATGTTCAGCTTTGGGTAAATGCTTTATCTCACTGGGCTTCTAGTTATTCATTCATGAAATACAGGGAGAGGCTAAAATAAACACACGTTGGCATTTTTCCTTTCTTCCCATAAAATTCTTTTAGTTTTCCCCAGGTAATCTGGCAAGCTATCCATCTGATCTCTCCTTTAAAGTAACAACTGTATGTTTATTATTGTACTGATTACATTATGTTGTAATAATCTTATTCATATTTATGTAATATATATGATATTTATTGCAGTAATACTGAGTATATGCCAGGGACTGGATTAAACACAATAACAAAACTCCTGTAACCAGTCCTTTTAGATCTTACAGTATAAGTAACAATACAAATGAACATTCGGAAGTGTGATGGAAGTAGGCAGAGGCAGATTTGAAGGGTACTGTGGCTTGTAAGACATAGGGATCTTCCCTTATCAGGAAGGAACTCCCTTAAAGAAGGAATTTAAGCAGAGATCAAAGAAAAGAAACAGAAAATAAAGTGTTTTTCACAGAAGAAATCACATGTTAGAATGCCTGGGGGTGAGAAACAACAAAAATTCAAAAGGAGTTCTATTTGGTTAGGGAAGAAAAAAAAAAAAAGAAGGAAAAAGAATTACTGTGTAGAGAGGCAGGTGTGTGACCAGATTTTGCTACAAGGAATTTTAAACTGTTTCAAAGGTTTGATCTCTATTCAATGAACAATAAAAAAGCCTCTGAAAATTTTAAGCAGGGTTGTGACCTGGTCATATTTGCATTGTAAGAGTTTTGATCTAGATTCATAATGATATTGAAATTAAAATAATAACAATTTTATTTCATGCTTACTATAGTCAAAACTGTACATTCTTTATGTAAGTTGCCCTAGTTATTCTCTACAAAAACTATAGTAGTTTCTTAGGAGTGCTGCAGCAAAGTACCACAAACTAGATGGCTTAAAGGAAATTTATTCTCTCATTGATATGGAGCCCAGAAGTCTGAAATGAAGATATTAGTAAGGTCATGCTTTGTCTGAAGAGGCTCCTGGGGAGTATCCATCCCTGCCTTTTCCTAGTAGCTTGTAGTGGTTACTCGCAATCCTTGGTGTTGCTTGGCTTACAGATTCATCACCCCAGTCTCTGTCTTCCCACATGACATTCTCCCTGTGTCTCACATCGTCTTCCCTCTGTCCACGTTTCTGTGTCCAAATTGTCCTCTTCTTATAAGGGCACCAGTCATTGTATTAGTGTTCACCCTAATCCAGTATTACCTTATTACTTCTGAAAAGCTCCTATTTCCATAATAAGGTCACATGCTGAGGTTTGGGAGGACACTTTGGAGGACACTATTATTGTTTTGGAGGACACTCTGTGTCCTCGTATTTTAACTGTAAGATGTTTGCCTAACTGGGAAGGTGAGGAAACTGAGGCACTCTGAAGTTTAAAAAGATGTCCAAGTTCACAAAGCGAATATGTAGCAGAACCAATTGACAGGGAGACAAGCTAGGAAATGAATGCAGAGCCATGATGATGGTAGACAATGGAGATGTCAATGTATAGATGATTCTGATAAATATTTTTAGAGTAGACTCAATAATGTTTGTTAACAATTTCGATGTAAAGAGAAAGTAGGGAGGATTCAAGAAAAATTACCAGTTTTCTGGCCTGAGCACCTGTGTAGACCTCCTATTCATAGAGGCAGAAAACACAGGACCAAGGGTAGTTTTAGAGAGAAAGGAAAAAATTTCCGAGATGCCAGTGCTGAGTTTGAAGTGCACATGGGATATGTAGTTATAAATAAATGGATATAATGCTCTAGCATTCAAAAGAAAGATCTGGGTTAGACCATCAGAACACTGGAGCATTCACTCATCATTCAGTAAACATTTTTGAGTGTCTACCATGAATCAATTATGATCTTAGGTATCAAGGACACAGTTGTGAACAGGATAGGCAAGTTCCTGTCCTCATGAAAACGTCATTCTTGATGAAGGAGACTGATAATAAACAACAACAAAAAATAAGACAATTTCAGCTAGGGATGGCTGTTGTGTAGACAATAAAAAGGAGTGATATGAAAGTCAATGATTGGTAGAAATTACCTTCTTCAGTCTGGATGATGAAAGTAGCCTTCTCTGAGGTGTAAGCATAGATCTGCATGATTTGAGGAGATGATCTCATGGATCTAATTGTACAAAAGCCCAGAAGTAGTGATGACCTTGTAGTTTGTGAGAGGCAGAAACAAAGTTTGTGGCTGCAGCATAGGGAACCTCGTGATGGTACGAGGGAGGCATCAGTAGGAGATAAGACCACGATATCAAGGAAGATGGTAAGACTGAAATGTGTGTGTGTGTGTATACATATGGTGTCTGTTTGTGTCTTTGGAAGATTACATTTCTTACAAAGATACACACACCCACACTGATTTTTTTTTTTTTTTTTTTTAATTTAAAGTCATGGGAATAGAAGAGACTTCTTAGAGAGACTATGTGGAGTGAAGGAAAACAAAAGCCTACAACACAGGCCTGCAGTCACTTAAGCCTCATGGATAAGAGGTGGCCAGACCAGAAGAAAGAGTGTAATGTGCTTTCATGTCTGTTTATCCCATTAAAATGAAAACTGTCCCCCAAATCCCAAGCAAACTTCCTTGTATGAAATTGTGTCAATAAATATTTAATGAATTCATTTTTTAAGTTTTACGTTAAGGTCAGGGTACATATGTAGGTTTGTTACATACGTAAACTTGTGTCATGGGAGTTTGCTGTACAGATTATTTCATCACACAGGTACTAAGCCTAGTACTCATTAGTAATTTTCCCTGATCCCCTTCCCCCGCTCACCCTCCACCCTCCAAAAGGCCCCCGTGTGTGTTGTTTCCCACTATGTATTCATGTATTCTCATCATTTCACTCCCACTTATAAACGAGAACATGTGGTGTTCGGTTTTCTGCTCCTGTGTTACTTTGGTAAAGATAACGGTCTCCAGCTCCATCCATGTCTCTGCAAAGGACATAATCTCATTCTGTTTTATAGCTGCATAATATACCAGTGTATATATGTACCTCATTTTCTTTATCCAGTCTGTCATTTATGGGCATTAAAGTTGGTGAATTGATTTCAAACAGATGAAAGGGCTTAGTAAGACAGGACCCAGATATGGTTTCTGTGTCCCCACCCAAATCAGTTGTCCAATTGTAATCCCCAGTGTTGAAGGCGGGACGTGGTGGGAAGCAATTGGATTGTGGAAGTGGATTTTTCCCTTGCTGTTCTCATAATAGTGAGTTCTCATGAGAGGTAGTTGTTTAAATTGTGTAGCACTTCCTGTGAGAACAGACTAATACAGACCTCCATTCATGATATTTTTCATCAATGGTCATGTCTTCACTTTTCCTGAGTCCACATTATTTGCTGTGTGATGTCACCATTTTCATGTATAAAAGGAATATAGCACACTTTCCCAACCCTTGACTTTCTGTGACTTGTGTTATTCATTGACATGAGGTAAAAATGATAGTCTGCCAGTGCTACATGCAGGTCACAAGAGGCTTTGCATGTTCCTTTTATACACTTGCACTTCTGCATGAGAATTTGCGTGAGCTGGACAGAAGACAAAGAAGGAAAATGAAAGATTTCCCAGCTGTGCTGTCCCAGCCAAGTCTATCCTAGGGCAGAGCCCCAGTCAAACTGCAGGTATACATGTGAGTTGAGACTGGGTCAGCCTTGATTAGGCTGGTCAATTCACAAGCAGGTTAGCTACAGTAATGAAGGACTGGTCTTAAAACCATTGAATTTGGGGTGATTCGGTACAAAGAAAGGGCCAATATACTAATCTTTTGAGGGGACAACCTGAGAAAACAAGCTATGGGAAAATGAGGAATAGATGAGTGGACCCGGGCACAGGGCAGGCCCTGGAGAAAAGCATTTAACTATCTCCCATATCTAAGTACATCTTACTATCTCATGAAGATTCTAAGAACCCAGTGGAATCCAGTATAAATATTTGCAAATTTGTATGAAAAAGGAACAGGTTTTTTGAGACATGATTCATTTTATTCCCTGAATAAAGCTCTTCAAATGGGCCCAAAGTCTGATGTGAAAGGATAAAGCTTTTCTACATAAGAGCAATGATTGAAGTTTAAGATTCATAATTCATAATGATATATATACTTTATTATAGATGTTGAATTGCACTGTTAGTTATCATCATACAATGATAAATGTTAAAAAAAAGTCAATGTGTATTTTTAAAAGCAACTAAAAATTGTTAATTTTGATTTTATAACATTGAAAAAAGTATTTGATACTATGATCAAGAGAACATGTGAAGGTCATGAAAAATATAATAGGTAAAGGGAAAGGCCTCTGGAGTCAGGAATGTACAGGTTGAATTTCGGCTCCATTATCTAACTAGCTGTGGTAGCCCTGAGAATGCACCTCCCAGGCCTACAGGGAGCTTAGTTGACTGAGCTCAGTCTACTGACAATGAAACCAATTACTGTGTTTGGTTTAAGGCCATAACTTCCATAGGCTTATCTGATCGATGACTGAGTATAGAGGAGATAGTAGGCTGACCTATTCCTCAGAGTTAGGCAAATCTTTTATCATTGACTTTGACTCAAGGGTTCCCAATGATTTCACTCAAACTTCTTTAGCCTACAGGCAATCTTCCCTCACTGGCTTCTTCATTCTGGACCAGACTTGCATTGAGGTCTGTGATAAGGTTTAGATGTGTGTCTCCTTCAAATTTCATATTGAAACATGACCCCCTCTGTTTGCATTGAGGTATAATGGGAGGTGTTGGGTAATGGCGGCAGATCACTCATGCATGGCTTGATGCTCTCCTTAATTAATGAGTGATACTTGAGTTCATGGGAGACCTGGTTGTTTAAGAGTGAGCACTTCTCCCCACCCTCTTGCACCCTCTCTTGCCATATAGATAAGCCTGTTTGTTTTCACAATCCACCGCGATTGGAAGCTTCCTAAGGCCCTCACCAGAAGCAGATGCTGGCACCATGCTTGCTGGACAGGCTGCAGAACCATGAGCCAATAAATCTCTTTTGTTTATAAATTACTTAGTCGCAGATGTTCCTTTATAGCAATGCAAAAGGGAATGAAACAGTCTGTTTTTTCTTTTTTTTTTTTCCCCAGCCTTCTCTGGCTCTATTTTCTTCTGCATAAGTGTTTCCTTTACTTCAATTTACAAATTTAATGCCATCTTGAGAGCTGCTTCTTGAGAACCCAGATTAACACACTAGCCTCTCTGAGTCTCAGTTTTGTCATGTGTAAAATGTAACCTAGTCCATAGGATTGTAATAATGTTTAAATAAACCAGTGAATTTAAAGGAAAGTTGTGCAGTGACTGCCATTTAATCAACTTTGAATTAATTAATAGAACATTTTATTACTGTTATTATTGCTTCTTAAGCTTTTTTTCACTCAAAATCATGAAACATATTAGCAGACACTGGATTAACACACTAGCCTCTCTGAGTCTCAGTTTTCCCATATGTAAAATATAACTTAGTCCATAGGATTATAGTAATATTTAAATAAACCAGTTAATTTAAAGGAAAATTGTACAGTGATCGCCATTTAGTAAACATCAAATTATTTAATAGAACAGTTTATTATTGCTGTTATTATTATTACTTCTTAAACTTTTTTTTTTTAGTCAAAATCATGAAACATATTAGCAGATACTGGGCTGAAGATTGTCTGTTGCTGGGGAGAAATAGGGATAAACAGATGGAAAACAGAATAACCAAGAAACAAACTACGTAAATAATAACAAATATTGCAGCCAAAAAATCACAAAAAGTTAAGGTTATTTTATGTGCTAGCATATTAAAAGGAAGGATAATATTGACTATAGGACCACTGGGAATTACACTCTCTTTTAATTGTGAAAACATTCAAGAGCATTCAAGTTAAACTGGGCCATTTTCTCCCAAATATAAATCAGAATATCAGAGAGAGCTCTAACAAGTACAGCAAAATGTTTTTCCTGGCTTAAATTATCCCAGTAATTGCATATATTCTGCATTTTGCTTAGGTTGAGAACACACAGGTAATTAATGGTCTTAATTTGATAGTGATTATAATTTTGGGATTATGCTTTTCTAAATATTGTTTGTCTGAAACTAGAGGGCAATTGAAGGAGTGTGTGTGTGTGTGTGTGTGTGTGTGTGTGTGTGTGTGTGTTTAAAGACACATAAGTTAGTAAAACAATAAAAAAGGAGTTCAGGATTGCTTCTTTTCAACTTCAAACATAATTTTAAAATTTCAAGAATAAGAAAAGATTGCCAAGTGAATTTAGTTTTTCTTTTTCTAGATATTGTGCCTGTCACATATTAAATCTCAGTAAATATTTATTGTATTTAATTATATTGTAATAGCTCAGAAATAGAATATGTGATTGAAATAATCTTTATTTAGATCTGCCCTAAAGTAGAAAGATAAATGAAATGAACATTCCAGGACATTTCCAGCTTTAGGAATATTTATGACACCATTTTGAAATGTTTATTCTAACAGTAAATTCCACTTTCTGCAGCAAAGTGCTATTTGAATTTTGTATCCCAGAAAGAGCTAATCGGGTTAGCTGCTAATCATATAATTAGAAATCAAAGTAGCTATGGATGAGAAAAGTTGCACAGAAAACTGCTGTATTTGAATGTGACGATTTTCTTTTCCTCAGTGTCTCATTAGTATAAGCAAAAGCTACTATTCTAGAACATCAAAAAGTCCTTGAAATATTGTAGTTGCTTTCAGAATAGTTTGGGGCCTCCAATGAGAATCTCTTGGAATTTATTGGGGCTCTATTTTCTTTTTATCAAAAAAAAAAAAAAAAAAGAAATTAAAAAAACTCTTGGCCGGGCGCGGTGGCTCAAGCCTGTAATCCCAGCACTTTGGGAGGCCGAGGCGGGTGGATCACGAGGTTGAGAGATCGAGACCAACCTGGTCAACATGCTGAAACCCCGTCTCTACTAAAAATACAAAAAATTAGCTGGGCATGGTGGTGCGTGCCTATAATCCCAGCTACTCAGGAGGCTGAGGCAGGAGAATTGCCTGAACCCAGGAGGTGGAGGTTGTGGTGAGCCGAGATCGCGCCATTGCACTCCAGCCTGGGTAACAAGAGCGAAACTCCGTCTCAAAAAAAAAAAAAAAAACAAAACAAACAAAAAAAAAAACTCATATCAACAATATAAACAATGAGTAGATCACTGGTTTTAAACAATTATGATGGTGCTAAATTATTTCATGTTTTTCTCTCCTCATTGTTCTACCCTTTATAAATAGGTGTCAAACAGACTTGAATGTTATCCCAGCTCAGTATCTAGAAGCTTTATAGCCCTTAACTACAATTTAATTTCCTCTCCAGCCCTTAATAGAATATACAACCAATAGTAAATGTTCATTAATATTTGCTGAGTAAGTTATTTTGTAAAATGGGATAAACATAACACCTACTCCAAAGAGTTATCAAGAGGATCAATACAAAGTCACAGAGACTGACAATCAGTCAGTAACCCCATAAATTGCTTATTATTATATTATTAACTTTAAGATTATGACATCTTCATCCAAAAATCATTCTGATTTAACTGCTGTGAGTAATTTAACAACCTCTTATCTGGTCTCTTTGCTTTCAGTCTCTTCTCCTCAACCTACTTTTCATACTATTCCAAAGTTATTATGTCTAAAATAAAAATTTTATCATGACGAGGGCACCCAACCTCCAATCGCTTCCCATTGTTTATGACAATGGATTCAAAGTCATTTGGTCACCCAATCCTAATAGTAAAAACATAGATAAATGAATAAATTCTAATAAGTAAAAACATAAATTAAGCAAGTACCCCAGGAATATGTGTATTTAATTATATAATTATGTCTATGGACCACACATTTGTTTTACTTAAATGAAATTGTGATCAAGATGAAATAAACACTACTTTAAAGGTTCTCTTACATAGCTCTATTTTAACATTCAAGGTGCAGTATGTACTTAAGATTCATTCCAACCATTGAAATATTAAGTCATCCTCTTCATATTTCATTCATTATTTATCTATGCTTGGCTTTACCAGGTCTTTCTGTATCATCTTTTTCATGGATAAGTTGCTGACAAAGAGCTGGTTATAGTAGTAGAAGTGATAGCCCTCCTCTTCTCATGGAGTTTGTTCTTAACATTATTCATCTTACCTTCAACCCTTGGTTTCTGTACTTGTTTCCTGTGGCTGTTGTAACAAATTACCACAAACTTGCTAGTTTAAAGGAATGCAGATTTGTTCTCTCACAATTCTGAAGGCCAGAAGTCAAATCAATTGCACTGGGCTGAAATCAAGGTGTTTGAGGATTCCACTTTCTCTACAGGGTCTAAGAATCCTTTCTTTCCCTCTTCCAGCTTCTGCTGGCTGCCAGCATTCCTTGGCTTTTGACTGCATCACTTCTATTTCTGCGGGTTATAGTTACATTTCCTTCTCTTTTGTCTCTATTGAATCTCTCTCTCTTTCTCTCTCTCTCTCATAAAGATACTGGTGACTACATCATTTAGGTCTCATTTTGATAATCATAGTTGCAAAGTCATTTTTTTTTTTGTCATATAATGTAACACTCAGAGGTTTCAGGAATAAGAATACAAATATCTTTTAGGGAACCATCATTTGGTCAACCACAGTTTCTTTGCAGGAATGTTTAATAAGGCTGTGATAGGTAGAAATGTAAAATGGTTTCCAAGATTTCCTACCTTGCTTACCTTGCATATTAATCTCCTCTTCTCCTCTAATATGTGAGTGGAGCTGTCATATGATGGATTTCACTTTTAATTACAGTATGTCATATAAAAAGGGATTTTGAAGATGAACTCTTTTCTTTATGACACTCTTGTGTTGTCTTGGTGTTCTCATTGATGGCAAAAGAGGTGAACCAACCCTTATATCCTGATGCCTGGACCACAATCTGAGATGGCATATGATCTGATCTGGCCAATAAGAGACATTTCTACTTTTTAAAAGTGGTGCAAATAGGACAAAATTGTGTTCTTACTGATTGTGAGATTGGGCAGAATATTTCACAAGAAGAGATAGAGAGCCAAGCCTAGGACTTCTTGAAACCTTATCGTTCCGGGCTTAGTGGTGTTTCTGCCATTAAAGAATGAAGGAAACATCTAGGGAGAAGCAGAGAGGAGATGGGAATCTCTAAAGGGTTGAATACCCTGAACTTGGATGTCCTTGAGTTTAGATCTATTCCTGCCCTTTCCGATATCTCTGCTTTTTTTTTTAATGTGATCTCATAAAATCTTTCCATTTGCTCAGAGTAACTGTGTTTTTATACACCTTAAAGAGCTCTGCTTAACACATCTAGTGCCTAACAAGTGGTTTGGCTCACAGAAAAGGTCAAAGTATTCATTCGATAAATCAACATTATTCTAATGGTCTTTTATATTCATCTGAAGAAAAGAAACTAAAAGACTGTCTAACACACACAAAGTATTTCCAAGTTATTTTTAGAGCTCCTTTGTGTTTAAATTACTCTTACACACAACAAACCCTCCTGGTAATCTGGTCCCTGTTTCTCACACCATCATTATATATTTTAGAGGTAATTAAATGTCTGTGATAAATAGGGTTTTCATGGCTAGACTAAGAAGCGTTTGTTTCTTGAGTTGTTGATGTTTTTAACTTTGCTTTTTTTTAAATGTTCTAATTTCCACCAAAATATTGATTTCTGTGATTTTTCTTTACCTCCCCCTTAGCCAAATACTTAACAATTATTGACCTGTTAAAAACCCCCAACTCCTGTTATTTTCTCTTCAAACTTTTGATTTTGGACTGCAAAGGCAAGATGCTATAAACTCAGTTTATTTTTCTTTTTTGAAAACTTTCTGATAAAAACTACTTGACAAATAATTTTATACAAAGACCCACCTTTTCTCTAGGATGATTTACACTTCATAAAAAGTTAAAGCAAAACATCAGATCTCAGGTTATTAGAAAAATGTGTGATTTATGGACTTTACATATCATTCTCTAGTAATTCTAGTAATAAACATTTATGTTGTTACACTGTTTTTAGAAGAAAAATTCCCTTGCAGTCATGAGAATCAGTATAGGACATTTTAATGGATTGTTCACATACATTAAGATTCTAGTGGTATGCACATAGCCAGTGCCAGATTACCCACATAAAAGAAAAATAACAATATAATTAATTATTGATGGAGCTTAGATAGGGAAAAAAGTGAAGCAATTTTCAGGTTCATACTTTGATTTCTCATGTCTGCAGAATTCTTTTTTTTTTTTTTTTCTCTCTCTCTTTTTTAACGTTCTATGAAATGTACCTGAAATGGTCAATTTTTAGTTTTTAGAGTCACATGAAGAAAATCAAGGTCATTAAAAACTGAACTGAACCTAAAATTATTTTAGGCTTCTCTAAAATTCTCTTAGGTATAGTTCAGATTTAGTCACCCTGAATTTCCTCTTGAAATTCAGGATGAAAAGGAAATTGAGGAAAATCAATATGATTTTTGCTGAACAGAATAAAACCCATCATTTTGGTAGGCTAAGCAAAATCTTTTTTCTTTTCAGATTTTTATACCATGAAAATGTAAGAAACATATTAGTAATTATGTCTTTAGATTGTTTTTATTCTGCATTTTATGGTGTTAACAAAAAAAAGCTTGAATATGTCTCTTCATTTTTTTAGATTATTCTGACTAATTTCTGAAAAAATATTGCTATAATAAATGTAATAAGATCTGAAAGCCATAACTTTCAAATTTAGGTGACGCTTGTTTATAACAAAATGTTGTATACATGAAGCATACATACTCATGTCTGGACAAATCTGTAGATTTTCAGACTAATGTGCATGTTGATGGAAAATTTTTGAACTGCCAGGCAGAAATACCACTGTGGAAAATTACCTATCTGTGGTAAACCAAAGGCCTGTTTATCTAAAATGATTAGATAGCCCTTCCTCAATCTGATTTAAAACCCAATGTTATTCATACTAAAACATATAAAATAATTTACTTTGTAATAATGCTGACATTTAAAAGCAGTAGGAATATAAAATTCAATTAGTTATATTGAGGTGGCTCTCTGTTTTGAAGAAATAAAGTTTTATCTGTCCCTTACACTATAACATCTTACTGAAATAAATATTTCAAGCTATAAAAGAAAAATTATTATTACAACTATGGATAATTTATATGATTTTGAAGCATAATAATTGCAGATACCATATTATTATTTAGCTTGAAAATCATTTATTATTCAATTGTTAAAAGTTATATAATATTGCATTCAAATTGCAAAACTATCTTATGTGAATTAATATACAAAGATTTTAATGTAGTTGGCATATAATTCACTATGTTGATTATATACAACCTTGCATTTTAATATCTCAAAAGATGAAAATTAATGTTTACATTGTTAAAAATCCTGCTGATTATTATCCAATATATTCAAAGTATATGTCATTATATCCACTTTAAAGCTTTAAAGGTATTCAGATTAGTCACAGTCCTTATTTTTGGAACTCAAAACAAAGTTGCTTTCATTTTTACAGAGGATATTCATACAGAATCAATATCATCTTATGACTATGTCCTAATACAGAATTTTGACAGAATTCTGTAGATAAGTTCTGTAGAGCTCATATTCTAAAATATGAAACTTCTTTAAAACTATGCAGATCTGGGATTAGAAAAACATAACCTAGAATCGATCTAATCTTTAAGCCAGACCCTTCTCTAACCAAGAACTCATAATTTTGGTTTGAAAATTTTCTCATATTTATTGTGTCCTCTCTCCTTATAGCCAAAACTTTGGTTCAAGCACCTTTATCTTTGCCTGGACTAACACAACAAGTCTTTTACTCTTCTTTCACCTTCATTTCTTTCCCTTCCTCATTCTAGTTCTTCTTCTGTGCTTCATCTCTGCTCTTGACGGATCTTTCTCAACTTCAAAAATGATCCTTAAGGAATTCTAATTTTCCAAAGACTAAAGTCCATTTCCTCAGTATGATACTCAAAGCTGTTTCCCAAATAATTTAAACTTACCTTTCTGTCTCCTACACCACACCTTGCACACTTGGTATGTTGACTGCATTTTTCTCTTTCACACATTGGTGTTTTACTGATGGTTTTCCATCAGCCCAGATTGCAAATGTTCCTCTTTCTTGTTGTTCCTAAATCTTTCTATGCTTGTAAAATCAAATGACAGCCTGCCTAAAGCCATCTTTGAGTATGTATCAGTTATATTTCCTTCTCCATAATCCCACAGTATTTCAGACTAGTCTCATGGTCCTTCTTACATGTTAATTTATATTGGATAAGTGTCTTTCTGTCACAGTTTGTAAATTCCTTCACTGGAGAGATTGTTTGTTTTACTTTTATATTTTTTTATTCCTGTGGGTCATGGGGACCCACATAGAGGTCTGGTAGTAAGACTTCAATATGTATATACAGAGTAGGACTCTAAACATGAGACTGACATGTATTGGTGGATAAGCAGTATTATTAATAAAAAAAAAGAAACTGGGATCTTATACTCTGGTATCTTTCCTATTTATGTTTCTTCCACAAATAAGAATAAATATAATTTGCTTTGTGATTTAGAAGAAATGATTTTTTTTTCTTTTTGCCTCAAATTTCTGTAAGCCCAGAATGTGACTCTGAATTTTATGTCATAATAAGGGCCACTGAGGGTTACTATAAGGATACCAGAATAAAGCAGACATTATAAAGCATGTCTTCTCTAATAATGTAAAGAGACTATTTCATCATGAGTGCATTCATTTCCCCAATTCAGCAACTTGCAACTTACAGGGTAGGAATGCCACATAGGACTGAGGATTTCAGGTAGAATAAAAATGAGGCTAGTTCCTCCTGAGTACAAGCACATGGGTTAGTCAGACAGAAAGATTCCCTCTGCGAATTCTCTGCCATACACAGAAGGTAGACTGGAGAGCAAAAGCATCACTAGGGATAACAAAAATTGTAGGAAAATTGCAAATTGTGTAGGATTTTGCAATAAGAGCTGGCTGTTTATTTCCAAGATTTCATAATTAATCCCTACAGTAAACTTTTCCTGCAAAATTAAAAAACAAAAAAACAAAAAAAAAAGTTCATTGCTCAGGACCTCAACAAGCTAATATTGTAGTAGAAACTAATGATGTCCTAACCCATCATACCAGTCTGCCTAAATTGAAACTCAATGGACATCGTTTTTTCATTAAATACAATTCCACTGCAGATCATGTTTCTTTCTTCCCATTGCTACCTTTGGAAGGACATCAGTAGTTACTGAAAGATATAATCCAATTAAATTGGTAAATTTTCCTAAATAAGAAACCTTATGGGCTTTCCTTTGGAAAATATTCAGAGTTTGGGATATTACTGAAACCTAATTTACTATTGTTTTTAAAGAATGAAAATTTTCAAATTGCAGAAGACTTCATTCTGGGCTTTATAATATTTTATTGTTTCGATACATACATTTACTCAAGTTAATACATTTTTCTTACAGCACAGTAAGTATAATTTGTAATCAGGGCATTTGTTTTCTGTATACAAGTGAATGTTTGGGAAATGCTACAATTTGGTCATTCAAGTGTTTTAAGCGCCTCCTGCAATTGCAATCTTGTTTGCATTATAATGTGTCTTATTTCTGGCAAAAGTTTTGATGAATAAAAATTATCATCACTTTTGCTCCTGCACAAATGAGCTTAACATTGAAATTCAGACACTACACCACGTAGTGAAGGACTTCCAAATGTGACTTTCTTGATGCCTATTCAGTATTGCCACTCAGTTTCTTCCACTTATGCTTCGGTTCTAGCTCTACGTAGGTGTTTAGTAAACCACAGCTGAACTAAATGAGTTGAATACAGTGCAGGTTTATTACAATTCTACAGTTGTTTCTAAAAGTAAATGAACATGACTCTTCATTTTTTTTATTTTTCTTATCGTACACTGTGAAAACCTGTATCTTTAGTCAACTATAACTTAGTGAAAAGCGTTTAATGTAGCATTAGTACTAAGTACAAAGAGGATACAACATTAAATAAAATATTGTTCCTTACAGTTCAGTGGTTGAGTCAGACTGGCAATATTTACAGTTAAATGTGATCTGTGCTGATTCAAAGTAGCATGGGAGCACTCCAGAAAAAGAGGCAGACTGATTCTGCTTGGGAAATGTTTCACAGGGTATTTTTAAGTTTTGAGCCAGGTTTTAGAGGAGAAATTCCCAAAACAGAGAAAATGGGCCAACATGACACTCAGGTGTTTTTTCTTTGTTTTTGTTCTTGTTTTTGAGACAGAGTCTCGCTCTGTCACCAGGCTGGAGTGCAGTGGTGTGATCTCGGCTCACGGCAACCTCCGACTCCCTGGTTCAAGCAATTCGCCTGCTTCAACCTCCCAAGTAGCTGGGATTACAGTCACATGCCACTACGCCTGGCTAATTTTTGTATTTTTAGTAGAGACGAGGTTTCACCATGTTGGACAAGATGTTTCTCCATCTCCTGACCTCATGACCTGCCCGCCTCGGCCTCTCAAAGTGCTGGGATTACAGGCATCAGCCACTGCGCCCGGCCAAGGGCTGGGATTCTTAACTGGGCTGGTTGAAGTTATGTAGGGCCGGGCTGAGCTGAGACAACGGCTGGAATGACCCTTGGTCTTTAAACTATAGAACCAAAAAGAAACTGACTGTGTAATAATTAGAGCAAAATAGGCAAGAAACAAAGAAACTTTGCAAACCAAGTATAGATGCCCAAAGAACTACAACAAATGGCAGAAGATGTACAAAATTATCTAAAACAGTGTAAATTGTTTCCAGGGAGGACAATAAGAACATTTTCTAAGGTTTCAATATTCAGCCCCAGTCCTTCTTTTTTTGAGAGGAGGCCTGAAACCTCACATGTAGGTGGGAGAGAAGCTAGTAAAGCAATAAGAATTGCACAAGCCGAGTTTTATGTCCGGGTTTGGGTTTCATAAAGATTTATCTGATATTGGTGTGACATGTGAGGGAGGGGAGGCAGGAAGACCATTTTAGGAAGACTTCTCAATCATCAGAATGAGAGAAAATAAGAAACTCAACTGGCATAATATCAGAATTGAAATAGGGAGCATGAGTGTGATAAGAGCAAAATGTAGCTAGAGTTTTCGGTCCATTTATATTATATTCCATTCCATTATTAATTAAAAGATATTTATTTGTTTGGTTGAATGTCAGCCAGCATCTTAGTATTCTTTTATTTTTCCATTCTATTCTTTGTTCCATTTTTTCTCCTTTCCTTTTATCTTGGTTTAACTTTTTTTTCTCCATAGAGTTCCGTTTAGTTTTCTATATTGCCATTTTGTCTATTTCTTCTTGTTTTGACTTTTATTTTATTTTTATGTGGTTCCTCTAGTGACTATAATATGCATTCTTAAATTATTATAGTCACCTTTGAAATAATACTATAGTACTTCATGTACAAAGAACTTTACAAAAATATGCATATATTTACTCCCACTGTTCTATGTGCTATTATTAAGTGCGATAAACTCCATAATACATTGTTATTATACTTGCTTTAAACCATCAAGTTATTTTTTAAGAATTTAAGAAAATATGTTTAGTGTAGGTTTGCTGGGAACTAATTCCTTCAACTTTATTTATGTTAAATGTCTTATTTTAGCTTTTTAAAATAAAGAGCAAAAAGACTTGAACACTTCAATGTAATCATATTATTTCATTATTTCATTCAATCAGTATTTACCCAGCACCCTGTATATGCTAGTCACTCAACAGGCACTGAGAGTTCACAGTCTTTATACTGTTTATAAAATGCTCATTTGCAATGGGGCATTTGAACATGCATTATCTCAGTTAGTCCTTAGTCAGAGTGCCTTTGCAAAAATTGTAACCAAGGAAATTATGTCAGTGAAAGGGATTAGACCTAACCAACTCCACCTTGCTTCTAATGTGTAAGCTGTTCTTGTTCATTTCCGGACATACGCTGAACTAACCAAGGAAAAGAATTTAGTTTATGGTTTGGTTCTGAAACAAAATTGATAACAGACATTCCCTGAAAAGACTCCCTTCCTGCCTTGGCACCAGCCTGCCTTTGTGGGACTAATAAATAAGCTACGAGATTAGAAATTATGGGTCGGTGTGTTGGCTCACGCCTGTAATCCCAGCACTTTGGGAGGCTGAGGCAGGAAGATCATGAGGTCAGGAGTTCAAGACCAGCCTGGCCAACATGGTGAAACCCCGTATCTGCTAAAAATATAAAAATTAGCCAGACGTGGTGGCAGGCACCTGTTATCCTAGGTACTGGGGAGGCTGAGGCAAGAGAATCGCTTGAACCCAGAGGCAGAGATTGCAGTGAGCCAAGACCACACCATTGTGCTCCAGCCTGGGTGACAGAGTGAGACTGTGAAAAAAAAAAAAAAAAAGAAAAGAAATTACGGTTTAGGGATCATGCTGCGTCTGGCTGCAAAAGTCTGAAGGTCCCCAAATTGCTCCTGGAGATAACATTGATACAGGAGGAAGAGAAATTATTTAGGCAGATGATAAGGGCAAAAGAGTCCTCAGCAGAGCTTCCCCTCTAACAAAAAGCAGCCCAATAAATTATTTTTTTTTTTTCCTAGCAAAGAGCAGCCTGAAAAATTGAGCTGCAAACATAGGTAAGCAATGAGGGGAATGCCAGAAGCTGTGCCAATAGAAAAGGGCTATCTGGGGGCCAGACGTGTCCAACATGGGGTCTCCATCTTCCTTTTCTTCATTGTTACCACAAGTACAGTAATAAAGAAATGGGCAATGTGGTACAGCTCAGGTAGAGAATCCACCTGAATAATGAAAGATTAGGGTGGGGACTACCAGAGATTTTTGCCCTGTGTAAATGGCACACCTGGTCTAACCAGTCTCACACCCTATGTAAAGCAGATAGCACCACCTCACCAGCTCATCTATAAAACCCCTTGCATTGCACCACATACTTGGCAGCCCATTTTTCTGGGACTCCTCTTTTTTACCTATTAAACTTCTGCTCTCAACCTCACTCTTTGTGTGTCCACATCCTTGTTCTCCATGGCAATGAAAGAACAACCCCAGGTGTTATTCCAGACAATGAGGCATTTCAACAACACTGTTGTAAAACGTAAGATAAGTGCTTGAGACATTTTGCAGACCCTGCATTCCATGGATCACCTAACACCACCCAGGCCAGCAATCTGTTCTGTGATCCCGCTCACAAACAGAAGACAGCAAGAAAACCCCATTTCGACTCCTTGTATGATTCCATCTTCAACTTGACCAATCGGCACTCCCCACCTCCTGAGCCCCCTACCTGGCAAATTGGCTTTAAAAACTCTACCTGAGTTACTCTCTCTCCATTGCAATTCCCCTGTCTTGATAAATTGGCAAGGTGAACATGCTCAGTGGTTACATTAGTTCACTCATTTTTGAAGAATATTTTTACTAAATAAAAAATTGCAAGTTGACTTTTTGTTTTAATTAGCTTTATTTCAAAACGAATCTATTTTCAGACCACAGTTGAAAGATAACTGAAGATAACTGAAATCTTGAAAAGCAAAACTATTAATAAGGGTAGGCTACTGTGTTTGTATCTCTGTCTCCCTATACATTATATGTTTTCCTTTTTTGCTGTCTTTATTTTTCTTCTGTGGCCTCTTTTAAGACGCTCATTTTAGTTGTGGTTTCGGGCAAATAAGTGTATTGAACTTCTTGCCTATATGTATTTTTTAAAAATCAAATTGAAAATTGTTTTCAAGCAATTATTTTAAAAATATATTATTATCTTCCCATTTCTCCTTTCCTTTCAGAGACTTCAGTTACAACCACTTGATATTAATTCCCAGGGGACTAAATTTCTCCAGAATTTTTCTTTATTTTCTCTTTCACTTTAGGTGCTTTTTATTACCCTGTTTTCTAGGTCACTTTTGTAGATTCCTTTTTACTGTTCAATTTGCTATTGACACCATTCAATAAATTTTCTAATTTCAGGTATTACATTTTTTAGTTATACACGTTCTATTTGGCTGTTTTTCTACTACTCCCATTCGTCTCTTTAAACTGATCCATCTTTTTATTCAGTCAATTCGTCTTTACCTGTAAATGTTCTATCACATTTTTAATTGTTATTTTAAAGTCTTCATCTTCTAATTCCAATAAATAGGTCTGGTTTATATGCAGGACTGCTTCTACAAACTGTTTTCTTTTGATTATTGGTCACATATTTCTGCTTCATTGACTGTATAACAATTTTTATTATATTCCAGTTGCTTTGAATAAAGTCAAGGTGAAGACCAAAATATGTATATGTATATACATATATATATACACATACATACACATATGTATATGTGTGTATATATATATGTGTATACATATACACACATGTATACATATATGTATGTATGGTGTGTATACATATATATATACACACAAACATGTGTGTGATGTATACATATATGTATATATACACACAAACACACACAGATGTATTTTTCTTTCTCATTTCTGCAAATTAGGGGTGAGAAACACATCAATCAGTTACTTGCAAGAGTTGGACTCAGCTGCAGCTGTGGCTGTAAATAAATTGTACTTACTGTTGATGTCAGTTGCCTGTTTGGTTGTTTAGTGCCTTTTACATAGTGGGTGTTCTCCAATGGGCATTAACATGTGATTTAAAGATTATGTTTTCACCTAGCCCCATAGATTCATCCACATCTCTCTTTCCTATCCTCTTTTTTTTTTCAAATCTAATCTTTCTTCAGACTCCTGATAACTTTCCATTATCCTCAAATCTGTATATATTCTTTTTTTTTTTTCTTTTTTTTTAATTGCATTTTAGGTTTTGGGGTACATGTGATGAACATGCAAGATTGTTGCATAGGTACACACATGGCAGTGTGCTTTGCTGCCTTCTGTCCCCTCACCTGTATCTGTCATTTCTCCCCATGCTATCTCTTCCCACCTCCCCACCCCCCCCGCCCCTCCCCCATTTTCCCCCAACGGACCCCAGTGTGTAGTGCTCCCCTCCCTGTGTCCATGTGTTCTCATTGTTCAACACCCACCTATGAGCGAGAATATATGGTGTTTGATTTTCTGCTCTTTTGTCAGTTTGCTGAGAATGATGGTTTCCAGGTTCATCCATGTCCCTACAAAGGACGTGAACTCATCGTTTTTGATGGCTGCATAATATTCCATGGTGTATATGTACCACATTTTCCCTATCCAGTCTATCATCGTTGGGCATTTGGGTTGGTTCCAGGTCTTTGCTATTGTAAACAGTGCTGCAATGAACATTCGTGTGCACGTGTCCTTGTAGTAGAATGATTTATAATCCTTTGGATATATACCCAGTAATGGGATTGCTGGGTCAAATGGGATTTCTATTTTTAGGTCCTTGAGGAATTGCCACACTGTCTTCCACAATGGTTGAATTAATTTACATTCCCACCAACAGTGTAAAAGTGTTCCTATTTCTCCACATCCTCTCCAGCATCTGTTGTTTCCCGAAATCTGTATATATTCTTAACAAGAAATATTTCTCTGACCAAAAAGAGTGAAGTATCAATTGTGTTGCCTGAAGAGTTCTACCTGCCTCATTGGAGGCTGTCTCACTACCATCTTTTACTGTTGTCCTGAGTGAGGCTGCAGTGCAGGATGGTCCTTTTTTATTGCAATATAAATTAAGCCAAACCAATATGTTTGTGAACCAAGCTTATCCTGTTTCCTTCTCCTTCAGCTGGGTAATAGAACACCCACATGTGAATATAGTTTGGCTGAGGGAGATGTAGCAGATTACAGTGGTGTATTGCTTGGGAGTCTGCGTCGCATATTCTTCATGTAGCTCTTGTCCTGTACACGCCATCTTGGATGTACCTCCTCTGATAATTAATTACTACTTATGACTGATCTTATGACTTTGTGGTTCTGACAGAATGTAGCTCATGATGAGCTGCTGATGGGTACCACTGGCCAAATGGCTTCTGTTGTCCTGCAGATAGATCCTCCATCTCTACCAGATCTCAGTTGCTTAACAAGGACTACTCTTCTAAAGGTGTTTACTTATCTGCTGCAGATGGTATGCATGCCCTTGCTTTAGGACCCCAGGAAGTTATATTGTGGTTCTCTTATTGAAACGTATGCTTCTAGTAACACTAGGATCTGGCTGGCTCAAATGATAAGGCTGCATGCACTGCAGCCTAGAACTGTTGAAGAGCGCTTTATCATTGTGAGTCCACTTAAAGCTGGCGGTCTTGAATGTCACTTTGTAAATAAGTCAAAGACATGTTCCCAAAGGTAGAATATGCTATCTCAAAGAGGGGAGCAGAGTGTTGTCTTTTTTTTTTAGAGGTGATTATATCGGCATACTCCACATCACAGAGCCCCTCAAAACTTCCCTGATATGGCAGACCCTCGAGTATTTTAGGGCTTCTCTTCATTGGGATCTGTCTCTTCTTTTTCTTCATTAGTTAATGGGTTTTTGTCTTGAGAACTGGCTAAGATCTGAAAACTAGAAATTTTACTGGGAAGTTGCTCTCAGCCTCCTGTCTATCCATCCTTAACTTGTTTCGGTTGTATGCACTAACACTATTTTTTGCTGTTTATCTCTTCCTAAGAGGGCAATGGTCTATGAACTATCTTCATAGGTCTGCATATCTCTCATGTCCCCTGGCTGCCACTCTGATCTTTACAGTAATTATATGTCCTTGCATCAGCACCACTGGACTGTTTTTTGGGATTCCCCACTATTACCAGAGAGCTCATTCTGTAACAGCCTCCCTGCCATCTGTCCTGGCCTTCTCATGACAGCCACCACTAATCTTTTCAGTTGTTCTGATGCTCCATCCACCAGTACACTCTATATTGTATTGGTCAGTGAAGTGTCTTTTGGACTCTTCCATAGAATAGAGTTGGATAATGGGCTTCCAGCTTTAGGTGGTATAGCCATTTTGCTATGCACACTTCTGAGTCTTTTGATATTTCTTGTCACCATCTTCTATAAAAGTTCCAGTATTTCTACTTGACCTAGTATGAGCCATCTTTTTTCCCAAACTTCCAAGAACCAGCCTCGCAGCTCATTAATAACCCTTGACCAAGTACAGCTAACGCTCAACTTACGACCACAGTCGGGACCGCGGAACGGTCATAACACCATTTGGTCGTAAGTTGAGTAGGCTATATGTACAGTTGAAATGGTGCATGCGGAGATGGTAGTGCTGCCAGAAGCTGGTCCGCACTGTCGTACGCCCAGGTGGGCAACGTTTGCACTGCCAGACGTGGAGCAGTCGTGGCTAGCGATTGTGGTGGTAAAGTCGAATGGTCGTAAGTTGCACCGGTTGTAAGTCGATCAATACCTGTATTAAATGATCCCAAATCAAGCAACTCTTACTTATATATCTTTGTTTTTTGCTAATCCCCTTTTATTTTGGACCCTTAGAACTCTTAGGATCCAGTATATACATATTCTCTCAGATTTCCCAATCTAGTTTGTCTGGGTCCTGCAGTTTATTCATGATTGTGTTCCATACCTCCCCTAGCAGGCCTGTTCTTTTCAGCCATATATGTTGTGACTTGACCTGGTTATTGGCCTGGAGGAGAAGTGTGGGTATAATCAAAGTTAGAGAGGGTATATGTTGCCTTGCAAAACACAGGCTTCTACATAATTCTTATATATATATATATATATATATATATATATATATATATATATATATATATGTTTTAATTGTACTTTAGGTTCTGGGGTACATGTGCAGAACATGCAGGATTGTTGCACAGGTACATAATGGCAATGTGGTTTGCTGCCTCCATTCCCCTGTCACCTATATCTGGCATTTCTTCCCATGTTATCCATCCCTAACCTCCCTACCCACCCACTGTCTTTCCCCTAGTCCCCCCAACAGACCCCAGTGTATGATGCTCCCCTCCCTGTGTCCATGTGTTCTTATTTGTTCCACACTTGCCTATGAGTGAGAACATGTGGTGTTTGATTTTCTGTTCTTGTGTCAGATTGCTGAGAATGATGTCTTCCAGATTCATCCATGTCCCTAAAAAGACATGAACTCATCATTTTTTATGGTGCATGGTATTCCATGGTGTATATGTGCCACATTTTCCTTGTCCAGTCTATCATCAAGGGGCATTTGGGTTGGTTCCAGGTCTTTGCTATTGTAAACAGTGCCACAGTGAACATACGTGTACATGTATCTTTATACTTCTACATAATTCTCAAGCAAGGGAGAGCACTAGTCTTTAACTTGAAGAAATGGGCCACTCCTACGAGTGTTGAGAATTCATATTGAGAAAGCAAGGTTTGTAAGTACATCAGCCCGGATATTGCCTTTCCAAGTTTAAAGATAATACTTCTACTCAATCTGGGCTCTGATCTTGGCCTGGAAGACTTGCCAGGTAGCAGATCAATGCTTTTCTGGAGCTCTTATGTCCTGGGCCTGCATTTATTGTCCCTGCAGCTGTGGGAAATGAGAGTATTTTGTATGCTGCCTCTGACATTTACCTTAAATTGGTAATTTAAATTAGGATTGATAGCTTTTAGCCTTTCATTTTCTTTCTTTCTCCAAAAGTATGACATATTTCACAATCCATATATTACTTTCCAACATTATATCATCCAAGTTCATCACCAATGAAACTTTTAACAATGTCACTGATCCATCTATTCCTGTGACAGGGTCTTCATTTCCAGCTGGTTAATAGGTGATCTAGCTTTTTAAAATTCCATTTTAAAGATTGTATCTTAGGCTCCCTCCTGATATCAATGATCTTAAGTCACATTCCCTGGGGAAAGATACTCTCACCTGGAGACTTAGAAGCAGGAGATTTACTAACCATTGCTCATCTGAACACACCTGTAAGAGGGTGAGAGTCAGATTGGACACAGAAATAAGTTAAACTTTGATACAGTTACATAAGGACTTTGGCCATTCCCACATGGAGCTCCTATTTGGGATGACTTTTCAGAGTTGACCCAAACTGGGGGAAAGAGTCATGACTCTGTTTTCTGCATGCTGAGATATGGACTGCTTTCCAGGAGGGAGGGCATCCTTAGGAAAGAAGCTCCCTATAACAGAGAAGTCGCTAGAGAGGATCTCAGTTATGAGGAATCAGCATCTAAGTCTCCCAGCAGCTTCAGAGAATGAGTATCTTACTCCTGCAGAGGGGTTTCAGAAACATACCGTGGCTTCTGCTTTATTTGATATAATACAAGCTGAGACCAAAATTGGAATGTCTGATGTACACAAAGGCCTTAAAATTGCCCCAAAGCAGCATGTGGGAGTGTTCAAGGAACAAGTTAAATACAAACATTCAGGATTTTAATTTCAGCACAATATCTAAAACCATGGGTTATTTTGAAATCCTTTTTATCTTTATCAAGACTGTTTTTTATATCTTGCTCCCCTTTGATTAGGGACATTCAGTTGTCATCCTGAAAGGAACAAATATTCTTTTCTTCTTTATGTTATGATAGGATAATACTATCTGTTCTGATAACTCAGAAGGCTTGCATTTGACCATGGATATTAAAGTGCCTAGTGAAACTTCAAATGTGATAGAAGGCAAGATAATATTTATCATTACTTCATGAAATAATCCTTCTATCTTGTGACCTTTTAGATAATTGTTACTTAATACTTGAAATGATAGGCATAAATTATCTCCCCCCAGGAATTTACTAACACACCAGATGAAAGCCATCAAACAGAAAAACTTGGCCTGTGAACTAGTGACTCAATACTACTTCTCCAGGGTGAATTTCCTCAGTGGGGAAATAACAATACATGCCTGTAGAATAAGCAAGAAATACATAATATATTAGGATTAGAGGGGAATGAATGTTCATATGTCCAAATGTCCAATTTATTATTTGTCAACGAGTATTGTACAGACCATAGTGCCTGAAAAATGCTTTGTTTTGAAATGGCTTTATTATGAAAAATGAAACCTTTTCTGTGTTGCTGCCTTAACTTTCTGGCCACAGAGCCTACTTTATTGTGGAACTGCATGTAATTATTAGAAGTAGTAGAATATATTTTATGCACTTTTGGCTCCATTTCATTCTTGAAAATTTTTAGTGGCAGTAAGATGGGGACATAAGCAATTATATTAATTAATATGGAATATAAAGCTGTGGGCTGCAGTAGATACATTTTGATTACATTTCAATAATCCTTCCTCCCCTTTTTCTTCCCAAAAGTCTCTGTAATCTGTAGTTTCATTACATTCCCATGATCTTTCCTCCCTTGTTCCTTTCCAGAAGTCTCTGCAATCTGATTTATGTCAGGTTCTGATATGGTGTTGGGGAACTGATGCTGCTTCTGGCTGCAGAGTAGTATACTTGGCTGTGGTAGGCAGCCTTCAAGGTAGCCTTCGATGATCTCTGTCCCTTTGGTATTCATACCCTAAGAAGTTTGATCCCACATCCTGAGATAGGCCTGTGTGATCAACAGAATTCAGCAGAATTGATGATATATTACTTTCGAGATTAGATTATCAGAAGACTGTGGCCTTCATCTTGAAAGTACACTCTGTCCTTCTGACCTCTCTGTGGGAAATCAGCTTTCATGTCATGAGAATATTCAGGAAGCCTCGGGAGGGGCTCAAATGACAGGGATCTGATGATCAGATAGTAACTGGTGAGGCTCTGAGGCCTGCCAACAATGATGGAGTAGACACAAGTGTGCCCCTCTGATTGTGCCTTCAGATGAGACTGCAGGCTTAGCTAACAGCTTGACTTGAACCTCATGAGAGATCCTGAGTCAGAACCACACAGTTAATGTGATGCATAAAAAAGAAAAGATTCATAGAAATGTTTGTTGTTTGAAACTGCTAAGTGTTTTTAGGTAACTTGTTTCATGGTTGTAGATATCTAACACAGTGATTTCAACTAAATCAGTGTGTTTCATTCTTGCAACAGTGTTATGAATAAAAGTGGACAGATGACTTAAGTCCATCAATTCAGAATGACTTCCAGAACTTTTGAAGGAAATTCTCATACATGGATATTCTCCTATTTACTGGATGAATAAATGGGTATATGTGAATGCTAGAGCCATTCTGTCAAGACAAGGAAAGCCAGCATGAAGACAAAGCTGTCATTCTGAAGAGGGTAGAGCATAAATAATTGGCTAAAAATGCTTACAATTCCACCTTTCCTCTATATCTTTTCCCTTTTCTAAGCTAGTCAAACCCTTTTATTTTTAGACTTGATTTGGGTTTTCTGGTGTTTGCTACCAAAAACCATCTCGGTGTATACATAGATAGAGGCCCTGCCTTTAAACTTTAACAAACATCTTAGTTTATAATGTGTTATTAGACCAAAAATGGCAGTCTTGTAAGACATCCTCGAGCCTCTGATCTCAAATAGATAGTCATAAATCTTAACCTGATTATCCCTCCTTTCTATTGCTCTGGGTTATGCAGTCTTGTGTCATGCTCTTTGAAAAACAGATCTTTTTTTCAACATGTCACTGTTATTCCACTTATTAATGTCATTTCTACTGACTAGTAAATCCTGCTGCCATATGCAACCCTCTAATTTAAACCCTGTACTCAGACAGTCACTGCCTCCGAGGAGCCATACTAAAGCAAGGTAACTTTCACTGGCCCACTGTACCCGACCATGTCTTTTCTTTCCTCTGTAATTATTACTATTAAGTCCATAATCTAGCATATGTTTTAACTGATTCATAAAACTATTGTGGGGTTCAGATGAAATAGTTTGTTGATTTGGTTTAGAGAAGCTGCTCATGAGACAATATGCAATGAGAAATTGCTATCATTTGATTATCATGTTATTTTCATTACAAATGAATATTCATTAAAGAATAGAAAATCTAGATAAGCAAACTATGCCAGCAATGAAAATCATCTGAAACGTCTTCATAAATTTGATGTACATTATCCTAATATTTTTCTAATAGAAATTATATGTATATTTTAGAAAAATGAAACTTTACTAGAGTTAGTTTTGTATCATTCAAAAGTGTATTATGAACATCTTTCTATGTCAACAAACATAAACATGTTTATTTATTTATTGAATGTTGTGTCCTCAAAACAACTTTCTCATGTATTTCTCTGTGTCTATCTTGAGGAAAAACAGTGACTCAGGTTCATGATCATAAACAAAATCTTACGAAAGAATGGCTGCAAAACTGACTAAGCCAGACTTAGCTCTGTTTAAACTTGTTTGTTGCAGGGAGGAACTAAATATTATTTTCCCTTGCTTGAGTAAAAGGTGTGAGTAGATGAAACCTGTGATGTTTTCATGAACTGAGAATTGGCAAAAAGCCTTAATGCAAATTTTGTATTCTGAGAAAGGCTGAGACATGCAGAGGACATTTGTTTTTACCCTACATAGCTGACATTCTTCTATATTACGGGTCTGACAATGTGGTAGAAAGGCACAGAGCACTAAATGGGCAATCAGGAAACCTGGGCTCTGAAACTGGAATTACCACTAGCATTTCTGGAACCTTGGGAGGGTCTCTTTCCTTTTAAGAAATATCTTAGAAGTATTCTAGCTCTGCTATGTTAAGCCTTTAAGATGGGATTAAAAGATGTGGTGAATTAGTTAGGTGGAGGTTTTGCTTCTTCAGCCATTTTAATTTAATCCTGAAAGTTCCTCCATTCTCTAGAAGAAAGACAGTTAAGTAAATATTTCCTCAATTTATGTTGTATCTTTAGCTACCTAATTTATGAGCATACTAGTTAATTTAAACTTAGTATTTTCCAAACAAATTTTAGTCAATGATTTTAGTGTCATACATCTTAGTTAATATGACTACCAAGTTAGTGTCAGTCATTACAGCTTTGTTGTAAAAATTCAGAGTTTCTAAATGTGACCATCCACACTGGGCATCGCTTACCTGCAAGGGTGCAATTCACACAGAGTATGATCTCAGTGAAGAGCTAAACCTATGTTGTGTGCAACCTGAGAAAAAGTATGTTTTAATTGTTAAGTGTACTGATGACATTTGTGATGGTTAATACTAAGTGTCAACTTGACTGGATTGAAGGATGCAGAGTATTGATCCTGGGTATGCCTGTGATGGTGTTGCCAAAGGAGATTAACATTTGGGTCAGTGGGCTGGGGAAGGCAGATCCACCTTTAATCTGAGTGGGTGCAATCTAATAAACTGCCAGCTTGGCCAGAATATAAAGCAGGAAGAAAAATGTGAAAAGGCTAGACTGGCTTAGCCCCCCAGCCTACATCTTTCTCCCATGATAGCTTTCTTGCTCCTCAGCTTGGAGATGGTCTATTGTGGGATCTTCTGATCATGTGAGTTAATAACCTTTTTAATAGATATATGTATATATCTACTATTAATTCTGTCCCTCTAGAGAACCCTGACTAATACAACAGTTAAACATCTCATATGGGCAATCAGGTATACATGAGTCATACATATGTGAGGGTTATGCTTGCTTATGATAATTTCTTTTAGTATATTCTCTGGCTTTCCTCCTGCCTCACACGTCCAAACCCTACACTTTGTAGGTTCACTGCCACTCCAGGATATGGGAACAAGTGTGTCTCTATTAAGAAAGAACTTAATAAGTCATAGACTGATAGTCCAGGCAAAAGGAATTAAGTCAGACTCTGATGTTATCAATTTTCCCACTAATGCCTGCTCTTGAAATTATGTTCCCAACCTGTTCCTTGGTACCCAAATTATTTGCTGGTTTCCTTGAAACAAAAAGTTCTATGCAGTAGTGATTTTTGTCTATTTTTCACTGATATAATCCCAGACTGCAGGAAAACCTTGAATTAGGAGCTGACCAATAAATATTTGTTGAAGCAGTTAATTAACAAATATTCTGTCCAACTCAACTGGAAGCTGGTGATTTGCTCATTCCTGAACCCTAGTTCCAAGTCAGATGCTCAGTCTGCCAAAGTTTCTGCCATTTTCCTTGGTTCTGTAAATTGCAAAACACCAGATTCCCTGACACTGAAGCCCACGTATTTGCTATCCCAGGTCACTGAACATCTACCTGGTTGTCTGTTGGCTGCCCTTGGACACCACAAGTTTTTGCTTCTGTGCTGCCTTTCTTGAGCTGTTTGCCCTCACATATAAGGGTGTTTTAGTCTGGCTCTGAGCAGCTGCTCCAGCATGAAATGTGTTTTATCTCAGATCCCATGTCCTGTCTCACAATCTTTCTCACTTCCCATTTCCCAGCAGGATTAGCTGTACTTGAGGCTGGCTAAGGATGAATCTTGCATTCGGACAGTGTTTGGAAATTACTGTTTTAACCGTAGAGTTAAAAAGCTTTGCAAACAGAGGGAGACACCACTGTCAGCCTCATTACCAATACTTTCAAGATAGACACCCAGGTCCTTCATATCCCTGAGATTGGGAAAAGTTACTAATGCTCTCTGAACTTCAGTTTCTCCAAAAACAAACCAAAATTAGAGCTAGTATTGAGCTTGGCACAGTGGCTCGTACTTGTTTTCCCAGATACTCAGTATCACTTGAGGCCAGGAGTTTGAGATAAGGCTGGGAAACATATTGAGACCCGCCTTCCCCCCAAAATTAAAAATAATGTTTAGTCAGGCTTATCTCACACACCTGTAGTTCCAGTTACTTGGGAGGCTGTGGTGGGAGGATCAATTGAGCCTAAGAGCTTGAGCCTGCAATGAGCTATGAATGTGCTACTGCCCTTCAGCCTTGGTGACAAAGCAAGTCTAGGCCTCTAACCAAAAATAAATAAATAAATGGATTAAAATTAAACAAAAATGAGCTAGCATTTGTGAACTTGTGTAATGTGGCCCTTGGTCCCTAGCAATGTTATTCAAATTAGCTTTCTTTCAATCCTTTCCTTAAAGGAAAACATAAAAGCAGGCATTTGTCAAAGGCCTTCTTTAAGTATCAAGGTCTTCCCAATGTGGTGGCGGGGAGGATCTGTACCTGTGTCTGATCTGCTTATCAGAGCCTGCATCTAGCTCCATGCAGCCCAGCTCCTGTTTCCTGACTATTGACCCCAGCCATTTAACCCCTCATCTTTCTCTTCCTTCTGACATTTCTGCCTGTGTCTGAATCCTTACTGTGCATGCTGATAATCTGCCTGACTCTGCAAAGGGCAGCCCCTTTGTTTGTTCTGTCTTTCAGTCCCTGACATAGCCAGCTCGCTCTTTCTGTCTCTCAAGTGTTCTTTATCTGACATATGTAAGAAATCCAATTTAGAATAAGAATTTTAACAGCTGAGAAGTCTCTTCCCTTTTTCCTTATACTTTGAAAATGAGGCTCAAGGCAGTGATATGATTTTCCTAATATAATAAATATCTGTCTCAGTTGGGGTGGAAGCCAGGGTTTCCAGAGGCTTAGTCCATTGACTCACCCAATCTGCTTTTTATCCCTCATCCATCCTCAGGGAGTCCCTGAGCCTATTAGCTAGCAAATTCTTACTTCACACCTATGATCGCAGCAGCATTGTATTAACAGCTTCATTAATCATACAGGCTAAGAACATATAATTTTATGGGTAACTCATTTGGAACAAATAAATTTGTTCTCTGATTCCCTATCTTCCTGAAAAGCTTCAAAGAAATTTTGACATAAAACTTTTTTTTCTTTTAACCATTAAGGCTCTAAGAAAGACTATTCTTTCCTAACTTTTTAAGTATAGTTTGAGTGATTAGTCCTCAAATATAGTTATAATACATTGCATTTAACTGATTTATGCTGCCTTAAATAATGCTATTGTGCTTAAGATAGATTGTGAGCTCCTAGAGAACAGGTCTTAGTTATCACTGATTATCCAATACCTAGAACAGTGCTCAGGCAGCATTCTTATTGTATGAATAAATTCTTCAGAACCAGTCAATGATGTAGGAAATATAGTTGACAGTGGTATGCATTTTAAATTGTCTGTACTATGCCCATACTTTAAAAAATAGAAAACAGATTAGTATTGTTTTGGTGGTGTGACAAGAGACCTGAGAGATCCTTATGCATTTCCCTTGCAAGTACAAGACTTATTTTACTTGTTAGGAAACTTCTAAATTACCCTTTTTCTCCATTTGGATGGGAGAAACTTCAGTGGCTAAAATTGAGTTCCACATGCTTGTATTTCTTCTGAATAATAAAATGAGTAAGAATTTTAAGCAGCAAAATTTTAGCTTGTTAGGTTTTATGTCATATAATCATAGAACTCAGTCATAGAAAGGTTTTGGAGAGATCAAAATGCAGGTAAAAATCTCCAATTTCCAAGAATCTAGACTCATCTATCATATAAGCAATGGAAATCTAGACTCATCTATCATATAAGCAATGGAGTCATCAATCTATGGGGCATTAGGTTTCCTTCCAGCTCTGAAAAGCATTCTGTGTGTGTGTGTGTGTGTGTGTGTGCGTGCATGTGCGTGTGTGTGTGTGTGTGTGTGTGTGTGTGTGTGTGTGTTTCTGGTTTTCCCTGAATCAGAGTCAGAGACCCTTAATGCTTAGGGCCAAATGTGTAAGTTATCAACAAGTTCTGTGAATGGCTTTTGACCAGAAAAAGTTCATAGCCTATAAAGGATGTCATTTAAGGTAGTGGCAATTAAGTGTTTACTTCCCTTTCCTGCTCTTTCTAACAGCCTTAAACAATCCATTCTTTATCACTCTGCAGGACTGAACTCGCATTGGCCACCTGTTTGGAAAACCATCCTCTTGTGGTTGGGCTTAATACATACAGCATGTGGAGATCAGCAAGTAAGGTTTTGATATTTTTCCCACATCTAGGCATTAACTTTCTAGCTAGATCTAGGCATAATATTTATCATTTTTAATTCTTCAGTTTTCAACCATTTATTAAAAAAAATAACAACGATACTTGTTTGCTAAAATAAACCAAAAAGTAAGTTTGTTTTTAAAAAGATCAAGGCTACTAAACCTAGATCAGATTTGAAAGATTTGACACGTCCTGTGTGCTGATTTTATTATTATATTTGATCTAGTTTTAAGCATTATTAATGAGACTATAAGCAGAGAGTAAATAAGACTTGACAGCTTCAAAGTAAAGGTAGAGAGTAGGGAACAGTTAAATAAGTTCACATAACATTGGATTTACAAGTATCTTGGATTTATATCTATATTATATTTCTGTATAAAAAAAGGCATATACCTATAAAACTTTCAAAGTTACCTTGTATGTTGTTGCAAAGAATTCTGTTTTTATTTATCTCTCTCTCTCTTTTTTTCTTTTTTTTTTTGAGATGGAGTTTCACTCTTGTTACCCAGGCTGGAGTACAATGGCGCGATCTTGGCTCACTGCAACCTTTGCCTCCTGGGTTCAAGCAATTCTCCTGCCTCAGCCTCCCAAGTAGCTGGGACTACAGGTGCACGCCACCATGCCCAGCTAATTTTTGTATTTTTAGTAGAGACGGGGTTTCACCATGTTGACCAGGATGGTCTCGATCTCTTGACCTCGTGATTCACCCGTCTCGGCCCCCCAAAGTGCTGGGATTACAGGCTTGAGCCACCGCGCCCGGCCTATTTATCTCTTTACTACACTTCACCCTCTCATTTTTATTTATTCAGAAGGGATGTTTAAACTCTGGTTAGTGAGATGCACTTTAGGATAAGTGATAAGTAACCCTACCTTTTTCTTTCATATATAATTCCTTAAGATCAAAGAAATAATCTTTGTTTAATAACTTACTGACAGCATTTTTGCAAATGTTAACTGACCAAGAGGATTTAGGCTGTTTCATTTTGTTTTACAAACACGGTATTTAATTTTCCTTCAGCCTCTAGGCTCTTTGGAATGCCAAGGTTGCAAGTGTAGGATGGTTACAGATCTAGAGAAAGCTATTGGCCAGATGAAACTCAGATGAAAAAAGGTCACATGATGGAATTAAGAGGAAGTACCTCATACATGACCATGGGTCATGGTCATGCAGAAGGAAACCAATTTGTTTTACAGTTGATCCTAGTTACAGTTGAGAGATTTAGGCATTTCTACACAAAACAGATAGCAGGCAGTTAAAAAACAGGTTATTATGGTACTATTTGAAATTTTAAACATAAGTAAAACCAGATATTCATTAATGCATTTACTTGTTCTTTCACTTATCTCTTTATTAAACATTTACAATTGATTCCAGTATATTTCCTTTGAGTCTCCCGTCTATCCAGCAAGGCTTTTTTGGGTTAATGCAAAGTGAGTACTTCAAATGTATTCCATTTTTAGAAGATCTGGCTTCTCCAACTAAATTGTTACTTTCCTCTGGTCATCTTTTCTCTGATTCTTGTTCATTTCTTCACCCTTGCTTCTCAGTTAAACATTTCCATTAAAAAAAAAAAATCCTGATTAGTCTCTGCTGGCCCAGTATCTTGATCTCAGAATATATCTGGCAAAATAATTCCAGTAACCCCCTCCATTTTTGCCAAACATCACAATTATTCTCTTGGACTTTTTGTTTGTTTTGGTGGCAGATACTACTAGGTATAGCTTGGAACTGAAAGAGCAATAGGGTTGGATGTTTGAGGCACAGTTCTCAAAGGAATCCACATCACTGACTTCAGAATAAATTGTGCTGAAAGTATCAATTACAGATTTATTTATTATTAAGAATCCTCCACCCAATGTGAGCATGTAAGACTTTCCTTAGTAATTGTGCTGGAGAACTGGATTTCTGAGGAATAAATGATATGAAAGATTAGAAAAGTAAAGAAATATAAAATGTTGATAATTCAACAACAGAAATGAGAGATATATTGGTGATTACTGAAGGAATCACAAAACTGAAAAAAAATCGTAGTCTTGGATTTCAGGAGCTGAGAACTCAGTGGGAGAGATGCTCAAACACATAAATATAAGTAAGACTACAAAGTGTTGTGAGAGAAAAATCAACAAAAGTATCTTCCATGGAAATATAGAGCAAGGAGATGGTAATTTTAACCAAAGAGTCTGAAAAAGATATTGGAAAATAAAGGGGTGTGTGTATATGGTCATATTGTGGACAGAGGAAACAATGTGAGTAAATAAGCTAATGATCTGCCAACCTAATTTACTCATTTAGGTATCCAAACTTAATCACTGATATAATATTGGCATTATAGAAATGTAAGGCATTTCTCTGCCCATAAAGAATTCCCAACCTGGTAGGGAGAAGAGACACAGAGAATTACAGGCTGATAAGTGATGTAACAGGAAGAGGTAGACTCAGAGAGGTTATCTCAGGGAGTGCTTTCTCAGATTCTCCTGGTGATTCAATTTTAAGAAACGACAATGCCTGTAAATCACTATTTCACTGGGCATCTGATGTTTAATAGCAATTCCCAGGCGACTCTGGTGATCAAACAGGTTTTAGCATCAACTGGCTGTCGGATGATAAGACCTGAGTCTAGAAGGAGGCAGAGGAGCTAGTTAAGTGCTGACAGGGCGAGGAAAAGAGAATGACAGAGAACTTCCAGGCAAAGGGAAGAGCCTTTTCTGGATCCCAGAGAAAATGTTACTGGGTTTAAAGGAACTGTATGCATTTCAGAATAGCAAGAAAGCAGGGAACATATTAGGGATGCGTAAGAAGTGAATCTTGGGACCCAGCTTGGGAAATATCTTGCATGTCGTGCTAAATACTTTGCATTTTACTCTGCTATTAATGAGAATCTTTTAAAAGATACAAACGTGGTAAAGGAAGCACCAAGAAAATGCTGCTGCTAATGCATTTGATATGCAAATAACTTTTTTTAACTTAAGTTTAAATTCTTAGGATGAAACATTTTACTAAAAATGGAGGTCACATGGTCTTTATCCTTCTATCATAAGAGTTTATACTCTTGGGCTCTGTTTGAAGCTTTGTTAGTTACATCTCTGCAAATAAGTTTAGTTGAGCTTTGCCCCTAGTAAAACAAAACAAAACAAAACAAAACAACTCAATATTTTGAGATTCTCTGTTTAAAGTCTCCTTAGATATGCAAATAAGTAAGTTACTGGTTTGTATTCAATGTATGTTATTAATAACCATGATAAGCTCTAATATCTCTCTATTTTCTGATTAGTGATCTTTGGTTACCAAAAAAATTCAGTGAAATATAGTCCTTTAAGCCCCTGCTATGAGCAGGATGTGTGTGTAAATTCTGCAAGTGATAAGAGAGTGAGTAGGTGTCCTCTCTGCCTTATGAATTTTACAGGTACAGCTAAAAGTATGAAGTGAAGAAAATTTGAGTCTTATATGTCTCACTAACGGGTGTCATCCTGGATAAAACACTTGCCAGCAACCTCCATTTATTCATCTGTAAAATGAATTGGTGAATAAGAGTATCTCTAAGGTCCCTTCCAGTTTTAACTAGGAGTTTCCAGTAATCTAGTACAGAAGGATATGAAGCTAACAATTTAGAAGTCTATATTGCATAGTGTTATTTAGGACCATGTTCTCTGGAGTCAGTCAAACCTGGGTTTATTATTTACTGGCTTCATTATTTAATTATCGTAAAAACTGGGATAAGTTACCACCCCAATCATCTCTTTCCTCATCCATTAAACATATATTTACAATAGTGACTATCTCTTATATAATTATTATTACAACAAGCAAAGAGCTAATGTTAATTCAAAGAAAAGATCACATACGAATGAGGGCTCACAATGCACTTATAAGAAGATGACAATTTAGAAGCTCTTTAAAGATAGAGGAGGATCTCAGTGAATAAGAGAGAGAAGAGGCAAAGATGAGTGAAGTTCTTTCTAAGGAGGTAAAACTCACAAGGTTTTCATGCATGTATAGAACAGGATATACAGTACTGTAGAACCTTCTATCTTTCATGAGTGATGGTTCCCTGAAGGCTGATCACTCATGATCACTCATGATTGAAACTACTTCACTGATAAATTCAAGGGAATGAAGTGACGCGCTTCGTGCTTTCAGTAGAGAGCTTTCATGAAACAAGGATGACGATCCAAATAGAAGTGCCAGGTCCTGATTCCATGCTACTCAATGGTAGATGTGTTCTTACGTATGAATCCTGCTTTAGGATCCTGAGGAGTAAGGGTTTGGACAAGTAACAGGTGGAACGGAAGCTTTTTCCTGAATAAGTGCCAGTTTTGAGTAGGCCTTGCTCTCTTTGGCAGGACTTCCATTTCCCTGACTCATCTGCTCTGGCTTTCATAACTTCCACTGGATGCTTGGCTTGTCTTGGATCCAAACTCTAATTCTGCCACTTTCTAGCTGTGTCATGTTGAATAAGTCACTTAATATATAGTTCTCATTTTTGTCATCTATAAAATGGTGATATGATGCCTTTCTAATTATGTCTTGTAACACAAAATAAAAATAAATGTGAATGTTTATATATTCCAACTGAATATGACTAACATGAGGAATAACGATAGTTATTTCCATTAATTCTTCTAAAGGTGGGCTATAGACCTTTGCTAATTTGAGGCACAGGCAGAGAAATTTACTTGATATGTCTTTGTTGTTTGGAGCCTCAGTTACATAAGTTGGCTATCTACAATGGTCAGACTGACTCAACAATTGTCAAAGTTTCACCTT